>NW_023270415.1:13392295-13414135 GCF_011800145.1 Mirounga leonina
TTATATCTTTTCTTTTGCTAATGGACATCCTAACAGGTCTGAGGAAAGAGATCACTGTGGTTTTGATTTACATTTCCCTGATGATTAATGACGTTGAGCATCTTTTCATGTACCTCTTGGTTATTTGTATATCTTCTTTAGAAAAATATTTATTCAAGTTCTTTGCCCATTTTTAATTGGATTATTTGTTTTTATTTTTTTTCTATGGAATTGTATAAATTCCTTGTATATTTTTGGGTGTTAGCCCTTTGTTGCATATGTGGTTTGCAAATATTTTCTTTCATTCTGTGGGTTGCCTTTTTATTCTGTTGGTGGTTTCCTTTGCTGTGCAAAAAGAAGCTTTTTAGATTTATGTCATCCAACTTGGTTATTTTTGGGTTTTTTGCCTTGCTTTGGTGTCAGATCAGAATATATATATATATTGATGAAATCAATGGCAAGGAGCTTACTTATTTTCCTTCTAGAGTTTTATGGTTTCAAGTCTTCAAGTTTTTAATTTATTTTGAGATGATTTTTTAGTATGGTGTAAGTGAGATAGGGATCCAATTTCATTCTTTTGCATGTGACTGTCCAGTTTTCCCAGCACCATTTACCAAAAAGAATATGACCTTTCCCCAAAGTATATTTTTTGTGCTTTGTCTATAATAATATAGGCATGAGTGTATTCCTGGGCTCTCTATTTTGCTCCACTGATGCAAGTGTCTGTTTTTGATCACACACCCTTGTAATATAGTTTGAAATCAGGAATTGTGATTCCTCCAGCTTTGTTCTTTCTCAAGATTGCTTTGGCTATTCAGAGTCTTTTGTGGTTTCATACAAATTTTAGGATTGTTTTCTCTATTTCTGTAGAAACTATCATTGGAATTTTAATAGGGATTGCAGTGTATCTGTATATTGCTTTGCATCGTATGGACATTTTAACAATATTGATTACTGTAATCCATGAATCCAGACTGTCTTTCCATTTATTCATGTCCTCTTTAATTTTTTCAACAATGTTTTATAGTTTTTAGTGTACAAATATTTTACCTCCTGAGTTAAATTTATTCCTAATATTTTATTCTTTTTGATATTGTAAATGAGATTGTTTTCTTAATTTCTCTTTCTGATAGTTTGTTAGTGTATAGAAATGCAAGTGGGTTTTGTATCCTACAAATTTACTGAATTTGTTTATTAGTTCTAACATTTTTTGGTGGAGTCTTTAATATATATAATATCATGTCATCTGCAAACAGAATCTCTGTCCTCCCCCTGCACACCCCCCTCCCATGAACTGAGATGAAAGCCCCATTCTATATCATGCCCAAAGATAGGCAGGCAGAATTTCTTTTATTCCTGTTACAACTGGGAGTCCCCATTTCCCAGCTGCTTGTTTTATGTAGGGAGACAGTTCCAGTTTCAGTCTCAAGACCTTAACTTCTATCTCATCACCATGGAAGCATTAAAACCCTAGCCCTCAGAGATAGATCTGGATAGTTGCTTCACAAGACTTCAATCACTTATTCCTTTGATGATTCCCGCTTCATTTGTAACCCCTGAAGATTTCCCTTTCTTACTTTTTTTTTTTTAAAGATTTTATTTATTTATTTGAGAGAGAGAGAATGAGAGACAGAGAGCATGAGAGGGAGGAGGGTCAGAGGGAGAAGCAGACTCCCCGCCGAGCAGGGAGCCCGATGCGGGACTCCATCCCGGGACTCCAGGATCATGACCTGAGCCGAAGGCAGTCACTCAACCAACTGAGCCACCCAGGCGCCCTCCCTTTCTTACTTTTGATTTCAGCTATGAATTCATATTTTTTAAATATTCTTAGTTTATTAATCCTCTCATGAAAAATCTGCACTATCACCACAGATAAAGCCACTGCAGCATCTTTAGTCCTTCTGGTGTCCAATCTCCAGCTCACCTTTTGCCAGCACCAGCATCGGCTTTTGCAGTCCCCCTGACTTTCTTCATTCTGTTCTTGCGTTCCTTTCGCTGTTTTCTTGATGTCTTTTTCTTCTCATACAGGCCATGTCTTGCAAGTCTGTGTTTGGGTTCATTTTTCTTTGCATAATCCAAGGAATCATAAATCATGCCAAAGCCAGTTGTCTTGCCACCACCAAAATGGGTTCTGAATCCGAACGCAAATATGACATCTGGTGTGGCCTTGTACATTTTGGCTAGTTTTTCCCGAATTTCTGTCTTAGGTACTGTTGCCTTTCTGGGGTGAAGAACATCAATGACCATCTGTTTCCGCTGAAGTAGTCGGTCATGAACTTCCTGGTCCGGATAGTTACTGTGTCATTCATGATGGCGGCCAAGCTTCAAGCAGCTGGGGAGGAAAAGAGCTATGAATTCATATTTTTAAATTATATTTATCTCACATTTCTTTGGGGAAAGGTTGCTGCTTTCTGGCAGCGGCCTATTCTACCACATTAAGCAGAATTTTTAATGTATAACAACAACAACAACAATTACAACAATATATTTGTATATTTACCTTATATTTATTCACCTTACTTAAATGTTGTACTTTCTTGGGTCTTAAGCATATTCTAAAAATATTGATAAATTTGTTCTTTATTTTATCAACCACTTTTATTTCTTTATTTTAACCTAGGTATTCTGTCATAAATTGATCGCAGTGGGTCAAATTCTTCATATAAAATTATATTTTTATCAATCTCTCTTTGGTTTGCTTCCTATAAGTACTATATTATTCATTATATCTTCAGCATTGATTATAGCTTTCATCCATACAAAATAATGCTCTTTTTTAAAAAAAGTATTTTGACTTATCAGAATCTAAAATGCTTTTTCCCTGGTGGGATCTGCTCTGCCTTTGGCCACTTCAATTGTTTTAAGTTTTTCTATGTTACTTTGTTTCAGCTGTGTTTCTTATAAATTACAATTGTTATGGATGGTGTTGTTACTGTTTAATGCTTTTTATTTTTGCTGTTTATTTGTGTGTTTTTTTCTGGTTTGTTCATTTTTGTTGTATAAATTTATTTTTATTTGCTATTTTTTAGCAATAATTTAGAAGATAAACTTTGCGTTTTCAATTTTAATAGTGGTTAGCTTATATTTTTCAGAGACAACGTTAGACCTGTATTAACAGGTCTAATAAATAGTAAGTATAGTAAGTAATAAATTAGTAATTTTTTTAGTGCAAGGGTTGGGGAAGGATTGTGGTGCTGAATTGGATGGTCGGGGTGGGCCTTACTGAGAATATGAAAGGAAGAGGGAGAGAAACTGTCAGAAATATTTACTTCTCTAAAGTGGATTTTTGTAAGTAAAATAATAAGTAATAAATTAGTAATTTTTTTCCTTTTTAAAAAAGATTTTATTTATTTATGTGAGAGAAGAGAGAGAGCACGCACATGAATGGGGAGTGGCTAGAGGCAGAGGGAGAAGCAGACTCCTGGCTGAGCAGGCAGCCTGATGTGGGGCTCAATCTCAGGACCCTGAGATCATGACCTGAACTGAAGGCAGATGCTTAACAGACTGAGCCACCCAGGCGCCACAATAAATTAGTAATTTAAAAAAGTATCTCTTGTGAAAGATAAAAAGTTTAATACTGTTTCCCTTTACTCTCCACCATTCCAATCCTGGTTTTTCTTTTCTTTTTTTAAGATTTTATTTATTTGAGAGAGAGAGAGCACGCACAGGCGGGGGTGGGGTGGGGGAGAAGCAGACACTCAGGAGTGGGGGGGGGGGTCAGAGGAAGAGGGAGAAACGGGCTCCATCCTGGTACTCCAAGGATCCATCCTGGTATTCCGGGATCATGACCTGGGCAGAAGGCAGATGCTTAACCAACGGAGCCACCCCGGTGCCTCCCCAATCCTGATTTTTCTTCATAATTTTGTGATTATGGATGCCATCAGTTAGTTTCTATTATCTTACAAGTAGAAAAAGTGATCGATTAATTCACTTAAGCAATACCTTTTAGTAATCAGTTTTATAACCATTTAAAACACAATTAAATAAACATTTAAATTCATCTCTGCATCTTATTCATTTTTCTACTCAATGCCCGCCTTCTACCAAGATTGCTCCATTATGACTTATTTTTATATTTGCTTCATTGTTCTGGCATAGATTTTCCAGTGGCTCACTTAGGAAGATGGCCTTGGTAGAGAATTCTGCAAGCTCAAGTAGCTGAGGATACACATTTGTTGTTTTCATGTGTAAGGAATGGCCTGCCTGGGTATAGGCTCAGAGGCTTTTTTCTATAGTGGTTTGTTGGCTTGCCTTCTAGCACTTTGACTTAGGTGGTCTGACAGCCTAATTTTGTTGTGGATTTTTTTTCTGGGTGACTTAATGTTTTTCTTCTGGATTTCTAGAAGAGTCCCCCTTATTCTCTCTTTTCCTCATTCTCTTTTCAGATACTGAAAAATTCTCCTTGTTATGCTTCAGAGCAGTTGTTATCATGACATTTTGTTTTCTTGGAACATACCGTGTGCCGTAAATTTTCTAACTGGAGTATTTATATCATGAAATATTTCCCATGTTGCTACAGTTGATTACTCTGCTGTTGTTTCTTATGAAGGAGTAGTGTTGTGTCCATGCAATTCCTCTTACCAAAGCGGCCCCTTTCATTTCATTTCAGCTTCTTAAAGTTCCATAGATGCAATATTCCCCGGGATTTTTTTTAAATGGGTAAGTGAGAAATTTAGAAATATTTTCTCTTGTGTCTTGCAAAAATCTACTTTAGGGAAGTAAATATTTCTGACAGTTTCTCTCCCTCTTCCTTTCATGTTCACAATAGGCCTACCCTGACCATCCAATTCAGCACTGTAATCCCTCCCCAATGTTTACACTCCAGATTCCCCTGTTTCTGTTCAATCTTTCCTTTTTTCCATACACTTACTACTTTCTAAGATATTTTCTAGTTTATTTGTTTAATGGTTATCCTTCTTTCAATCCTTCTCCAGCCTCACTAGAATATAAACTCCTAGAATGAGAATAGGGATCTTTTTACATTTTGTTTTCTGATATATCCCAGCACCTAAAACAGTCCCTGGCACATACTAGGTGCTTATTAAATATGTATTGGATGAATGATCAAATTCTTCAGTGTGCCTAAATATCTGGTGATTTATTTTCTGCTTGCTCATATTTACAGAAACAGATATGTTCTTTTCTAATATTCATTTAAGGTCATGTACAATTGAAATGTAGTAAGTCCCTTTAGACTCTGATGTGGATTGTTGGAAAACTCTTTCAACAAGAACAAGAAATGCACTTTTACTGTAAATTGGCATCAGCATTCCAAGGATTCTCAGGCTGAGATGAGGGATGAGAGGCGGAAGGATCAGTAACAGAGAGTCACATCTCTCTCCTGCAGAGCTTCTCTGTGGGTGTGATGTGGGTGCCTAGGACAAAGTTTGCCTAAGGAATAAATTTTACGGATCTCCAATGCCACTGGTGGTGTGAAATTCTGCCAGCCTGCCCGAAGAGGATTTTACCCACCTTGTCTCATCCAATAACGAAGATAAGGTAAGCTAGTTATTAACTGAAATACAAAGTAGAGTAGCTCTTCTTTTCTTCTGGAAACGGAGGAAAGGGCTATTGATAAGCTAGAATGGTGGTTTCCATCTTCCTTGACCCACTCCTACTCCTTTTGGGAGCACTACTCTCTCCCCTCCATAAATCAATAAGGGAAATTAGGGAGCCTCCTCTCCAAGAAAACTTAAGATTTCTGTTTATGCTTCTCCTTAACTAAAATACTCTCCAAGATTCAGTTTAAAAATTGTCTTCTTTATATTCACCCATCTTTCCAAACAAAATTGAGTCTCCCTTACTCTGAACTCCCAAATTTTATTTAATATTTTTAAGTTTTTATTTTCATCACCCAGTGCTCATCATGAGAAGTGCACTCCTTAATCCCCATCCCCTATTTCCCCCATTCCCCGCCCCCCGCCACCGCCTCTCTGGTAACCGTCAGTTTGTTCTTGATAGTTAAGAGTCTGTTTCTTGGTTTGTCTCTCTCGCTCTTTTTATTCCCTTTACTTGTTTGTTTTGTTTCTTAAATTCTACATATAAGTGAAATCATGTGGTATTTGTCTTTCTCTGACTGACTTATTTCACTTAGCATTATACTCTCTAACTCCATCCATGTCACTGCAAATGGCAAGATTTCATTCTTTTTAATGGCTGAATAATATTCCAGTGTGTGTATATGTCATATCTTTATCCATTCACCAGTCAGTGGACACCTGGGCTGCTTCCATACTTTGGCTATTGTAAATAATGCTGTTATAAACATAAGGGTGTATGTGTCCCTTTGAATTAGTGTTTTTATGTTTTGGGGGTAAATAGCCAGTAGTGTGATTACTGGATCATAGGCTAGTTCTGTTTTTAACTTTTTGAGGAAATTCCATATTGTTTTTCAGAGTGGCTGCACCAGTTTGCATCCCCACCAACAGTGCAAGAGGGTCCTCTTTCTCCACATCCTCACCAATACTTGTTTGAAGTCCCCAAATTTAGTATTGCATCTCTTATGATACTTAGCACATTCCTAAATGCATCTTTAATTAAATGTACATATCTCCTCTTTCCTAAAATTTTACAAGCACTGAAAGAACAGGAAATGCTCAGCTATCTTTTGCTGCGTAAAATTGAGTGGCTTAAAAAACCAGTTTATTATTTCTTACAGTTCTGTGGTTTAATTGGGTGCTCCTTTTCTGGTTTTGTCTGTCCACTCATCAGGCAACATTTCACTGAGGGAGGATGGTGTCATTGGGCATTGGGCTCAGCTGGCATAGGTGGGATGGCTGGGCTTCTCTTCTATCCTTGGTTGTTTCGAGGCATGGTGGTTTTAGGGCAGTTCTCCAAGAGGGAAAAGGCAGATGCTACAAAGGCCATTGAGGCTGAGTCTTCCAGGTGTCACTTCTACCACATCCTCTCAGAGTATCAAAGCAACTCACAGGCTAGTCCAAATCCAAGAGATGAGGAAGTTGACTCCACCTCTTTATGGGAGGAATGATAAAGTGAGGTTGTATGAGGATATGCAGGTTGGAAGAAACTGTTGAGGTCTTGAGCATTTGCGAAGATGTGTCATTTGGCCAAAATAATTCACATCCCTTTCCAATGCAAAATATACTCACATCCTCCCCCACAGTCCCACCTCAATTTTCAGCATCAAACTCTGAGGCCATGGTCCCATGGTTTCCATCAGAACCGGATGTAGACAAGGCTCCTCGGGTGTAGTACCATGGGAACAGCAACTCTTGAGCTGGCTATCTATGAATTAAAATGTCGAGTCAGCTGTCCACAGACAACCAACATACCACAGCATGAATGACTGCAATAAACACACATATTCAAGAGTAGGAAGAACCCAGGGAAGACAAGAAGCAGATAGCAGTTTTGGAATCCACCTGGGTCATATTGACAATTCCCCCTACTTTAGGGACACAGAATATTCTTTAATGAGAGCTTGTTTCTGCTCCTTTGAACTGTTTTCCTGGTTTCTTATTCTCCTTGACTCTGGGCTGTTGGCTCCGCCCCCTGAAACATCTTTCCTTTCCCTTAAGAAATGACCCAGGTTTGCAGCTGAGTAGATTTCTCAGCCTGCTTCTTGTAGGCTGAGCATTGGAGAGACCAAGAATATGAAATCATTTTCTTTTCCATCTCGACAGAATTCTCCTCTGAGTTTTGTTTGCAGACTGAGGAGTTCCTTCTTTAGTTCCTCTCTCCCTTGACATAATTTATCATACATGGCTCACGTGTGCCAGTCGACACTTTGAACTTGCTGCCATAGCTACAAGTTCCTTTAGGTACATTTTTTGTGCTCTGCATTAGCTCAGAAAACAGTCATGCAAATGTTCCATCACTCTATATAGCACGACTGCCATTCTCCAGCCTTTAATAGCAACTCCTTTCTGTTCTCCCAGCCTTTACTATCGACCCCTTTCACTGCCTTTCAGCCTTCACCTGCAACCCAGAACCAGTGCCACATTGCAGTATTGTGATTTATAATAAGAAATATATTTTTGGCCATTGTCCACGTTTCTGGCACAGATCTCTTAAAACCCTTGAAATTTCCTAAGTGATGAGAGCATAAGGGTTTCTTTGTTATGTTAATGAGGTGACTTTTGGACCACGCCTAAAGATGGGGTGTGGTTGCTAGGAGAACCAACCCTGTGATTAGAAGGTTGGAATTTTCAGTCTAACCCCACTGACTTCCCAGAGGGGAGTGTTAGTTTGGAAACCTCCCAGGGCTTCCTGGGTGTAATCTGAAAGCAGCCCAGATGCAGAGGGCAGAGGGACACTGCTACAGATTGCTAGGTGGCAGGTTTCATAAACAAGGGAACTTACTACATAGGAGGCTTGTCTTGGGTGGCCACAGGATGAGTAGAATTCCGTACCTGCCTTCCAAATCTTAAAAGTTTATACAGAGGTTTTAACTAGGTTTGATCATGTATACCATCCAGATGATCTCAACACCACGTCACTATCTCAAGACTCTGTCCTTGGGGGCAGCTTCTGGGAATGAGGATGGCAAGCAAAATGTACATTCTAAGGATGGAGAGGGACTGAGGATCCTCCGATCATGTGGGTCTTGCTCACGGGTCATCTGGCAGTCATGTCCTCTGGATGATCTCCCCAATAGATTCAATCAATTGTGCCTACGTAATGAAGCCTCCATAAAAATCCAAAAGGAAGAGGTCTGGAGAGCTTCCAGGTTGGTGAACACATGGAGATTTGAGGAGAGGGGCAGACTCCAAGAGAGCATGGAAGCTCCACGCCCTTTCCCCATACCTCACCCAGGGCATCTCTTCCACATGACTGTCCCTGAGTTATAGCTTTTTATAATAAACCAGTAATATAGTAACTAAAGTGTTTCTTTGAGATCTGTGAGCTGCTGTAGCAAATTAATCCAGCCCAAGGAGGGAGTCATTGGAACCTCCAATGGTTGGAACCTCTGGTTGGTCAAAAGCACAGATGTCCACCTGGGCTTGGGACTGGCATCTGAAGGGATGGGGGTGGGCAATGTTGTGAAACCGAGCCTTTAACCTGTGGGATCTGCTGCTAGCTCCAGGTAGACAGTGTCAGAACTGAGTTGGATTCTAGGACACCCAGCTTGTGTCAGAGAATTGCTTGATGGTGAGAACCTCCCTTGCCCTTGCAACACATGCTGGAATTGGGTCCAGAAACTCACACATGTCTTAAGTTTTTGTTACAGCAGAATTTCACTTCCAGGTATCGATTTGGGTCTGTTGTCCATTATTGTATAGCAAACTGTATCAAAGTGGCTTAAAGCAACAGTGATGTATTATTTCTCACGATTCTGTGGCTTGAGTGGATAGTTCTTTGCTGGTTTTGCTTGAGTTCACTCATGTGGTTGCATCTGGCTGTAGGGTCAGCTGTGAATTGGGCTCAGTTGCAACAGTTGGAGAGCTGGGCCTCTATCTCCAAGTAGTGTTTAACCCTGGGCTTCTCTACAGTATGGTGGTTACAAGGTCCCAAGACAAAAAAAGACAAAAGCTGCAAAGTCTCCTGAGGCCTAGCCTCTGGAACTCACATGTTACTTCTCCACATTCATCAGAGTAAGTCACATGACCAGCCTGGTTTGAAGAGGGTCAGAAAAAAGCTCCATCTCTGGATAGAGGGTCAGCTTAATCACATTAGAGAGAAACGTCTCCTGAAGTGGGAGGAATTTGTAACTATTTAACAAGGTACCCCAGAAGCCAAGTCCTGTTGATTTTTGTATTCCTTATAGCACCAGGCAGATGACCCAACATAAATAAATGCTATAATAGATACTTGTTGAAATGAAGGAGGAAGAATTTTTAGGTCAGTAATTTCAACTCTGATGTTCTATTTAAAATAGACTTGGCGTTCAGATACTTTCAAAGGCATTTTCTTCTGTTGATTTAGGAGGATTTCACTCCACATAATAAATGTGGCCAGGAAAATGTTGATTTTATCTTTTAATGCTTGGAAACCCTAAAAAACATGGTTCACTGCAGTTAAAGGATTTTTGATTTGACAACTCTCAATGAATACAATATTCAGGCTATTGTTAAAAAGGAGCTAAAGTAGATCTCCTTATATATTGTGAGGCAAGAAGAGCTCACACACAGAAGTATGCCTCACCATATATGGTTGTATAAATGAAACTGTTAAGAAATGTAGAAAACATGAGAGAATTCCGAATGAGCCTTTTAAAGAACATAGCCAAGTTTTTCTCTTTAGTTAAAAAGAGTGTGTGTGGGAGAAGCACTGTTTCTGTATATTGCAATAAATTTTATCTTGAAATAATCTAAGTGACTTTAAAATCCCAACAATTTAAAATATGGTCAGTATGGGTATAAACATGTGCAGATATCAGCACAGTTAGCTTTCTGGTTGTCAGAATAATGTTCTATTGTTTAAAGTCCAGAACCTCGGGACACCTGGGTGACTCAGTCGGTTAAGTGTCTGACTCTTGGTTTTGGCTCAGGTCATGATCTCACAGTGATCATGAGATTGAGCCCCGAGTCTGCACTGAGCTGAGCATGGAGGCTGCTTGGGATTCTCTCTCTCCTCTTCCTCTGCCCCTCCCCACCTGCTCATGTGCTCACTCCCTCTCTCTCTCTCTCTCCCAAAAAAAAAAAAAAAAGAAACCTAAATTAAAAATAAATAAATTTTAAAAATCCAGAACCTCGTTTTACATTTCTATGTATTAATGGATGGAACAATGAACAGAAAATCACCAATCACTTTTAGCACTATTATTTGTAAGTAAATGATTTATTTCTTTTCTCCTAAATAAGCTCTTTAAAGTCAAAGACCATATATTATTCCCTTTCTCATGTCTGGCTCAGAGAGTTTCATTCAGTCGGCCCTCAATATTTGCTGAATTAAATCAAGCTGGGCTTCTAGTTCCACCTCCAGCTATGACTTAAATGTTTCAGCTTTTCTGTATGATTTTATACCTACATACACATTGGAAGTAAGTATTTTTCAGATATTTTCGAAGGCATTTTTCTCTTTCTCATTTAAATGGCGTCACAACATAGTAGGACCAATGAATTTATACCTGATTGTCTCTGCTCCTGTTGTCTGGATTGGATTCAGTGGTGTTCCCACAGCTATCAGCACTTAGGATTACTTTAATTAGTGGCATGGGTTTCTCTGTCTTTTTTTAAAAAATATTTTGTTTATTTATTTGACAGAGAGAGACACAGTGAGAGAGGGATCACAAGCAGGGGGAGTGGGAGAGGGAGAAGCAGGCTTCCCGCGGAGCAGGGAGCCCGATGCGGGGCTCGATCCCAAGACCCTGGGATCAAGACCCGAGCTGAAGGCAGACGCTTAATGACTGAGCCACCCAGGCGCCCCAAGGGATTCTCTGTCTTTAAGTAATACACTGTATAGTAACTAGCCCTGTCTTGATCAGTCTGCTCAGATTCAATAGTATCTACCATGTGCTTGGCACTATGATCCCAAGGAAGGAAAAAGGCAAAGTCACTGTTTTCAAGATATGTACAGTTTAATTGACAAAAGAATATTTACATAAATATAATAACCTCTGTAGTAATAATAGCAGCTACCATGTCTTGCACACCTACTCTTGGACAAGTATGTCATATGCATCATCTCCCTTCTTCCAAGAACATTGCAAGTTAGACAATGATTATGCCCAATTTGTAAGTAGGGCAACAGGCTCAGGGAGTTTTGTAAACCTGCCCAATACCATAGCTGTAGCAAATGGGGGAAGCAGAAATTCCAACCCAAATTCAATGTGAAAGGTCAGCTTCCTACTGTGTTGCCTTGTGATTCAGGGAATACCGGATCTAGGCACATGGCAGAATATCCTGAAAGTGCCCAAAATGAGGGTGTGGGACCCTGGCTAAGGGTGAAGAGGAGCAAGACATTACTGGTGTCTTTCCTAATAGGGCACATTCTGTGGTTTAGGTGGAGGTAGAGTTTGAATCGGAAGATGAGGGTTGTCTTGGACACACTGGATGGGCGGGATTAGCAGGTTAGACCTGGTCAAGGTGGGCAGGAGGCTCTATCTCTTCAGCATTGTTTGCTTGTTTGTTTGCTATCCTGTTTGACCTTGTCCTGGCCAATCTTACTCTTTTTATCACCTCCCTTATCTCCTTCCAAGAGCTGTCTTTTCTTCCTTCCTTCAATGCATCGTTCAAATCCATTACTTCCGTAAAGCCTCCTTCCAACTGCAAATTCCCCGATGCCTCAGAAGTTCTCCAGCATGCGTGTTCATTTCTAATCTGCCTGAGATGGGATTTCTATGTGTTTTTCATTTGTGTAGTCCTGTTTTCCCACTTATGCTGGTTGTCTTTCAGTGGGAGGTAAATCTCCTGGAAGCCAAGATTTATTTGTCTTTTGTTCTTAGCTTCCCCCCCTTGCCCTGCAGTCTGTTTATGCTGGACATTTGGTAAATGCTACAGACCAACTCAGAGGCATGTTGTGAGGAATAAATTAAGGCAATAAACTTAATGAATGACAATCCACGAAAGCTCTGCAGGGTGGTGCACTGGGCCTAAAAGGAAATTTTTATTATTATGGCTGCAAGTTGGACCTATGCATTCTTCCACTTTTTGTCTTTATTTTTACTAAAGAATTTTTTGTCCCTCCCTTTTGACATTTCTGTATTTTCCCTCTGGTTTTCTTTCCTCATTTATTTTTCCCCCAGTATTTCCTTCTAATGATCTCCTTTGTTTTAATTTAATTTTGTATCTTCTCAGATAATCATGTAAATAGTTTCAAAAGTCAAATGGTAATAGCCTTTGAAGAGTAGGCAACATCTTTCCACCTCTCTCTCTCCCTCTAATTCCCACATGCATAATTCAGTTTTAGTTACTATTCAGTAATTCTACTGTGAAAGTTTAACCCCAATTTGCACAGAAATTTCCCTCTTCCCAACCTCCCAAAATTGTTAAAACACAATTTGGGGCTAAATCAATACTTAATATCTATATTATTATAACTATATAAATGTTATTCATAGCTGAGCCACATAAAAAACTGATTAATATTTTAAAGGTTTTTTTAAAAGGAAAAAAATCTATGATGACCTTTCCTTCCTTATATAGCATTTCCCATCCCTTAAGTTAATAATTGCTTTTGTAACAGTTTACTTGACATTCTGTGCATTTAGTACTGCCCTTAGACCCAGGCAAAAGAGCCCCTTGCCCTTGGCTATGAGCTTTAGACTCTGGCTCTGCCCCCATCTTTTCCCCTTCATGGCAAGGGATCCATGGAGCCTGAGGCCATGGAGACATGTCCACCTGGAACCTATGCCCCTCTGTCCTCCTAGACCTTGCTTGCTCCTGAGACTCTGGACCCCACAAGTTCCTGCCCAGATGGTCCCAATGCCCCTTTCGGGTCCCTTTTGGTAAAAGCAGAAGGTGCTACTATGTATACACTCCCAGGCCAAGGACTGACCCAAGGGCAGCTGTTAAAGTAACGTCCATGGGTCTGTGCAAAGCCCTCATGGTGGAGGAAAGAGCCAGGGCGGGGGGAAGCCGGTGGGCTATGGGCCGTGGGACAGAGGTCTCCGTCCTACTCTTGGCTTGGCCTGCAAATGTTAGGGGCCAGGGCATGTGCATCTGTCAGTAACTCACCGCCAGCACATGATGGGGCTAAATCTCTCAGTTCCTCCAAACACAATTGCTAATATCTCTGTTTTGTTTTGTTAGGGAGGTCCTTTCTTTACAGTTGTCCAAACCCACCAGCTTACTGGACTGCTGCTCCACATCACCAGCCTTCTCCATCCTTTTTTTTCCCTTATTTTTTAAAAGATTTATTTATTTTGACCCATTTAGAATGATAAAATGACCTATTTTGGTTTTTACCCCTGTTAACATTCTTTGCAGTGAAGTCTACTTTATCTATTAATATAGCTCTTCTATTTCTCTTTTCATTAGTGTTCACATGATAATTCTTTTCTGTGAAATAATAATGAATAAATAATAGGTTATTTTAAACCTAAAAAAGTAAGATTTGTTTATTATTTATTTGAGAGAGAGAGCGAGCACACACGTACAAGTGGGAGGAGGGGCAGAGGGAGAGAGAATCTCAAGCAGACTCTCCGCTGAGCTCAGAGCCCAATGCAGGGCTCGATCTCAGGACCCATGAGATCATGACCTGGGCCAAATCCAAAAGTCGGACACTTAACCCACTGAGACACCCAGGCGCCTCTTTCTTCTCCATTCTTTTTAAAACCCCTTTTGCTTCTCCTTTGTCATGTCTCTGCTATTTTCTGGATCCCCTGTCTTCCTCTTTCTTGGTTTATTTCAGAGCTTTTTTGAGGGTGCATGGGAGATACACTACAGGTCGAAAAATATTTTACTTCCTCCTTACACTAAGCTTGGTATCAAATTTGTAGGTTGGAAATTGTTTTCCTTCAGAATTTTGAAGGTATTGCTTTATGGTCTTCAAGCTTCCAATATTGCTGTGAAATCCAATGATATTTAAATCCTGTGTCCTTCCGGTTCTTCTCTCCTGGAGTCTCTGTCAGGAAGCATGTCCTGGTGTTCTGTAACTTCATCCTGATATGTGTGGTCTGGGTCTTTTTCATTTGCTCGGCTGAATACTCTATGAGCCCATTCAATCTGAAAATTCACATGCTTAAGTCCATGGAAAGTTTTTTATTTTATTATCATTTTTTTGTTGTTAAATCTCCTCCTTCATTTTCTCTGATTTTGATTTTTGTTAATTCTTATTCATTAAATACTTGCTTTGTAGGAGTTATAAATTTTTTTAACGTTTTTTTTCCACTTTTTGAATTTGTTTGTCTTTTTGTTCTATTTTCCTTTTTATTTTTGAGATTTCCTTGATATGACCTCCTCATCCTTTTCTGCATTTTTCATATAGGATGTCGTAGTTTTCTACAAATACCTGGTTGTTGTTAACAGCATCTTATGCTTTTTCCCCCCAAGAGATGCGATATTTTTATGATCTCCCTGGGGATATTAATTACAATTCTTTTTGCATTTTCTCATTTTCTCCAAGTTAATTGTTTCCTCATTTGTCCCTAATCCTTGGCCAAGGCATCCTTCAGAGTGGGAGCACTAAGGACCCATTTGGAAGTCGTGTGTGCATGAGAGAGGCCTGCACCTTGGTGAGCTCCTTGGTCGCATGACAGGGGAGCAAGCTGCCTTTTTCCCTGGAGGACTCCCAAATGTCCTTTGCAAGTCTGTCCTCCCAATCTCCTGACCATGGCGGAGGGTAGCTGCCAGGTCTCTGGGAGTTGAGTGGGGGAAGGAGAGCAGGTGGTTTTGCAGTTTCAAAAAAAGACTTTCACTTAACCCCTATTTGGCCCTTGGCCGAGGCCTCAGCTGGGCTTGGTGCCCCAAAACCTGTCTCTGTTCCAACCCCCAGAGAGTAAACTGTCCCTCTTCTGCTGAGTGGGCATCTGGGTGTCTAACTGTTCCTTTAAACTCGTTCCACGGACTCCCCTTGTTTTCACCACCTGTCCCTGCCTTCAGAGGAGACTCTACCTCCTGAGCGTTTCCAGGCACACGCTGACTTGCTTCTTACTGGCTTCCTTTCTCTGGTCCTATCACATTAGCAGCCACTGGTCCATCTTCTTGCCAACCCCCAAAATTTGTTGGTATTTCTCCATATGTTCTCTTTGTTCCCTAGGTTTATGCATTAAGAAAAAATTCCTTTACTCTTCTGTAAATGGAGAAGAAATAAACTCACATGTTCAATCTGCCATGTTTAACTGGAAGCCCTATGACATTGTAGCTTTGTTCGTATTTTTTTATACTTTCCTGTGTCTATTATGAATAATGCGAGTTAGCATCTAAAATACCTATGGATTGTCTTTAATGTCATTAAAGTTTTTGAGTTCTTTATTTTCGTATGCATTTACAGATTATGTTTTCTTATTACATTGCTTCAGAAGTAAAAAATAAATTTTTTTTAAATACCTTTGAATTAGGGCAAGAATAAAGTATGGGACAATTTGAAAGTTTAATAATGTATCTACATATCCAATGATAAATAGGTAAACATCATAGTTAGAAGCAATTATAATCAGAAAATTTCTTTAAAAATCAAGGCCGTATCCTAATTGTGCCACCAGTGAGTCCTGTAAAGATCTTACGGATAAGAAAACAGTCTGACTTAAAGGTTCATGACTAACTGAAGACTGCCAGAAAAATAAAATAGAAAGGAAACTTTGGGGTTAATTATTAATTAACACTGGGTTTCAGAATTGACAAAAACAACAACAGTTCAAATTTTTCCAAGACCCTACTGTGGAAGAATATATTGTCAAATAAAAAAATAAATCTGGACTTATTAAGGAGAGACTTCACTCAAAAAGATTATTGCAAAGTGGACAAACAATTTTTTTTTTTTTTACAATTCAAGGTTTATATGTTTAAGCTATTTATTTTAGATTGCGTGATGCTGAAGCCAGTCTAAAGGAATTCAAACACATGCAACTCCAAGGTAATTCAATGAGTTGCTTTTTTTAAGAAACATATTTGTAGAGCAAAAATAATTAATAAATTAAATAATTAAAAATCCCTAGCCCATAGAGTGTCTGGGTGGCTCAGTGGGTTAAGCATCCTACTGTGGATTTCAGCTCAGATCATGGTCTCAGGGTCCTGAGATGGAGCCTCTTGAGGGGCTCCGCACTGGGCGTGGAGCCTACTTAAAAATCTCTCTCTCCCTCACCCTCTATCCCTCCCCCTGCTCACTCTCTCTCTCTCTAAAAAAATAAATGAATAAAATAAAAAAATCCCCAGCTCACAATTTATACGATGCAATCACCCTGTAGAGTATGCAGGAAGCCATGGGCATGTGGGGCAGGAGCTGGGCTGGGCAGCTGTACTCTGCAGAAGTACCTTTCGCTTACTGATGACACGTGAGGTGGAAAAGTCTTGAGTCCCTTATTGCAATAGGGGGAGGAGAACGAGTGCAATAAGGAGAACACTCTGAACATGAATCTGCAAGTGTCTCAAGGGTTGGGCAAAAAGGGTTTTCTTGTATAGGGAAGAGCACACAGGACCAAAAAGAACAGATGTGGGGAAATAGGATTAAAGTCTCCCCAGGATCAATAATAGATCAGAGAAAGTTTTACCCTGAGACCAGGTGAGGATGATCCAAAGCTCAGGTCCTAAGGGAAGGAAGGAATCATAACCAAATTTGGTTAATAAGCATTTTGCTCTACTGCTCAGTGGGGACCATCGGTTCAACCTAATCATTAATGAGGCAAAGAGTAGGAAGCTGGAGGGTGTGTGCCTGTCTTGTCACAGGGAAATCAGGGGTGGGCATCTGTGTGAGTCTCACCTAAGTCTTATGGGAAAGGTGGTTCTTTGCAATCTGCCCTTGTTTCCTGGATCACAAAGGATGGAAGATTCCTTAACCTTTGCTGTTTTCCAGGATCACAGAAAGTGGGTAAATTTCAACACTGTCAACATGAAAAAGCAAAATGGTTACCCCTGAAAAAATATGTGGCTACGAAGGGTGATATCTGAAAGTAGTTCCATACACGGTGTAGTAAGTGCTATGATAAATAAATATGCAGGTTGCCATGGCAATGCAGAGGAGAGGCACCTCACATGGGGGGAGGGGCAGCCAGTGAGAACTGCATTGGGTCTTAATGGATGACCAGGATCTCTCCCTGACGGGAGCTGGGCATCAGCCCTGTATCAGGACATAGCGGTGAGGACCATGAAGGTGACTGTGCTTTGTAAACTTTATGCAGCAAAGCCTGTGTTCAAGTGAACTGGGGAAAAATAGTCTTTCTTGGCTGATGAGAGATTTTTCTACTCCTTAGGGCTGTTATACCAATTTTCTTCAGAGTAGGAGTCTATTTGTAAATACATAATAGAAACCTAGGTAATACGTATGAATTTATCTAGAGTTTATTTTCCAGTTTAAGGCTTTTGTTGTCTTTTGGCATCAAACATCACATTTCAAAAGCGTCAAACTTCTACATTACTCCTTTTGAGAAACAGACTGCAGCAAAAGCAAATTTCTTCTCTTGCACTCCAAACACAGAGCAGAACCTTTAGGGGACAGGTAGCAAAGGGTCCAGGGACAGCACGCCTTTTCCTCGGCTTGGTGTTTATGTCTGACTGGCTTGCTGGAGGGATATCTGCTTGTCAGAACTCAACCAGGAGGCACTGGAGAATGAAGGACACTTTTGGGGGGTTAAGGGGTTAAATGAAGGACACTTTTGGGGGTTCAGGGGTTAAAGACCAAGGTCAGAGCACAGGTAGACACTGTCTGAGAAGAGAGGCAGGTCACCCTCAGCAGAATTCAGTGAGTAGGATTCACTGAGGAAAACAAGAGGGTGGGCTCAGGCTTCTATATACGTGCTGGGCTCTCCTTCCCACGGTGAGCTGCCAATCTGGGTTGGAGACTTGCAGCAGACCCAGAGCTGCCCCTAACAATTGTTATTGGGGCATATAGGGGCATCAAACTTCCCATCAGAGTGTAAAGTCTTGCCTTACATCAATCCTTGAGAATTTCCAGGATTTAATCCAATTCGAGACTCACATTTCCCTCTATGAATGATATAGTTCTGTTTTGTTATTTGATCTCTGTAGCTTTTCTTGTAACTTCTCAAATGCTAGTCATTTGTCACAAAGAGGGAAACAAAAGTGATTTTACAAATACCAGGAGAGGAAAACACATGTCCTAAATTTAGAGTCCAGGGCCAGTCATGAATGTTTCTTTGGCTTCAAGTTTGGCTTCGTGACTTTCGGCAGGAGGGGTCCTCACCCCCAGTGAGTCTGTCTGCCCAGCACCCTGGGCAGGTGCCGTGGAAGTGAGCACAGCCCTCACTGCCCTGTCACGCTGGTCTCTGTGGGAAGAAATGTGTGTATCAGAGGAGGAGGCAAGCAAAATGAAAGGAGATTTAGGGGAGTTAAAAGTTAGTAATAATAGTAATAAATAATCCCAGAGAATGAGAAAGGACTTACCTTAAAAAAAAAAAAAAAAGGACCTATCTAAAAAAAAGGACCTACCTAAAAAAAAAGGACCTACTTAAAAAAAAAGGACCTACCTAAAAATCAATAGCATGGCCTAGAAAAAAAATAAGGGTGGAGATAAGATGGCAGATAAAAAAGCTCATGAACCTGGAGATTCATTAAGATTGACAAAGGTAGGTGGTGCAAAATATAGGCATCTAAGGAAGGGTAAAAAATGAATGTGATCTACCAGTGATAAATAAACAAGAAAAAGTAGATTAAAAGTAAAATAAACTTCAGAAACCAAAAATACAGAGGATAGTTTATGGCAGGAAGAGCAAATTGGGAAACACAAGGTGAATTCAGCATTGGCCTTAGTTGGTAATTCATTCAATGTCCCAGGGTAAAGATCATGTGGCTTTCTTGGCTTCCCTTTCTCAAACTGTGAAGTCAGTTTGTAATTCAGATGTGGATGCCTGACTACAGTAACTAACAAAGGTGATCATCTGTACCACTCAGATGTCCACGTTGACCACAAGATCAAGAAAACCAGGGGATCAGTCCTAGTGGCTCTTAATTCTCGTCTACTCCAACCTTTTCTGGCCCAAGGTAGTAAGCACTTCTAAGCATGAGAGTTAGCCTGACCTATGTCGTGGGGAGATCCCAAGCACGTCTGCTGGTAGTTCAGATATCTCATGCCACAAGTGGGTGAGTTACAGAATAATTCCCCTTGCAATGGGATCCTTGGTTTGCCCTAGTACCCACCAGGTTTGCTAGATGCTTCTAGGTCTTATTTAGCCTACAATTGCCGGCTGCACTTGGAGCCCAGGTCCTGGTTGGGGCTTTCATGCTGCCAGCCTTGGACAGCCCCTCCTCCTCTTACCGGAGCCATTTCTTCAAATGAACGGCCCTCTCCACATCCCAGAAACAACCAAGACACCTGCCATGTTTTAGAGATTTCTGGGGCTGTGTCTTGCCTGGCAGATGGGCCCCACCCCCACCCCCCGATGTGACCAATTGCAATACTGTGATCTGCGGTGTGGGCTGCTATCTAAGTGTTTTTACCTACAGCCACTTAATCTGCAAAACAGATGTGTGAGGCAGGCTGCTGTAGGACTTCATTTTCAAGATGAAGAAACTCAAGTCCAGAATTGTTACATAACTTGCCCCAGGTCATGGGCTCTAGATCCTGGCCTGGGTGACATCGAGAGCTGACGCCACCTCATACCGATGACTACAGAATACTTACTCTCAAGGTCTCATTTTAAAAATGATGCTAACGAAAGCAAAGCCCGCCAAAATGGATTTGCCTAAGATTATACATGAGGTTGGTGGCAAAATTGGCTTTTAAAAGATCCCCTCACTCCCAGACAGGTGACCTGAAGCAGGAGGCCTTGAGACTGGGCACCGTGAAGTGGGCAGTTTCAGTGATTTTTAGTCTCTCTCTATTTCTTCAGGAAAAATTCCAGACCCTTAGCGTGAGCATGGAGCCCGGGGCAGCCCCTCTTCTCTCACTGTGCCTTGTATCCCCGCAATGCCAGGCACAGACTCTCCACTTCTGCAAAGACTTTAATTGAATTGAATTGTTAGGACTGTGTGCTTCTTTATTTCTGGATGGGGAAATGGAAATAAAGGCTATCATTTGCTAAGTATTTGCCATTTCCAGACACTGTAATAGGCACTTTTTAAAACCGACCGGTGGTTCTCAAACTTGAGGGTACATCAGGACCACCTGGAAGGCTTGTAAAAACGAAAATTGCTGGGCCTCATCCCCCACCCTCACCCCCACAGATCCCTTGCCCAGAGTTTCTGGCTCAGTAGACCTAGGGTGGAGTCTGAAATTTTGCATTCCTAAAAAACGTCAAGGTGATGTTGCTGCTGGTCCAGGGACAGCACTCTGAGGATCACAATACTCTCAACCCACTAGGGTGCTATGATCCTCTTCCTCTGATAGAAGAGGGAATTGCGGCTCAGAAATGTCAGGTAAATTCCTAAGATTCCCCAGCTGAATAAGGATGTAGGATCCTAGCACAGAAACCGGGTCTTCGTTCTTTCAAAAGTCATCTTCCTCCCCGGTATGCAACAGAATTTTCAAGAAGCAGCAGGAGGAATGCCTTTCCTTCCTGGCGTAGGAACTGCACACAGTTCTGAGCTGAGCTCGGGGCTTGGGAAACTGGCAGAGGAGGCGCTGCTCTGGTTTGATGCTCGGTGGCAAAGCACAGATGAGTCAAGGTGCGAGGTACAGCCAGCTCACCCTTCCCTGTTTTCCCAGGTCAGCAGGCTTGGTTTAAAAAAAAAAAAAAAAAAGAGGAGGTGTTTTGTTCCTCTATGTGTATTTATTTTGAGGGCATGAGGATGCTTTGAAGATGAGGGAAGAGAGAGAGTTGGAGAAGCTCCCTCAGGCATGACCCTTGTGGGTCTCCCTTTACTGTCCCTCCATCCTCCACAAGTAGAAACGAGGGGACCGTGGTGGCCCAAGGAAAATGCACAATAGACCTCTCTCCCCGGTAGCAATCTGCGCACTTTGCAGGGTGAACATAGCCACATGGACAGAACAGAAAGGCAGATGGCCTAGGCATCAGCACTAAGGCACTAGGAATTTTGCTTAGGATGCAAAAGATCTTTATTTTCAAGCAATTAAGAACCAGGCAAGCGCCTGACCACCTATGGGCAGCTATGAGCCCTGAGTGAGTTATGAGCCCTGAGTAGCCCAGCCAGAGTCAGACCTGTGATCTTGTCCTGTGTCCCAGGAAAGTCATTGTGCCTGCCATATGTCCCTCACTGGGCTTCAATTGAGAGACCCGGAATCCCCAGACATATTTGAGAGTTACCTCACCATATTGAAATATTTGGCTTGTATCTCAACATCAAACAAGTACTCAGGAGAGTTACACTTCAGGCAAGCTGATGGACCATTTAAAAGGAAAAAAGAAAGAAAGAAAGAAAGAAAGAAAGAAAGAAAGAAAGAAAGAAA
>NW_023270415.1:13414145-13492376 GCF_011800145.1 Mirounga leonina
GAAAGAAAGAAAGAAAGAAAGAAAGAAAGAAAGAAAGAAAGAAAGAAGAAAGAAAGAAAAAGAAAAAGAAAGAAAGAAACGAACATCTTCTAATTCTCTAACAGTGCTAGGTACATTTCTAATTTTTTTTTTAAGATTTTATTTATTTATTTGACAGAGAGAGACACAGTGAGAGAGGGAACACAAGCAGGGAAGTGGGAGAGGGAGAAGCAGGCTTCCCGCCGAGCAGGGACCCTGATGCGGGGCTCGATCCCAGGACCCTGGGATCATGACCTGAGCCGAAGGCAGACACTCAATGACTGAGCCACACAGGCGCCCCCACATTTCTAATTTGAATAAATTTTGATATATTGTTGAAAGTAAGCAGAAATTACATTTCTGAATCTCTTTTTAAAAAATGGTACGCTAATTTAAAAATGCTGGGATAGAATGTCAGGTTGGCAGCCTGGAGAATGTAAAGATACTGTGTATTTCCTGGTTTCTGCTTTGTTTTGTTTGGTAAACTAGGTGTCCATATGTCAGCTCAGCTCAGGCAGGATACAGGATGTTAATGGTCCTCTCTTAAAAGTATTGTTGATAAAAACATATACCTTTAAAATGCACTGAAAAGAATAAATTATGCCTAGTACGTAGACGATAGAAAACACTTCCTTTTCAGCTTCTTGATGTTTTCAGTGTTTGTCATTTCCAGGCACCACAACAGAATGAATTCTGTTCTACATGCTGATAAGTCCATCATTCTGTTTAGAGCGAATCGGGTCTGAAAATTGCTCTGGGAACTGAAATTGGATGGAAGCGCAAAGCTGTTAAAAATAATAGACCGGTGTTAAAACCCAAAAATGAAGAAGCTGTCCTCTGGCCCCACGTTCATTGTCCTCCATGGGCCATTTTCCACACATACAATGTGTTCACAGCTGGCTGTCCATTCTCTTTTGGGGCATTCGTGAATATGCATGCCCCAAATCCCAGGCCTGGCTCCCAGACCAGGAACTCACGTTCATGCCCTTTTCCTCCAGCATCTATGGGGAGGACTCCTAACCCATTCTGCACTCACCATCTGGGGTGGCGGTTCGGGGAGGGGGGCACCTCTACCAGGGGCTGCGTGCCGGCATGAATGACAATCCAAGCTGGCTCTATTTGAGTGTCACTAAGATGGACTCTTCCCCAGGGCTCAGAATTTTGTCTCAGGAAAAAACAACGTATATACAGGAGATAGTCGGGCAGTATTTTAAGGCTGGAGGTGAATGCCAAGGTTGTGCTGGCAGATTGGGATAGAGCTACCAGACTCTCACCGATGGCTTTGAAGGGGATTTTGAGAAGCCTAGGGTGTGAATATCCCTGAGTGAAAACAGCTGCTGCCTCTTCCCTTTGAATGGATGCTGAACTCACTGCCACTTCTGAGAGAGGGGGCTTTGAGGGTTTTTAGTGCTTGGCATTGAGGGGCAGACTCAAAAAGTCATGAGAGGGCCCCTGGGTGACTCAGTCGGTGAGGCGTCTGCCTTCGGCTCAGGTCATGATCTCAGGGTCCTGGGATCGAGCCCCACGTCAGGCTCCCTGCTCCACGGGAAGCCTGCTTCTCCCTCTCCCACTCCCCCTGCTTGTGTTCTCTCTCTCTCTCTGTCAAATGAATTTTAAAAGTCTTAAGAGTCATGGGGGGGGGGGTGTAGAAATCCCAAACCCCAGAAAAGCAAAAACAGAAAGTCCTGAGAATCTGCTAGTTGGCTCTTCTGACAGAAATCAGTAAGATTTTCAACCTTCAGCTAGGACCTCTGAGCACTTCAGATTCCTGAGGGGTGTTTGCAAGGAGCATGCCAGGTAGGGTGGTTTGCCCCAAACCTCTCTTAGCCCCAAGTATGGTGAACCGGGCCTCGATTACTGCCCTCTCCGTGGAGTATGCAACCCATGGTCCCCTCTGCCTCTTGCCCAGGTCCCACTCTGCCTCCGTTCTGCCCCCTGCAGGAGGGAAAGAATTCTCCTCCCCAAACAGAGGGAGCTTAGGGCCCCTCTGATTGCATCTCTGGCCTGGTGGAAAGGGAGAGAAAAGAGAGCAGAGCCCTGCTAAGAGCAGAGGGGTGATGCATGGGGAGAGGACTCACCTCTACCCAAAGGGGAGGTCTTAGCAGCGTGGTGGCTTAGCCAGAGAAATCTGATGTGAGCATTTATTGCCTCTATCCACTCTGCACACAACTCTGAGGGGAGCTGCCTGATCTGCCTCGTTGGCTGCTCTGTTTGCTATTTCACAGATCCCATGTGATGGCCTGCGAGGTTTTCTTCTCTGCCTCCCCCTGAATGTTAAGCTTGGGAACAAAAGCTGTGCTACCTTTGTACAGCGCATGGCACATAGAGTTTGGCTAACCTTTGCTGAAAAGCGGAGTGATATTTATTGCATCTTGTCCAAGTTCAATTATCACAAATCATATTTACATGGTGGTTTGGGAAAGCAGCTCCATGTGTCGAATGGAGCCAGTGAGGAAAGTACTCTGGGGTCCTAGAGCAGCAAATACCCACTTTCTGAGGCTTACAGATCAGTGTGTGCCAAGCAGATTGTTCAAACCACCGCGTAATTGTCATATGTCATAATTAAACATTGAAAAGATGAAATAATGTCCCCCAAGAGCGATGTGTTGTGCACCAAAATGATCAAAGGAAATCATGGTTGGGAGAAGAGTGAAAAGCAGAGGAAAAAGTACAGGCAAATATTTTTAAAAATCCAATTTTTTAAAATGCCCATCTGGTTTCAGGTATTAACATCGTGTTCTCTATACTAGAGCAAGACAGAGACCTCACTGTCCTACCCCATTATTTAAACTAGCATGACTTCAAAGTAACTTTGGTTATATTTTATTTAGCATTACCTGGTACAGCGCAATTCCCTTAAAATACATGCAGTGCTTTCTTCGGATTTTCTCATTTCCTGATGATCTTTGGATTTGCAGCAAAGCATTTGTTTTCCAAGAGAGAAACCTATATGGGGTTGTTTTATTGGCTGCAATTGCAGCTAAGTATTAGAATGCAAATTTTATTATGGCTCCTGGTGGCTATCGGTGAGGTGGACCCACTCTTAGAATAAGTCTAAAGAGCGGAGAGGAGATGATTGCACACGGACGGGCCAGCTATTTAACAACGATGGAGACTCTCTTCTGTGAGCTGGTATGGCCTGATTCTGTTGGTTCTGAGCTACCCCAGCATTTTCGAGGCGGCATCTCTAGAACTAAAGATAATGCACTTGGACCGCATACTTTAGTATCAAACTTTTTTTTTCAATTAAGTCTGAATAATAATAAGGAATATTCACAAACAAAAAGGAGGATTAAAAACCTAAGACCCAGAAGTGTGGACCTAAAGAATCTGAGCAAACTCTATAAACAACCTGGGGCAACGGTGTCCTTGGGCCAATTGCAAAATTCATGTCAAATCGTCTCTCAAATCATTCTGAATTCCTCTGATTCTCCCAAAGCAAAATCCTTGGGATACCGTTTACAGATACCATTTTAGAGATAAAGATTTTCATGTCGGTGATAAGTTGGGGGAAAAAAAAGTATCAACACTCTGATACTGTCCTAAAGAGAAAATGCTATATGAAATAAAATTAAACATTTCTGCCATTATCATCCTCAAGTCACTTCAAACCTTAATGTCAGGAGCTAGGAGTATAAAGAAAACTCACACCCATTTCTTCTCTTGAAGGAATTTATTGAACGTGATATATATACATATGCATACACACATTAATAGAAAGCAGAATATAGTACTATGACAAAGGTCAGTATGTGCAATAATAATAGTTGCTAATGTTTATTGTTCACCTACTATGCTAGACCATGTTTCAGTTCTTTAAATGCATTAATTCTTTCACAAAAATCCTATGGATTTGGCACTATCATTTTGATTATGCAGATGAGGAACTTTGACTATACAGAGAAAGTTTAAAACAACAGACTTAACCAAGTCAAACTGATGATTTGGATGCAACATTCAGACCCCGCTCTCTGGCTCCAGAGTGCTCACCCTTAACCACTCTGCCACATGTCCCAAGGACTGTCAAGAGAACAGCACAAGATTAATCTCTCCTCAATTCCGTAGGACCAGGCCAGGCATGGTGCTCAGCACATTATAATAGGGTTAGACGTCTCCAGGGAATGGAACAATCTAGTTGGGCTGGACAACCTCCACCTCCCCATGACCCCCCCGCAACCTGCTCACCTCTCAGTTCTGGTATGTTGCAGTAGAAACTGGAATTTGGGCAGCTATCCTTCTACCTAAGCTGGTCCAGCATCGAACCCAGGGCCAGTACATCACGAGCACTCCATAAATAAATGAATGAACGAATATCCAACTAGGATCTGAGATACTTTCTCCCTTGTTGAAGGAACCAGCTCTATTTTTTCATTGGTTCCAATACTTACCTTAACTTCTGAGCCATGAAACATGCCTTTTTGTTAGGCGCTGGTGTGGTCACCTTCTGAAATGGAGGTCTTGCAAAAGCATACTATTTGATGACTGAACTACCCTATTCCCGAGAGAATAAAAAGCACCATATAGAATGGATAATATGGAAAATTGTGTCCACATGACCCACTGTGTTACCAAAAGGCAAAGGTGTATTTTGTTGGCTCAGATTTGCTTATCTGCTGCTTCTTTTCTCTCTAGTATCTCTTCAGTGGTTATTTTCTAAACCATCCTTATGCGCAAGGTTTGTAATAAAAACAAATCCCTTTTTAACCCATAGTAAAGGACACATTGTTACAGAAGAGCTATGGCCCCTGGCAACACATGCATGAGAGCCAAGATAAAGCAAGTTCTACTTTCTTTCTCATGGCCACGTGCCCCAGACACTTACCAACCACATTTTTCTTTATTATAATCCTTGTAATTATATTTTTTCCATTATTGACCCTAATCCTTATGACGATCACTTGCGAAATCACACTTAATTTTAATTTTTATTCTCAAAACAAAGTAGACTGACATTTGCAATATACCAGAACCTTCATGCAAGTGCATCACACTAGGATGCCTTGACACGCTGAAGGGCCACTCAGAAAGGTCACAGAGCATATGGAGGCCACCTTTGTCTGAAAGCAAGGGGTGCTCAGGGACAAAAGCAATGCTTAGAGGTTCTGGGTGAGAATTACACTTTTAATTACATTTGGAGGACTTGATGTACCTACTTTTTTCCCTCTTCCCTGATGAGGGGCTTCTAGGGCTGTGTGTGTACGTACATTTGGCTTGATAGCGTGTGTGCATTTTTTTTGGCTTTTATAGGGAAAGAACAGGTCTTTGAAAGGCACATCCTTAACTAAGACAAAATGAAAGTAGAAAAATGGAAAACGGGAGAAAGAAGAGAGCAAGAGGATAGAAAATGTGAAGGAAGAATGTGAGCAAACAGCCTCTTTTCTTACTGGGGAGGGTAGTAGACGGTGGCAGCAGGTGTCTCAGGAGGTGAGAAATTGGGCCTGGAGGCTGGCAGTGTCACTTTGGGGGGGCCAGGGAGCCCACCACCCCCAGCTTGGGTTGTGGGGCAGGTATTTCAGGAAACTCAGTTGAAATCAGCTCGAATGATTCCATTGCTCCAAGCCCATATCTGTTCTTGGTTATTTTAGATAATGAAGAGAGAGCACATTTAACTCCAGTGTGAAATACTTTTTAAGGAAGCATTCTGCTTCAATGGCCTAAGGTAAAATCGTGTCCATCAAATCCTAAAGAAAATTTATTTAAAAATGAAAGAACTTCCAGCTTCCTTACATAAGGCATTTCACTGAAGAGTTATTTACGTCTGGTACGGAGTCTCAGTCAGTGTTTTTCTTATCCCAGGCTGTTGGGGACCTGCCCCTAGTGATGATGTCAGAATCTCTGGGGGGCGGGGCAAGGCCATCAGGATTTTGGAAAAATTCCTCAGATGTGAAGCCAGGGCTGACACCACTCAGCCTCCGCAGAGAGAAGTGGAAGGCACTGACAAGGAAACTAAATAAAGAAAAATTCAAGGATGTGAGTCTTTCAGAGACCCTTAAAGCATGTGTAAATATGTTTGCGCTCACTAAAAATATAATAAGGACTCCTACCAAACACTAATGATACCTTTTTACATATTAGCTAAAAGGTAGCATGCAATTAATTTTCATTTGTCATCACTTTCTCACTAGAATATCTTCAAGACTGAGCTCCCCTGAGGTTTCCTTGTGAACAATTTCTGACTTTTTTTTTCCAGATAATTTATTCATCTGACAAATCCTGAGCTCCGGTAAGACAAAGAGCCAAGAGCATGGCAGATGGCCATCCCGCACTCACAGGGCTTCTGTTCTAATGGCGGAGACCTTTGTAAAACAATTCACCACACAAATAATGTCTCAACTTTTAAAGCACAAGTGTGATAAGAGTTCAGAAGAGAAGAACAGGATGCTAAGGAGTGGAAAGCGGGGCCCCCCCGATCTGCTCTATGGCAGGTATTTAAGATGAGACCTGAAAGTCAGGGTTAGCATCCCAGGCAACAGAATAGTCTGTGCAAATGTCCTCAGAGGTAAAAATCATGGTATATGGAAACTCAAGGAGGCTAATGAAGCTGAAGAGTTAGAGTTTGAGTAAAGAGTGGTACCCCACTCTTGTAGTGGTGCCCCCCACTCTTATTAAATGTACACACAGTTGGGGCTGCTAAGTAGCTAACTCCACAGAGGCACAGATCACAAGAGAGGGCTATTGCAGCACAGGAAATGAACCTCAAGTCGCAAGAAATGGTATTGAGAAGGGGCGAGACAAAACCATGCAGAGCCTGGTGGCTATCCTAAGAAAGGGTAGGAGGAGGTCATTGAAAGTTATAAGGAAAGGAGCAATAGAATCAGTTTTGTGTCTTAATGGATGGATTGGGAGGTTGTAAGAGTGAACACAGTGGAGACCAGTTCCAAGGCTACTTCCCGTGGAGACAAATGTTGCCAGCAAGTAGTTTTTTTTTTTTTTCTCTCTTTGGACCCCATCTGAATGCTCAGAACCTTCTTGATTTACCACTTGGCATCAGTAGGAAACAATTTGAAGTGATTTGCAATTCTAGTGTACTTGATTCCAAATTCCCAAACTGTCCCGGTTTGAAAATTCCAAAGGGGAAAAAATATAAATCCAGAAGAAGCCTACATAAATTGAAGTTTCACAGGGAAGGGATCGGCAGTTGATGAAGGACCACTCCAAGCAGTTACATCAAATGCCTTGGGGCTCTCTAGCTCTTTCCAAACATAACATTGGTGTGCACTATGCTACGTGCATCTTTTAAGCCCCATCCAAGTAATCCCTGAACTCCCTCACTGAGGCACATGCTCTCTTTGCCATGTAAGGAATTTTTTCAGAAAGTTTTAATTTTATCTCCTGCATAGACTAATAAATCTGTGGGGTATTAAATTAACTAAAACACATTGGAATGTGGCTCCTCTCTACTCACCCTCCTCCTGAGTGTTTTTGACCACTGAGGGGAATCTGACGTCCCATGTGGGTCGTTGTTTATTTCACTTACCAGAGGTCTAGTTAGCATTTCTCACTCAGTACATTTTCTTTACTTCTATTTCCCAAGTGAGCTATTTCTCTTGCAAGTCTGTGTATTTGGCATTATCTGATGTTGTATCGGAACATACTTTTCTCCTTATTGTAAAGTACGGTGATGGTACGTTGCAAGAGGGAACCATTTCAATAAACCACTAGAAGGTTTTTGGTTCCTAAATGGTAGTTTTTATTACTCTGAAGTTAAGCTAATGGCATAATCTGCCATCTTGTTAAATGTACATACACATTTAAACAATTGTCAGACTCTAGGCAGCTTAGAAAATGCATGTTCTCTTTCTCCCCTCTTATATCATTATGTTTTTGTTCATGTGCACTAAATCAAAGGTAAAGCAAAAATGAACAAAGCAATTACCATATTGAGTAGAGGAAGTGCAGCTGAATGGAAGCCTTCAGTTAACTGTGTGATTCTCAATCAACCATGTAGTGGTGATGGTAGCGGAGAGCTGCAAGGGCATCTGGATCTTTTTTGTAAAGTCTTCCTCACCTCTCTCTGGCTGTGGAGTTGAATGGAAATGGCATACTGCCTGCATAGGGGGCATGGTATGCTGGTGGCATTTTCTAGAAAAGTTTAGGGTGTAATGAGGGGCCTGGTGGAGAACGGATGCATGTCCTCATCTGTCCCAGAAAGATGTGGCTGGCACCATGGTTGGTCCTTGTAAGCTATTTTATGGGGGACACCCTAAATCTGGTCCTTCCTCTCTACTTGCTCAGGCCTGAGGAATCCTGTATAGTCAAGAGCACCCCAGGAAGGTCTAAATTGAATAAGGTCTTCTCCATGAGACTTTCACCCCATTTTGAACAGTCTCCCTCCCCCACAAAGGGTTATAATGAGCTAATGTAGGCTCAGAAGGAAGTTCTGGGGCTGCAGGGTATTCTCAGGCTACTTTAGCTCTAAGACTGTTATTCACACAGATGTTTACTGAGCAACTTCTCTATGCCAGGCACAGATGCTGCCCTTGTAAAACTTCTATTCCAGAGGCCACTAAGGTCAGGGCTCTGACAGATACACAGCCTCTGAGGCTCTGGTTTTCATGGGTGGGAAGGAGCAAGGGAAACCAAGAGCCTTGCTGAGCCTTTCTGGAAACTCTTAATCTAGACATAGCTGGTGTGGCTGGACAGCAAACCCCAGAAATGAGGCCACTCTGAGAGCAGGGGTTGGCCCTTTTTTATCACGGTCTACTTTGAAACACATATGAAAGCTCCAGGATACAAAGAAAGGCAAATGCACACAAAAGCACAAAATATAACTTCAGATTATGAACCCTTGTTCTGGAAACAAAAAGCCTTAAAAAACAGACTCTTCTGACTTCCTCTCCAAACAGGACAACATAGATGGGCTTCTCTTTGCTCCTCCATGCTACCCATAACTGTCATCTCTGGCAATAGCACCAGAGACACCCAAAAGAGAAGGCTAAAAAGTGATAGAAATAAGGTAAACTGATTAAGACCCCAAGACTAGAAAACAGTACAGTGACAGGGCATCTCATGTCCTCATCCATCGAAGAAAGTGACCCAGGCCTGTTTCCTGTCACCCAACCCAGCAGCAGAAAACATCCCAAGTAGGCTCATTCCTCCCCATGGGATCCAACAGTAATCTCTCCAGCAACACGAGGAGAGCCATGAACCATGAAAAAATAGAAAATCTCCACAAAGGAATAGAAGTTATAAACAAGCACCAAGTGGAAATTGTGGAACTGGAAAATATAATAAAAGAAAAAACCTTGCTGGATAGTCTCAGTAGTAGAATGGAGAAAAAAAAGATTGAGTCAGTAAACTTGAGGACAGATCAATGGAATTACCCAATCTCAATAGATAGAAGACTGACTGAAAAAAAACTGAACAGGCACTCAGGGGTCTGTGGGGCAATATTATAAGATTGTATGTGCATATGATTGGATTTCCAGAGGGAGAGAAGAGAGTGCTGGGAGAGTATTGGCACACCCCTGTTTTATTACGTCTCACTTTATTGTACTTCACAGATACTGCGTTTTGTACAAATTAGAGGTTTAAGACTTCAGTGGAAGAAGTCACTGCAGATGTGGTGAAAATAGCAAGAGAATTGGAATTAGAAGTGGAACCTGAAGATGTGACTGAATTGCTGCCATCTCATGATCAAACATGAATGGATGAGGAGTTCCTTTTTATGGATGAGCAAACAAAGTGGTTTTTTGAGCTAGGATCTACTGCTAGTGAAGACGCGGTGAAGATTGATGAAATGACAACAAAGGACTTAGAATATCACATAAACTTAGTTGCTAAAGCAGTGGTGAGGTTTGAAAAGATTGACTCCAATTTTGAAAGAAGTTCTACTGTGGGTAGAATGTTATCAGGCAGTGGTGCATGCTACAGAGAAATCATGCAAGGAACAGTCAATTGGTGCAGCAAACTTCTTTGTTGCCCGATTTTAAGAAATGGCCACAGCCATCCCAACCTTTAACAACTACCACCCTCATTGGTCAGCAGCCAGCAACTTGGAGCAAGACTCTCCACTAGCACAAAAATTATGACTCATTGAAAGCTCAGATGATGATTAGCATTTTTTAGCAATAAAGCACTTTTATTTTACCTTATTTTTTAGCAATAAAGCATTTTTAAATTAAAGTATGTATATTGTTTTTTAGACATGGTGTCACTGCCCACTTAATGGACTATCATATAATGTAAGCATAAGTTTTATATGCATTGGGAAAAAATTCATTTGACTCACTTTATTGCAATATTTGCTTTAACTGAACCCACAATATCTCCAAGGCATGCTTATATTTGAAGGAATCGTGCCTGAAAACTTCCCAAATGTGGTGGAAAACACAAACCTACAGATCTAACAAGCTGAATAAATTCCAAACAGAATGAAACAAATTAAGACAAATCATAATTAAACATTCATAAACTAAAGACAAAGAAAAAATCTTGAAAGCAGCCAGAGACACATTACTTATAGATGTCAATTCAAATGATGGTGGGCTTTTCATCTGAAACCATGTAGGCAGAAGGAAGAGGCACATTTTTCCAGTGTGAAAGAAAAGACTCTTAACTGTGAATGTTATGTCTAATGAAACTACTCTTTAATAATGAAGAAGAAATAAAAAAATATTATCAGACAAAGAAAGGTTAAAAGAATTTTTTTGTAGGAGAGCTGTCAGGAAAAACTAGCTATAGTCATTTCTTCAGACACAAGGTCAAAGATGAAAGAATCTTGGAGCATCAGGAAGAAGGAACAATAAGAAGAGCAAAAATGTAGGTATGTATAACAGACTATTCTTTTCCTCAGGAGTTTTAGAAATCATATTTGGTGATTGAAACACAAACTCTGACATCTGATCAAGACAGTGATATGTAAAAGTGAGGAAGGTAAAGGGAGTTAAATAGAAGTGAGGTTGCTATACTTTATGGAAGTAGTACAATGTTAATGCCATAATTGTTTATCACATATGTATATTGTAATACCTAGAGCAACCAATATGAAAACTATACAAAGAAATATACTAAAAACACTATGAATAAATCGACATGGAATACCCCCCAAATCATTAAAGCAATCCATAGGAAGATAAGAAAAGAGAAACAGAAGAATGATAATCAGAAAAAATAAAAAGAAAGCAATCAATAAATGGTAGATTTAAGCACTAACATTGATAATTACGTTAAATATAAGTGGTCTACATACAGCAATCAAAAGACAGGGATTGGCAGTGAATTAAAAAAAAACAAACAAACTCCAACAATATTTTCCTTACAAGAAAACCAGTTCAAATTCAATAACATAGGTAGATTAAAATTATATATATAAAGCATATATATTATACACACACGTATGAAAAGATGAACAAAGAAAGTAGACATGGCAATATTAGGATAAGAGACTTCAGAGCAAAGGATATTACTAAGATTATTATCATTACATAATGATGAAAGGATCAACTCACCAGGAAGACATAAAGATCTTAAGTGCATGCTCACCAAACAAGGGTCTTAAAATACATAAAGGAGAAACTAAAAGAGCTGAAAGGAGAAATAGATAAATCTATAATTATAGTTGGGGACTTCAACACTTCCTCTCAGCAACTAGTAGAACTACTAGACAGGAAATCAGCAAGAACATAGAAGATCTGAACAACACAATCAACCAAGAGACTCCAATTAATATTTATAAAACATTCCACACAACAACAGCAGATTACACATTTTCACTAGTACTCTTGGAACATTGATCAAGATAGACCATAAAGTAAACTGTAACAAATTAAAATGTGAAATAATACAGGGTGTCCTCCAATCATAATAGAATCAAATTAAAAATCAAAAACAGAAAGACAATAGGAAAGTCCTCAGAGACATGGAAATTAAACAACACACTTCCAAACAATCCATGGGTCAAAGAGGAAGTTTGAAAGGAAATTTTAAAAATTACATGCAACTAAATGAAAATGAAAAGACAACACATTCACATATGTGGAATGTAGATAAAACAGTGCTGAGAAGATTAACTTATATCATGAGATGTGCGACTGGAAACTATTAGGAAAGATCTTAAATCAAAAACCTAAATTCCAACCTCAACAAACAAGAAAACAGAAGATCAAAATAAACCCAAAGCAACCAGAAATCAATGAAGATGAGAGAGGAAAACAAAGGGAAAATCAATGCAAAAAAAGCTGATTCTTCAAAAAAAAAAATCAATAAAAATGATAAACCTCTAGCAAGATTGACAAAAATAAAAAGAGAGAAGATACCAATCATCAATATCAGGCCTAAAATGGTGATATCACTACAGATTCTACAGCCATGAAAAGGAAAATGAAGGAATACTTTAATAACCTTATCCTTATAAATTCAACACCGTAGAAAAAATGGAGTAGTTCCTCAAAACCCACAAAGTTACAAAATCAGCCATTCTGAAATAGATAATCTGAATAGCCCTATAATCATTGAAGTAATTGAATTCATAATTTAAAAACTCCTGAAAAAGAATCCTTTAGGTCCAGATGGTTCCACTGGAGAATTTTACCAAACATTTAAAGGAGAATTAACACCAAGTTTATATAATCACTTCCAGAAAAAAGAAAAGAAAGGTATATTTCTCAATTCATTCTAGGAGGCCAGTATTATCCTGATGCAAAACAAGACAGTAGAGAAAAGAAAAACTACCCACTAATAACTTTTATGAACTTAGACTAAAAAACCACCAAAGAATATTAGCAAACTGAAACCCATAATTATAGGGATGCCTGGATGGATCAGTCAGTTAAGCATTCAACTCTTGATTTTGGCTCAGGTCATGATCTCAGGGTTCTGAGATCAAGCCTCACATGGGGCTTTGCGCTGGGTGTGGAACCTGCTTAGGATTCTCTGTCTCACCTTCTCCCTCTGCCTTCTCACCCACCCCCCACTCACGCTTACACACTCTTTGTCTCTCTCAAAAAAAAGGAAACCATAAAACTATAAAATTCTTAGGAAAGAAGGCATAGGAGAAAATCTTGAGGATCTAAGGTTCCTAGACTTGCATCAAAGTCACGAACCATAAAAGGAAAAGCAATGGTAAATTGGGCATCATCAAAATTAAAAACTTTTCTTTTGCAAAAGTCTAGGTGAAAGGGATGGGAAGAGAATATACAGACTGGGAGACAACATTTGTAAATCACACATATGACAAAGGACTAGTATCTAGAATATATAAAGAATTCTCAAAACTCAAAAGGAAACCAAAAAAATCCAATAAGAAAATGGGCAAAATACATGAACAATCATGTTAGTGAACAAGACATATAGATGGCAAATAAGCACAGGGAAAGATGTTCAGCATCACTAGCTATCAGGGAAATGCAAACTGAGGCCACAGTGAAATATTACTTCACACATATCAGAATTGCTAAAATAAAAAATCATGACAATATTGTACCAAATGCTGGTAAGAATACAGAGAAACTGAATCATTTATCAATTATCAAGCTCATAGCAGCATTATTTGTAATAGCCAAAAAATAAAATCAGTCCAGATGTCCTTCAACAGGTAAATGGTTAAACTGTGGTGCATCCATACCATTGAACTCCACTCAACAATAAAAAGGAACAAACTGGGGTGCCTGGGTGGCTGAGTTGGTTGAGAGTCCAACCCTTCGTTTTGGCTCAGGTCATGATCTCATGGGTCATGAGATCAAGTCCCACATCAGGCTCTACACTCAGTGGGGAGTTTGCTTGAAGATTCTCTCCCTCTGCCCCTCTCCCCACAACTGTGCTCTCTCTCTCTCTTTCTCTCTCTCAAATAAATAAATAAATCTTTTTCTAAAAAAAGGATCAAACTATATATGCAACAACTTGGATGAATCTCCAGGTAGTTATGCTGAATGAAAAAAGCTAACTCCCAAAAGTTATATAACATAAAATTCCATTTTTATAACATTTTTGAAATGACAAAATTTTAGAAATAAAGGACAGATTAATAGTTGCCTGGTTTTAGGGATGAAAGGAGGTAATAAAAGGGCAACATGTAGGATCTTTGTTGTAATGCATCTGTACATACTGACTGGGATGGTGGACATACCAACATATCCATTTAATAAAATTGTATAGAACTAAATACACATATGCACACACAAATGACTACAACTGCGTGTGAATCCACAATTATCTCAATTTTAAAAATATTTTATTCTTCCTTCTTCATAAATATGGAATTTCACTCCCAACAATACCAACAACAAATCCATCTTGTTACCAATTTCTGCTGAGCTTCCATAGACTCTTTCTCAATGAGAGCTCTTGCAGCAACCATCAAATGGTCAGAATTAATTGGCACCTCATCATATAAAATATTCTCTTCAGAAATATATAACCTTAATCTAACCAAGCCTGTGGACCTCATTCCAATTTAAGAAGAACAAATTAAATGGCCTAAAGAGAAAACGAAAGTGTAGAACATTCTACAGGACAGTAACATGTAAATCATAAAAAAATTATTTGATGTACGGAACTTTCTTTCAGCTTACTTTTGGCTGTACCCACACGTATGTGTATATATGCATATGATACATAAAGCAACTATGCAAGATGTTAACAACTGATAAATTGAATGATTGGTATATCATTGTGTATTCTTTCAACCTTTTTATTTGCCAAAACATTTTCTTAATATAAAGTTGGTGGGGAACAAATCTTGCTGGCTGTCTGGGGATTGGATGATCTTTTCGGTCCCTTTCCTCTGTGATATTCAGACACCAAAGTTCAAATCTTGGCTCTGATATTTATTAGCTGTATCCTCTGGGCATAATTTTTTTCTCATGTATAATGATGAAGGCTTTGGAACAGCTCTAAAATTCTATAATGTCTTAAGGTCACCAGAAGTTGATTCTAAATCTCTCAGTAATCTGTTCACATCGTAAGCAATCGTCACTGCCAGCACATTTTTCTTCCATCCTGAATCTTTCAGACAATAATCTAAGAACTTTCTTTTTTTTCCTAGACCCAATAAAGAGAGGAGGAAGAGAAAGACTTCTTTTAAACATTTGAAAAATGTTCTTTGCCCCTCATTTATCTACTTTCCTAAGCCAGTCATTTCCATCAAGTCCAATCAATATACAATTATATTGTATACTATGTGCAGTTATGTATACTGTCAGCAAGCCTCTTTAGCCTTTCCAGTATCCGTATTTCATCATTTTGTACTTTCTTTTATACCCTTTCCAAGGCCTGTAAGTCCAAGGTCTATATAATTTGCTCAAATCACTCTGAGCTGTCTGACCAGTACGTCTTCTCCAAGGATAAGTCTCAAGTTTGATCAGAATTCCAGACATGACACCATCTTTTCTATTCTAAGATATAAAGCTGAACATGATTATGAAGATTTCTGCTGGCAGGAGTGTTTACTTTTAATGCAAAGCCCAGCTTTGAGAGCAGAGAACTGAGAACCCATCTCCAACATTAAGGTCTGAGTATCCTCAGGAGAGAGGCTGCCCAGGTAGATTATTGGAGGAAGAACAGGAGTGATCAAAAATCTATGAGGTACATCAGACACATGGATTTTAAGTTGTTCATCATGACAAATAGAAGACCTTAGGAGCCTTTTTCTTTTGTAGTTGTTCTTAATAAAGTACACATTTTGATTTTTTTAAACAATTTTTAGAGTAGTTTTAGGTTCACAGCAAAATTGAGAAGAAAGTACAAAGATTTCCCATATACTCCCTGTCCCCTCAGATGAAGAGTTTCTCCAATTACTTTATTTTTTTTAAAGATTTTATTTATTTATTTGAGACAGACAGAATGAGAGACAGAGAGCATGAGAGGGAGGAGGGTCAGAGGGAGAAGCAGACTCCCCGCCGAGCAGGGAGCCCGATGCGGGACTCGATCCCGGGACTCCAGGATCATGACCTGAGCCGAAGGCAGTCGCTTAACCAACTGAGCCACCCAGGCGCCCTCTCCAATTATTAACATCCCCCACCAGAGAGGTACTTTTGTCACAATTGATGAAAGGTCATTGACACATCCTAATTACTCAAAGTCCACAGTTTATATTACAGTTCACTCTTGTACATTCTGTGGTTTTGAAAAAACGCATAATGACCTGTATCTGTCATGAACTCGCTATCATAAAGAGTATTTTCACTGCCCTAAAAATCCTCTGTGCTCCACCTATTCTCCTCTCTCCCAATGCCCAGCTGCTAGAAGCCACTTATCTTTTTATTGTTTCCATAGTTTTCCCTTTTTCAGAATGTCATATAGTTGGAATCATACACTATTTGGCTTCTTCAGATTGGCTTCTTTCCCACATAAAAATAAGTGAAACATCCCATTGTTTTGAAGTACAACAGTTTATTTAGCCGTTCATCTATTGAAGGGCATCTTGGCTGCTTCCAAGTTTTGGCAATTATAAATGAAGCTGCTTTCCACATCTGTGTGTAGATTTCATAAGTTTTCAACTCCTTGGGCAAACACTAAGGAGCATGATTGCTGGATCATATGATAAGAGTACGTTTAGTTTTGAAAGAGACCAACAGGGTGCCTGGGTGGCTCAGTCAGTTAAGCATCTGCCTTCGGCTCAGGTCATGATTCCAGGGCCCTGGGACTGAGTCCCACATGCTTCTCCCTCTCCTTCCCGCTCGCTATCTCTGTCTCTCTCTCTCTCTCAAATAAATAAATAAAATCTTAAAAAAAAAAAAAAAGAAAGAGACCACCAAACTGTCTTCCAAAGTGGCTATAGCATTTTGCATTCCCAACAGCAATGAGTGAGAGTTCCTGCTGTTCCACAACCTCACCAGAATTTAGTGGTGCTGGTATTCCAGATTTTGCCTATTCTCATCTATTGGCTTTTTGTTAAAGTTGTGTGTATGTTATCTAAGTATTTTCTCAAGCAGCCTTGGAAATTTATAGTATTATTATTATTATTATTATTTAAAAGTTTAAGTCCTTATTTACAGTCTTTATTATAAGCATATTTTTAAACAGTTTTCTTTTTGCTCAAAGTCATCTTGTTGATACAACGGAAATGGCTCTTAAACTTTGCTTTAAGAAAAATTTTCATTTGCTGATAATGGTTTATTATGACGATTATTTTAAAATCAAGTACTCATCATTTAAAGGACTAAGTTACCAACCACACTAGAAAGAATATTAAGTTCTTGTAACTTTATTATGTCTGTGGCATATGATCAAGTTTATAGACCCTGTAAAGTTGGCATCTGTTAAAAAATTGAAGAGGAAGAGATTGCTTATCTCTATAATATAAAGATGTATATCTGTTTAATGATGCTAGAAAAGACTTCTATAGTCAATTTAGATATAAGAGCTCTGGATCCATTGTAAAAGGCATTTCATTTTACTAGGGTCAACTTGAGTCTCGAAGAAGTTACAGAATTTATTTAAGTATATACACTTCGCCTATGGCAAAACCTGGTTTCCTTGTTTACAACTCAATGTTTTGTCTAGACCAATAGTAAAACTGGTTGTCCACAAGTGTTTGCATGGTTCACTCAGTGTTCTTCATATTTTTTAGTAATCTGGCCATAGTACTGTCCTTAGAACTTGGCAGAAAAGGGCTCCTGGTCTAGATCTCATATTTTAGAGGAAATTCCTCCTTTCCTAAAGCTGTGTTCCTTTCTAAGAGGGTCAGAAGTCTGTAGGGCCAGAAAAAGTGCCCAACTGGAGTCTATACCCTCTCCTACTAGACTGTGCTCTGGAATCCAGCAGCCCAGAGCTCCTTGCCCAAATGGTCCCAAACCCACTTCCAAGGTCTGTGTGAATATCTTCTCCAGATTTGGCTTCCCCCCAGAGTGTGCAAATGTGCACCTCCAGGCTTAAGACATAACCAAGAGACACTGACTGTAGAGAATATGGCCAGAGCTCAGGTATAGGAACTGGGTTGTCCATCTCTTCGCATGCAAGGCCCCACCTACATCAGATGGATCCAAGGGTGAAAAAAGCAGAGAGTGGGTATACTCAGGCACTGGAGCTGGCTTTCTCAGTGGTACTACAATTGGGCATGGAATTCTAAAGATCCCAAGAATTCTAATTAGAACCTGGCCTTCCAGGTCATTGTTAGAGTAGGGGCAACATATTTTATTTGACAATTTGTTGACTTGGTTTATTTTTTTTTTTAAGATTTTATTTATTTATTTGAGAGAGAGAGAGAGAGCATGAGCAGGGGTGGGGGGTGGGGGTTGGAGAGGCAGTGGGAGTGAGAGAAGCAGACTCTCTGCTAGGCAGGGAGCCTGACACCTGCCAGCTGATCCCAGGACCCTGAGATCATGACCTGAGCTGAAGGCAGACACTTAACTTACTGAGCCATCCAGGCGCCCCAACAATTTGTTGACTTGGTTTCTAACCTTTAAATATTTAGACATAGGGTATCCGGACCTCCATTTGTACTCTTATCCCAGGCTTCACTAATGGTAGAGGCAGACCTGTTTGTCAATATTTAAACATTGAGAGATTCACATTAGAAATCTCAATTTCTAGTTGTTCTTCATGTCAACTGGTGGTTTCCCCATCGTCACAACGTGGCCAATGGGTCTGCGTCCCCCAACCTGCTTCTTTCATTCACAAGTCCTGCTTGGACATTATAGGCATTTGGGTTGTGAGCTGTTGTACCCTATCTCTAGAGCTGAATCTGAACCTCCCTTATTCTTTTAGCTTGCCTAGTACTAGTTATGAGCACTGTCCTGTTATGAGCACTGAAGATGATACACATCTCAGCCCTCAAAATCACTTACAACTCTGGAAAGCCATTCTAGGCAGGCTGGGAGGGAGTTGGGGAAGGAGCAGACTTGTACAGGGGTGGGCAGGGAACTGTGTGTTGAGATCTGGAGGACAAGTCCAGAAAGGGACCACTTAATCATGGTTTTCAGATAGAAAGCGCAAGTTTCTCACTGCTTTAACAGGCCTTCCTAGTTGCTGGGTGGGAATGGAGAGCAGATGCTTTGTAATCACCTTTTAAAAAAAATACAGTTTTATTTGGGGTGTAGGTGATACTGGAAACCTTCTTTCTCCATCCCTACCCTGGAAATCCTTTACCTGTGGGAAGCATCCCACACTCGGAGACAAAATTTTTAAAAACCTGGTTGAACAAGCATTTTGAGCGCATGCATTTAAAGCAGAATCATCTGTCAGTCAATCACAGAATGTAAACAGCTCTCAATCCTTTGAAGTTTCCATTGCAGAGTGGGAAGGACAGGAGAGAGAATTTGAACCCGACTCCAAATATGACAGGGACAAGTGGGGATCTGGAGAAGTGTGGGCTTGGGGGCCAGCTTCAGGCAGCTACAAACAGACTTTTCTCTTTACCTTATATGTGAAGAGAGTTTGGGTGTCAAAACCTATTTTTGAAGGGAGTATTGGAGTCAGATCCACATACCCTGCTCATGACTCCTTGAGAACCGACCGTGAACTCTGCCATTGGACACCTGGGTTCTAATCTCTGCTCCTCACTTTGCTGCGTGGCTATCAGTGACCTCATCAAGCCATGGTTTCTGCAACTTACAGATGGTGTATGTGCAATTGTGGCAAATGGCATGTGGCAGCTGGTACACACTAGGTGAGCCTTAAACGGCAGCTCCATTCCTTTCTTCTGAGATTAACCAAAATGAAAATCGGCTGGACCAAAACTGTGTCTTTGGCCTGTAAACTAGTAAGTTCTGTGCCACACTGAGATGACTCTGTCCAAGTTACCAGAGTCGTAGAAATTGAGAAGTTTCTGTTTTGTTAAGTTTCAAGATTAGCTTGGGGGGAAGAAAAGTAAGACTTTTTCTTCTCAACAACTTCACATTAGGCTAATTAAAGAATATGTGAGCTGTTACTGCATAGTATCTGGGGAAGACTAACAAACAGAAGCTCTCCCACTGATTCTTGAAGAATTTGTGGCTGCTTGCTTAAATAATAAGTAATAAATACTAGAGTTGACTTTCCTAACACATTTCTTCAGTTTTCAATAATGACAAATGTGTCCGTGAAGAATGCATAAATCAACAGAAATGAATGTGTCTGTTCGGTATGGAGTAATAACCAAAAGCGTCTGTTCTACTTGGTAGTATCCTATAATCTCATGCATGTAACCCCCAGCTACCAGATTGTCTCTTTTGTAAATTGAATACCCCAAAGGATATTCTCCAAGCTTCTACATTTTCCTATCCCATAGGTTGGCATAATGGGCTTCCCTGGCTGAGCAGAAAGCTCATTGCACAAATGGATGGGATAGTCTTCCCCAGGACCAATCTCTGGGACCAGGAGCAGGGGAGAGCTCCGCAGGATCAGATTATTAAAGGAACAGCCCAGTCTTCATTGCAGTCACCCTGGATTCCTTTACCTCATCCACCAGGCTTCTTTCCCATGTGGGGACACCTATCTAGACCGCTCATCTCAGGAATTCATCTATTTGAAATATATTTATTACTACTATAAGAGAAAGATTATTCACTGGAACTTAACAATAACAAGTAAGACTTTATTCAAGACTATTGCAATAGAAGAGAGAGAGTTTGAACTCTAAACACAACAGGGACAAGTAGACATTTACAGCTGACAGGCATGGTGAGGGAGTGGATGGAACATTCCTAAGAGGAACTTGGTTAGGTGTCAAGGATGGGTGGTGCAGAGAGGAATTTGATTAGATATCAAGGCTGGAGAGATTCTCAATAAACTGGCTTAGCAGGGTTATTTACTAACATTGGACTCTGTAGGCCAATGATGTGTACCAAGCACAAGGCCTAGTTGAAAACAGTTCAGAAGAGCCTGATGAAAGTTTGTTCAAGGTGGGAGTCCTCGTTTATAATCTGCTACTTGCTGTGGTAGGAAAGTCTCCCTAAGAAAATGACATCTGACTCAGGACTTAAAGAATGAAGAAAGAGTTGGCCTGGTGAAGGGAAGGAAAGAATAGTCTAGGCACAGAGGAAGAAAACAGAGTAGAGAAACAGCAAGAAATATTCTTGCTATGTTGCCCAGCCTCCCATTTGAGTTAGTATTTCTTCCTTTGTTCTGCGAGTCTCAGAGATATGGCAGGCACGCTGGACCCAGGAGTCAGGTACCTTGTTGCTGCTGTGCAGCTAACTGCTGATGTGGTTTCACTGAGATTCTCTAGATCTGAACTTCATTATTTAAGATTAAAAAAAATTGCAAGCATTTGGGATGGGATCTTATTCTGGGACTGTACTACACATTGCAGGATTTTTAGCATTATTGGCCTCTGTCCAGTAAATGCTGGTGGCAGTGTCCAATACTATGGAAACCATCCACCCTTTACCGGATTACACACATTACCAGATGTCCCCCAAATGGAAAGGAAGTGATCCTACCTTCAGTTGGGGATCACCATGTAATCACAAAGATTCCTGCTAGATGTCAGTTGCCTTATTCTGTTTGAATTGTAACATTCGGGAAGAATCAACCTCCCTCAATCTACTCTCCCTCCAAGTACTTCCCTAAGTACTCTGGCTTGCTGCAGTCAGCAATTATTTGCAATACTTATAGGTTGCCTCAGGATCCAGAGAATTATGTAGCTGCCTAACTACCATCCCCAATTCCTGAATGTGGATCAAGGAGACAGGAAGTTCCAGCACCTCCTTCTGGGAATATTCTGTATGAACCAGAACGAGGAAAACCCTCCTTGTCCCTTGGTTAATAGAAAAGGGATGGATAATAACCCATCAGTTTATAGCAGGCAAGGTTTAAAGGAGAGGGGAAAACTTGAAATAGAAGTTTCCAGAGCCTGACCATTAAAATTTTTTCCTCTTGGAAATTAAACTGCTGATCTTTCTAAGTGATCCCTTACAATCTCTGAGATTTTCTTAGACTAAATTTAGGCACTGAAATCCTCCTACAACAAGGAGAAGCAAAATCCCAAGTCCTAAAATGTTGTATTTTCTCTTGGTGTGAATATTTAAATACACAAGTTATGTGTCTATATGCATATGTAACGCGTTTTCCAAATTCTGTTCTGCTATTCAGAGTAGGATATTTTGGACCTATGCTGAAGATAAATGTATGTTGATGTTTTACAGTATCTCCTGTGGTGTAGCTACTAAGTGGCAGCAATAATATAATAACCACTGGCTTTAATTGCTTAGAGAATTGCCAAGTGATAATCTGTGATGTAATTAAGTAAAAGAAACGAATGTTGTCTTTAACCACCTCCATAAAATAATTCCCCAGAGCTTCCTTGCATAAAGTCACCTTGAAGGGCAAAATCAGCTCCAGGCACACTCTCTCTCAGGTAGGAGAAGTCAACCAGTTCTTTGGAGGTTTCTTTCTTTGTTTTATTTTGTATTGTATTGTTAAATCAGCTATCATGAGCTTGTTTATTCTTTTATAAACATATTAAATGTTACCTTTTGTTTTGCTTCTGATTTCTAGAATTATGTAGGGTGAAAATAAGGGGTTCTGGCTGAGCCTCAGGAAGTGGGTCCATTGGAGCTCCCAGCCCACTGGTTTATAGAGTGTAGGGAGAGGGCATACCATTCTTTAGTGTCCACGACCTGCCTGATTTGGGCTGGGTGGGGCTGGGTGGGTATGCATGTGGATCTTCTTCTAGGAGAATTCTAGAAACTCCCACATCTCTATTTTGACACGTCTGGTCCTGCCAATTAACTATTATCGTCACAGGACTCCAGGCTGCAGCTTTCATCTGAAACCTCCAAAGGGAATTTTTTTTTTCCTGCTGAAGTTAAGCACATGTCCAGCTGTGGAAGAAGTATAGGTGGGATTTGCAAAAAGCTTTTTCTCTCTGGGCCATGGGAATATATTTATCCTGGTTTCAGAAGCATGCTCAATCCTCTTATCATTATTGTGATTTGTGAACCATCACTAAGCATTATGGGAGTTGATCAAGACCCCAAATTCTTCCCATTGGGCTTGCCTTACTGTGCTCAAACTCAGAAAAGTATAGACAGTGTTAAGGGTCTCTCTGGGCCTTGAAGCTATGAGGGCAAAGCAATCTTATATCCTTCTTTCTCCAAGAACCCAATAACCTTAAAGTGTCTTAAGGAAGATAAAATAGTTGAAGGTTGGTAGCCAAGTAGAAGAATGTCTACCTGAAAATCAGCCAACAAGTTGCATTTCTGTCAGGGTAGATAATAAATATATAAAAATACACTATCTCTGAAAATAAGATTTTCCTTTCTGTTACATAATGATTTCCTGTGGCTCTCTCCTTTTAATCTTTCATGAATTTGATTGCTTGCTGCTGTTTCAGTAGCTTATGATTAAGGAGGCTAGAATTTTAAAAAGGGGAAAGGATAAACCAACTTTGAAAACTTCAATCAGATTGCAGACTCTCAGATTGCAGACTCTCTAAATTCAATCAGTCCCTATTGAATCTTCTGATGTGAATTATCCATATTTTTCAGGGTTGAGACTCCTAGTTACAGACAACTAATTTTAGAGCCTTGGGAATTCTCAGTTTTAAGATATTGTTAACCTCTTTATTAAGCACAGAGATTTGGAGTTTTCATTGGAGTAGGCAATTTTCTGCATTAATTAAAATTATGAGATATTGCATACTTCCAACTGAAGTCACAGGTGTGCTTTCCATAAAATGCAACATCTATAGAGTTGTTTTTCTTTCTTTCTTTTTTTTTTTTAAAGATTTAATTTATTTATTTGACAGAGACAGCGAGAGAGGGAACACAAGCAGGGGGAGTGGGAGAGGGAGAAGCAGGCTCCCTGCCAAGCAGGGAGCCCGATGCGGGACTCGATCCCAGGACCCTGGGATCATGACCTGAGCTGAAGGCAGTCGCTTAACCAACTGAGCCACCCAGGCGCCTCTAGAGTTGTTTTTCTAATGGACTATTTAATCCAAGTTGCCTTGCACACTATTATCAGGGTTTATGATTTTGGAAAGGAACCTCTTGATTGCAAGAGTGACAGCAGCATATCACCAAAGTGGAGATGCTCAGGAGCAATGTAGTATTATGGGATGGATGTTTTCCTAAGATACCTTCTCATCTTACTGTCCAATTTCTTATCCGAAAAGTGATGCTATTGTTATAAGAGCCAGACAGACTATGGGAAAGAATATTCTATTTCAATTAGTGACTAGTACATCACTATGAACCCCTACAAATGTCACTTGAATTCCATTGGACGTAAGAGTAATGTGACCATCCACATTAATTTGCTCACATCAAGGGAGATCTTGCTGTCTGTGACCTCAGTTAGGCTGATACGATCTTAGCTCTGTGCCTAGTATTTAATATCAGGTACTTTTTTGCATTCTTGAGACTCTTCCTAGTTTTTACTTTCCTGAAGCTCCTCAGCCAGGGGAGTTACCAGAAGAGACAAGCATGAAATTAATTTTTCATAGTCATTTAGTAATGGATGGAATGCTCATAACTCACTTCCATTGGAGTGGTTTTGAATTCTTCTTCTGTGGCTCCCTATAGACCTTGGATCAATCCCCATCTAGAGAGCTGGATGAAATAAACCCTTTCCTCACTTGCATTTCAGGCTGTCTTAAAGTGTTATGTAGGGACCAGTTCTTTCCCAGTGGGCTAAGAATCTCATGATATACCAGACTTCCTATCTAGAAACATTCCCATCTAGCATTTATTATTAACTCTTCTAGACTGTCATTTTCTTAGTCTTAATTAATGACATTACTAACTTTATGTGAATGCATGCATGGCTCTTTCCTAAGCCAAAATCACATCTTCAAGCCTAGTTTCCTTTCCTCCTCTTGGATACATGGTGCTCAGTAGCACATTATTCTATAAATATGAGCCATAACGGCAAAGGTGCTTAAGGGCACACTGCTACCCTTAGCAATGAGCATAAGGGACATTGAAGAGGAGGAAAATTTACCCACTGGTGCTCCCAAAGTGAGTTTTGTCCATTTTCACTGTTTCAGGGCATCCAATAGGTTTGTTTAGCACACCGGCCTTTTTTTCTTCACTAAGCATGATTTGTTGAGTATCCAGTATGTGCAGGTACTGGTGATTGCCAGGGATTCAAAGACAAATAATATGTTCCCAGCTCTGGTGAAGCTCATAGTCTAGGCTACAGAGGCAAGTGGTCTCTTATGAATAGGACAGGAGATACTCTTGCCTGCAGATATGGCATCAATTTAAGGAGGGATTTCATCACTTGTGTGGCAGGAATACAGACCCCACACGACCATGCACTTCTAGGCACCCTCTTGACAGCCCTGATGTCAAATCGCATTAATACTAACATCAACACTGTGTGTCGTTGTCCTGGGTTCTGATTCTTTCTACGTAAGATCCTTTGTAAGATACAACTACAGCATCTCTGACTCGCTTCTTACTTGGCAGAGTTCCTTTTGTCTTAATTAGTAGCTCTGTCCTTCCTCTCTTGACACCTCCATCTAATCTGTAACTAAGTCCTGGGTTCTGTCATCCATAGTTCTTCTCACATCTCTGTCAATACCGTTCAGCTCTTACCTAATGTCTTGTAGTCACCTCCTCCTAATTGGGCCGTGTGATTCCAATCTCCCAGATGTCAGTCCAAATCTTCCTAAAGCATAACTGCTACTGCCTCCCCCCTCTGCCTAAACACTCAGTGGTTCTCCCATCAAGCAGAATGAAGACAAGTCACAACCCCACTTATGACCATATTTCTGCATTCTTTTCACTTTTTTCCATGGCATAGGCAAACATGCCATTGCTCCCAATACGTAGTCTCTGTGCTTTCAAATCTTACTATGGTTTATATGGCTCCTTCCCCCCTTTCCCTTCTATGTCCAGTGTCCAAACCTTCCCATCCTTCACAGCCCAGTCGGCGATGTCCCAAACCTCTACAGCCATAAGTGATCTCTCTTTCTCATTATCCTCAATCACTTTGCAACCCCTATTACTTTCTACCTGTTATGATACTCACTACGTAATAATGAAAACCATCGTGACCATTAGCACCTTCTACGGATTGTCATAAGCCAGTTGCTCTGCAGTGGCTTTTTTATATGTTATCTTACTTTACCATTACCAGTGGGGTAAGTGCTGTGATCCTCCTTTTGCAGATGAGAAAATTAAACCACAGAGAGATAAATAACTTACTAAGCTCACATAGAACAGCCAGGATTTGTATCAGAGTCTGCCTAACTCCAAATCTTATTGCTTTTAATGATTATGCTTCATATGCCTCCCCTATACATATTTTTTTAAGATTTTTATTTATTTGACAGAGAGAAAGATAGCCAGAGAGGGAACACAAGCAGGGGGAGTGGGCAGAGGGATAAGCAGGCTTTCCACAGAGCAGGGAGCCTGAAGCGGGGTTTGATCCCAGGACCTGAGCCAAAGGCAGATGCTTAACGAGTGAGCCACCCAGGTGGCCTCCCACCTATACATATTTTTAAATATCCCCTACCAGTTTCCATCTACTAGCAGAAAAGGGAAAAAAATCCTTTTATCTTATGTGTTTCCCATAAAGTAGAACTTTGTTAAATCTTTGAATAAATGCCTCTTTACTCCTTATCCAGTTCCAGGTACTCCAAAAAATTTAAAAGAAGAAATTGAATGATAAAAATTTGCATTGCTTTAACTGGGGGTGCCTGGGTGGCTCAGCCAGTTAAGCATCCAACTCTTGATTTCAGCTCAGATCATAATCTCAGGGTTGTGAGATCGAGCCCTATGTCGGGCTCTGTGCTCAGCACTGAGCTCAGAGTCTGCTTAAGACTCTGTCTCTCTCTGTTCCTCCCTCCCCCTCTCAAATATATAAATAAAATCTTAAAAAAAAAAAGAAATTGCACTGTCTATTTAAGTGAGCAGATAGTTGCATGTGGTCTTAATTTCGTTCTCTTCAATTTTGGGGAGAATTTAGAAGCACTTGGATCAAATGCAATGAAAATACAGGTTTTATCTATTCAAGTCATTTCTTCATTTAAGCGAAAAATAACTGAATGGGATGGAAGACAACTTCTAGGGGAACTAACTCTAAATTTTGAGTTATTGTGTGTATACACACACACACACACGATTTATAATCTTCTTTGCTACAGAAACAAACAAGGAAGAACACTAGCAAATTGGAATTTGAGAGCTTTAGTTTCAATGTCATTTTGAATGGTGGGTATGAAAACTTTACATTCTTGTGTATGTAATCGGGAGATGGATAGGCCTGTCAGGATTGGCCTACAGAAGTATGACCTCTTATCTTCCAGCTTTCCTTGAGTGACAAAACACTGATTTCACCATTTTCACCTTTATTTTCTCTATACTAGTTCTAAATAAGGGCCCTGTTCTTAGACAAGATCATTACCCTTTTGTGTTCTGTCCTTTATAAGCAAATGATTGGGTAGGAGGTGGATTTGAGCCAAGGATGAGTGCCCCATACTCTTTCCATATATTGTTGTCATGCTTGTAGAGATAGACAAACATTAGAAATGACTGTACTTGTTTTTATAAGATACATTCCATTTAAGTTGAGAGTCTGTGACCTGAACGGAACTAAAAATTCAGAAAGCAGATGATTTGCTGTAGCTTGCCCCTTATCTAAAACTCCACACAGGAACTGGGCCTCATATGTTACATTTGAATGGTATTGAATACATTATTCCTTGTATCTGATGCTGAGACTTTGAGAACCAGATATTCCCATATTACTGCTAATAATAAACCAAGAGACAACTCATTATTCTGGTGTTACAAGGAATTGTATTCTTATGTTAACACAAATCCAAAAGTTTTCTTCCCTGACAGGAATAGGATGAAATTAATAGAGATAAAAAATTAATTGCAAGGTGCTCTCTCTTTCCTTTTTCATTCATTCTTTCTTTCTCCTTTCTTCCCTGATCTCTTTTTCCTTTTCTCCCTTTCTCTCTACTCTTGAAAGGATGAATCTCATCAAGTCATGTAAGGCAGAATTAAATCCAGGCCACTGTTCTCTGAGTGATCATCCCTGCTGAGAAAAGTAATTGTCTAATTTACTTTCTAGATAACATTCAGGAAAATAAATGTAATATTAAGCTCTTGCAAATATTAAGTCTACTACAGCAAAGTTAAACATTTTTTTAAAAGATTTTATTTATTTGTTTTGAGAGAGTGAGAGGACAAACAAGGGGGAGGGGCAGAGGGAGAGAGTGAAGGAAACTCCCCACTGGGCAGGGATCCCAATGGGGAGCTTCATCCCAGGACCCTGGGATCATGACCTGAGCAGAAGGCAGATTCTTAACTGACTGAGCCACTCAGGTGCCCAAAGTTAACCATTTTTGTTAGCATCTTCCTTGCAACTAATATTTTCAAAACATAGTTGTTTTTTCTTACTTTTCCTTGATTACCACATGGAGAAATACAGATTCATTTGTTTCAATGCACAAGGACACACAGAGACTGTCCAGCTAAACCTTGATTCATAAAGGAATTATTAGAACCCATTTAGGAAAATATATCACCAGAATTCCCATCTCAGACCATATTTTGAAAACCCTCAGCCCTAGAAGAGGAGAAAATAGGTTCCCCTGGATAGAACACAAATGAATTTTGTACATTTAATGTCCTGCTACCATCACCACCATGCAAGCAGTATGACCAAGAAGGTTATCTTTATAATTCATGCAAGTATGAATACTGCCTCCTGTTGGGATGTGCTTTCCAATTCACAAAGCTTCTTCACACATCGTTTTGCATAATTCTCACAACAACCCTCTACAGGGAGGAGCAGAAAATTAGCCTTTACTGAACTTCAGGCTTCTATGAGTGGTCCCTATTTGGTGGGGGGGTAGAGCCAGGATGTCAAGCCCTGGAGTACAAGCCCTTTTGCCACTTTACCAAAATAGGGTTCTTCCCCTATCCAGAGGCCAAAATGCATCAGAGGAGATACAGAGGGAGCACATGTTCCTCTCCACCTTGACTTGGACATCATTATCAGATAAGGGGCAAAGCATAGTCGGTAACTATGAGAACCATGCCATGATTATTTTAATAATTAGCTTTGAAAGAATCTTCAATGGGATGAAGAGATAAAGAAGTGTACTCAGATGCAATGTTTCTGCATCTGTAAATAAAACATAGATATTTGGCAGCAAACTACTTGCAAAAGCATTTTGTGGCTTAAGGAGGACTTTTAAAAATTCCCAAGAAAAAAACTGTAAACACTTGATGATATTGAGCATGAAGTTAAGAGGTTTTGAGATAGAGCCGGCCTAAAAGTTTTAACTGCTGATATTAAAAGACTTCTTGCTGCAGCAGAAAAATTAGAATAAGAATATGCACTGTGACTTCAGAGTGACTAAGAGGCTTCTCACTGCTCCTTTTAAGAAACAGTTTCACTGGCAACCCCATCGTATCTCTACATGGTTATCTGATCACATATCACATCTTTTTTTCTTATAGGAGTCTAGGATCTAGGTTCTAGAATCTATACTAAAAATTTAAAGCACAAAGGAGTCACTTCTTGAAGCTCAAATATCTTCTCATTGGTAAAGGGCTTACTATTTTCCACTATTTTGCATCTCATTTATATTATGCTGTTGCTAAATTTTTAAGCCTCAGATAACAATATTGGGTTCTCCGCTCATAAAAACAATAGAACCTAAAAATGAGCCACTATTTATAATCTCTAAGTGCTTATAGTATAATGATGAAAACCCTTAGATAAACCATGAATAAGCCCTAATGAATTTAAATGTATTATCCTTGGGGGAGGGGGGAGGAAGTTGAAGTTTTCTACTAGCTGTTGAATAATACAGTTATTTACATTTTGTTGGCAATTTGTAGTTCATATAGTGCTTTCATATATATTATCACATTTGTGCTTTTATTTATTTATTTATTTTTAAAAGATTTTATTTATTTATTTGACAGAGAGAGACACAGCGAGAGAGGGAACACAAGCAGGGGAAGTGGGAGAGGGAGAAGCAGGCTTCCCGCGGAGCAGGGAGCCCGATGCGGGGCTCGATCCCAGGACCCCGGGATCATGACCTGAGCCGAAGGCAGACGCTTAACGACTGAGCCACCCAGGCGCCCCCACATTTGTGCTTTTAATTATCAATCAAAAACTGATACAGTCCATAACTGACTATATAAATGCTATGCAAATTATAGAGAAAGTGTCAAAAACTCTAAATGTCCATTTTTCATCTTTTCCTTTTGATACAAGTGATAAAATACTCTGATGGAATTGTAATTGTAGACAGTACAGAAAATAAATTTTTTTCTGTGAGTTATTAAACAACATATAAATCTAAATAAGTTAGTAGAATGAACAAATTCTGGAAATGTCTTCTTCTGCTCTCATTTCTATAATTTACTTATAATAGCTGAATTGTTCATGACCACTTTGGTTTACTTAGAAACCTTGATAGAAGATTCATGGAAACTTAGCACGACAGATTACAAACTCTACTAAGCACTTAAAAAGACTTTTTTATTTAGAGCAATTTTAGATTTACATAATTATTATGAAGATAGCACAGAGGGCTACCCTATTCCCTGCATCCAGTTCCCCCATTATTAACATCTTATATTAGTATAGTGTATTTATTACAACTAATAAACCAATATTGATACATTTTAATTTACTAAGTCCATAATTTATTCAGGTTTCCTTAGTTTCTACCTGATATCTTTCTTCTGTCCCAGGATCGCACAAGATACCACATTACATTTAATCTTCATGTCTTCTTAGGCTCCTCTTGTCTGTCATAGTTTCTCAGACTTTCCTTGCTTTTTAATGAATTTGACAATTTTGAGGCATGTTGGTCAGGCATTTCATAGAATGTTCCTCAACTGAAATCTGTCTAATGTTTTCCTCTTGATTAACCTGGGGTTATATTCTTTTGGGAGGAAGATCATAGAGGTAAAGTGCCATTTTCATTACCCTATCAAGGGACGATACTATCAACACAAGTTATCTCTGTTGATGTTGGCCCAAATCACCTGCCTGAGGTAGTGTTTGTCAGTTTTTTCCAGGGTAAACTTACTTTTTTTCCCTTTCCATTCTGTAGTCTTTGGAAGGAAGTCACTATGCTCAACTCACACTTAAGGAGTGGAGATTTATGCTCCAACCTCCTTGAGGGCAGAGTATGTGCATAAAATATTTGGTGTGAGAGGTATTTTTAAATTGTAAAAACCTGGGAGGATTTCACAAGTCAAAAGTGTTGTAGGGAGGAATGAATAAAAAGATGAGGAAATCCATATGAGGAAGCCAGGAAGTAAGGAATTCAAGATAATGATCATAACTAAGGTATGAGGTGAGATTGTACTCTTCAACAGGGGTTAAAGCTGATGACTTGAAACCCATTCCATTCAACTTTTTCCTGCTCATCCAGTTCCTCTGGAAAAGTGAAGCATTTGAACATTTGGGAACTATAATGAAGTCCAGAATCCTTTCGCTTTTCTCCTGAGATCATCCCATGAATAAAATAACTTCATTCACTGACAATGCCTATCTTGCCGTAAGGTTTTGGTGTTGAAAATACATAAAATGTTTTCCACATTTCTAGACAGAGTTCCATATCTTTTCTTGGGAGTGGTACAAGTGGATAAGTGATGAGAAGAGGTGCTAGTTCTAATTTACGCTGTTGCATTGACTTGGTTAACTTACCCTCTGATATTGGATAGCTATTGCTGTGTAAAAAATCATCCTCAAACTCAGAGGCTTAAAAAAATAATCATTTATTATTGCTCATGCATCTGTGAGACAGCTTGAGTTTATCTAGCCTTACTTCAGCAGGGTGGCTCTGCTTCTCAGGAAGATCTGCTAGCTGGCTGGGGAGTCACTGATTTGTGTTCCTCAACCTTCTCTTCAGTCCAGCATGCTAGATGTAGCATGTTTTTACCATGGCAACGTCCAAAGGCAAAAGAACAAGTAGTAACATTTGCAATCTATCATACCCTTATTTCTTGAAACACTTTCTCTTTTTTTAACCCAATGCTATCTTGATCCTCTTATCATTTCTTTCTTCTTCCTTTGACTCAATACTATAAATAAGCTCTACCTAGGGCTTAGCCTTTTAGTCCTGATTTTCTCCATGTGTGTGCTCTTCCTAAGAAAGCTTATCTATGGTCAGACTTTCTAATTCCCTAATGGCCATTTCCAGTTTACTATTAGGCCTTTCCATGTTTTCATTATCTTTAGTCTCATGCTCCACTTAATGTTTCTTCCCAATACAAAGCTGTATGTCTGAAAAAGACTTTGGTCTTTATGTTTGATGTGAATGCAAAAACAAAAACAAAATCCTAATGAAAAGCTATCGTATATTAATCGGAATTTGATCTCTCTCTCTCTCTCTTTTTTAAAAGATTTTATTTATGTATTTGACAGAGAGAGAGAGAGACAGCGAGAGAGGGAACACAAACAGGGGGAGTGGGAGAGGAAGAAGCAGGCCTCCCGCCGAGCAGGGAGCCCGATGCGGGGCTCGATCCCAGGACCCTGAGATCATGACCTGAGCCAAAGGCAGTTGCTTAACCGACTGAGCCACCCAGGCACCCCAGGAATTTGATATCTCTTAAAGTTAAAAGAAAACACATCTGAAAGAAAACAGTAATGATGAGAAGAGTATTAAAAACCATTTCCTATGAGAAATGGTTAAAGTTACTAATATTTTTTTAATCTAGAGATTATATAGGGCATCATGATCACCATGTTTACATAGTTGAAGATATGTGACATGGGAAGAACTGAGGTTTTTCTTTTGTAGCAAAACTACACCCATTAAGTAGATTTGGGGGAGGAAAATTTTAGCTTGATATAAAGAAAAAAAATTTTACTAAAGAGAACTGTACAGAAGCAGTACATCTTTATTTTTCAATTGTTGTCATTCATCTTTCCTGAAATGTCTTACTCCCCCTTCTCCCAATTATCCATCGAAATCCAACCCATCCTTTAAGATTTATCCCAAGCTTTCATCCCTCCATAATCTCCTCCCTGACTACTCAGATTTTATTGATCCTTTTCAACTCATGTTGCTAATTTCCTAGCCCACCCCAACTAAATCAAGGGCTCTCTGAAAATAGAAATAGAACATACTATTTTATAACCTTAAGTATAGAACACAATGCTGAGCTTATAATAGACATTCAGTAAATTCTTATTGATTTACTGTTCGATCACAAAGTTCCTGATTTCTAATCTGGAATCATTGGAATTGGTTAGAGTTTGAACCAGGTTGAAATGCCCGAGAATCTGATCATTTATTTTTATTTTTTTAAAGATTTTTAATTTATTTATTTGACAGAGAGATAGAGAGAGAGCTCAAGCAGGGGAAGCAGCAGGCAGAGGGGTAGGGAGAAGCAGACTCCCCGCTGAGCAGGGAGCCCGACGCAGGGCTGGATCCCAGGACCCTGGGATCATGACCTAAGCCCAAGGCAGACGCTTAACCCACTGAGCCACCCAGGCGCCCCTGAACCTGATCATTTCACACTTATTTCACAGAGGAGATGCCTTCTGATTTTAATATTAAACCCAAAGGAGGTAATGAATTTTGCCATTACTTGCCATCCAAGCTTATATTTTCCTACTTACCAAAAAATACACTGAATTTAGAGATCCTCTAAGATTTTAGATTTATAGCTCAGATAATTTGTTGGGAGAATTAGCAGAATGAAAATGCCATCATTTCTTCATATCTGAGAATTATTTAACACAAAAATCATCTGATGAATAGGGATATATGACATGGAGGAACACATACCACACTGGAGAACTGTCACTCTCGTTTATATTCAGGTCTGCCTGTTGTCATAGTTACTGATGTACTCAAAGCCATTTCCCTCCTGAATCACACTCTGCAAACCTTCAATGAAAACAAGCCATTCTTCCTGCTTTATTTTTCTCTATCCAAGAACTGAAGCTAAAAAAATAGCATCAATCGCATGGATGTTTTTATACTTTTAGCAAGATTTTAAGCATACGAAAGGAATACGGGGTTTAATCAAAATAAATGCCTCTGATTGAGGTCTCCCCTCATTTGTTGAGCAATGATTCACTGAGGAGCTAGGTGCTGAGGACACAGCTGTGATTATGGCCCACTCCCTGCCCTCGAAGTTAACAGAGCTCTGTGAGGGAGAGAGAGAAGTAAGGGATGGATTTCAGCTTTGTGCCAGAAGCGGAGTACAGAAGCCAATGGAAACACTACAGAGAGATGCCCTGTAAAGTTTCGGGTGATGATACAGTCGGATCAAAGGGAGGCCTCTATCTTGTGACTCTTGAAGCATTGTTCCTGTTTAGAAAATATATTGTGGTCACTTTGGGTACAGGACACCCGTGTTACCCTGCAGGTCAGGTTCACGGAGCAGTGGCATGAGGCACCCTTCCCTCCACACACGTATTACCTGCTAATATTCACACCCAGCCTCTCCTTTCTGCTTTGGCTACAGGAACTCCTTCACCGACATCCTCCGTGCCATCCTGCTGTCCCTAGAAGTCCTTATCGAAGATCCAGAGCTTCAGATAAATGGCTTCATTTTAATTATAGACTGGAGTAATTTTTCCTTCAAACAAGCCTCCAAACTGACCCCTTCAATCCTCAAACTGGCTATTGAAGGGCTGCAGGTATGTTCAACAAATGCACAACCAAAGTACAAGCCTGTGTGAAAATGCACTTTTTTCTTATTTCAACCAAAGTAATATTTGTCCTCGGGAATAGCGAAGGAAAACTTAGATACAGTTCACCTGTGAATCCTCCATATTTTCACTTCAGCCTGAGTTAGAATTTTTTTTTTAATTAGTCTTCATTTTCATTAACAGCTCCAATTACTGTTACCACAGGCACAAATTACCTACCGTAGCAATTATGAATAAAGTTCAGACATGTTTAGCCTAATCCATCTGAGAGTTCACAAAAATTAAAACTAGAAAACATCTGCTCTATGAGTTGTCCCATATAGGGGTGGCATGGGGGCCTTCCGGGGTTTCTAGAAGCAGTTTTGTGCTGAGGAAATGCATCCTGTGGATCCTCACTCCCCAGAATGCGCTGTGCTTGAAGTGTTTGTACTAAAGTAAATCACTTCAGCGCCAACAAAGGAAGCGGACAAAACTCTACTCCCTGTTCATATGACTGGTTGTCAGGACTTTGGGGAAGGGGATTTTGTGCAGTGTGGAGGTTGGGGTAGTCAGTCTCTGGGGATCCCCTCTACGTTTAAAAACCAGTAATTCTATGAAAAGTAACAAACTCAGAGGGACAATCCTGCGTAGCTTCCTGGTGACAACATTATTATAGTACAAGGTAAAGGCACAGTTCCGGAAGAATAAAACTCATGTGCCTTCTTAATTTTGTAGGAAGATTGACTCAGTGGGGTGGACCCCCCACCAATAGAGGCAGGTATGTGTAGAAAGCAAAATATTTGCTAATTCTCAGATCAGCAGCTGTTAGTCACGCTCTTCGAAGTGCAAAAGTAGGAGACCCATTTCCATTACTCATCTTACTCTAGTGTGATGACTTATTGATGGGTCTGTTTCACAGAATAAACTAGGGCTTATTCATATTTGGCCTCCAACAAATATCTAGCAGCATGTGGGCCTCTGATAAGTGTGTTTATTGAATGGATCTTATTGTATTGAAATGGTGTCCTGTTTCAAGGGTAGGAGAAATAAAGCAGGCATCTCTGAAGAGGAGGAAGTGCTCACTCTTCCACTAAGGCCACGTTATCCTGGGGGCTACGTCAGGCAGTATATTGGAGGAACATTCTTGAAGTTGTTTTGCATTTCTAGACTACATGGAGCGTCCTGCCTTGCCTCAACCATACCAATCATAGACTGGTCTGTCCTTCACTATCAATCACTTTCTCTCAACTTTAGCTCCTTTTCTCCAAACTCCTCTCATCCGAGTCTCTGAACGTCTGGCCTCTCTCTCCTTACAGCTTTTATCAAAAGTTGTAGAGCCAGCTGCAAGGTTTATTTCATGCCCTATAACTATGCTGACCATAATTCCAGGATCTTCTGTGGTAGCACAAGCTTCATTTACTTTTATCCTTTTTTAAAAAGATAATTCATTACATGTGTAAGTAGCTGTGATTCAAGCTCTGTGTATTTATAAGACTTATTTTTTTCATATATCAAGAAGGAAAATGTCCTTGATCCAATCCTGTGTTCCAATTTTTCTTTCTGAGAATGTGTGGATTATGTAATATGTCCCTTGCCAACTTCATCAGGCTGATGTGGGTCTTACTGAGTTAATGCACGTGAACGCGTTTTAAAAGGTAAAGCTATACATAAGCTTGTAAGATATTTTTTGCAAGAAATACTAGATGATCTTTTGTGGGCAAGGTGGCACCCATCTCGGGCTTTCCTTGTACCAGGACCTGGGATGATTTACACAATGTCCTGTAGTTCTGGTTAAGGAATGACTTCTGGAAGAAGAGGAGATGCATGAGGTCAGGGTCAGAGTGGAGAGAAGGTACTTCCTCCCATCATCTCACAAAGCAGTGAGATGCTTTACTTTACTACTCTTCCCTTATATAAGCTCCCTTGACTGTGGGAAAGTATCAGGCCAGTCTGGAGTCAGGCTATCTGGATTGGAATACAGCTTTTTTTTTTTTTAAGATTTTATTTATTTACTTGACAGAGAGAGAGTGAGAGTGAGAGAGAGCATGAGCAGGGAGAGCAGCAGAGGGAGGGAGAAGCAGACTCCCCACTGAGCAAGGAGCTCGATCCCAGGATGCCGGGATCATGACCTGAGCCGAAGGCAGATGCTTAACTGACTGAACCATCCAGGTACCTCAGGATTATAGCTTTTTCTGGGAATTCTGCCTGCCTAGTCCCTGAAGATTTGGGAAACCTGAGGAAGGTGCATTCTCTCCTGCTAGGAGAAGGAAGCCAATGATCCCAGAAGAAGCTGAGCTTGGGTGTAGTTCCTCCATCTAGGATATGTGCTCCCTGGACCATCTAGCCGTAGTCCTGGCAACTGTGAGGAATCCCTCGGGGTCCTGCAGACAGGTGGTGCTTTCACTTCACATAGGGCAGTCAGATCTAGCCAGCCCCTGGCGACTTCTCACACTAGGCTATCCTCTCTCACACTTTGGAGACATTCAGCCCACCTCCCAACCCCCCCAACACACCCCCTCTACTGGCTCTCCCAGTGATCTGTGTTCACGGCTGGGATCGTTTTTATCCACAGAGTAGCCATTAAAACCCTTTGACCTTTCAAAAAAGTCATAATTGGTACTAAGCTGAATTCATGCCTTCATGCTTACACTTGTTGTATAAAGAAGATCCCATAGACGTCTCCATTTGTCAGCCATGGGGATTCAAGATAAACTCTACAACCCTGCTGACGGGGTGAAGGCACAGACTTGTGGAGAAAGGGAAAGCGAAGCAAGGCCAGTGTCAGTGAAAGAAGAGAAGCCCCTGCTCTTCCTTCTGTGTACCCTCTGAGAGGCTTGAAGAGCTTCGAGTGTCTGCTAGACATGTGGGAGATCACAGGGCGGGCGAGGTCCTATGTTCCAGTGAAGAGAACTTGCTCTCTCTGCTGTTCTGCCTTACGTAGGGTAGATGTGAGACAGCAGCTTCATCAGGGGAATAATTAAACCACTTTTGTGCTAGGCCATCTGGTTTGGGGTTTTAGCTATTTATAGGAGCTGTCTCAGATTACCTGCTGCTCAAACCCTAGATAATTTGGGGCCCTGGGATATGACGGTCCCCACACATAGGTAATACAACACCTCCCACAGGGAGAAGGGGGTGGGAGCTCACTGCTCAGGCAGTGAGAATTTAGAACCATTTTTGGTCAATCCCACACCTTGTATCACAACCTAGTTACCAAACCCTGAGTTTTAGCCCTATTACCTCCGTTCTTAGTTCTCTGTAAAGATGGTTGTTCAGTGCAAACTTCAATTACTAATTGTTGCAGGTTGAGTTCTTGAGGAGCAGATTCTGACAGAGATTAGCAGGTTGGAGGTTTATTAGGGAGTGCTCCTGTGAAAGTGAAGCTGTGGAAGAAAGTTTGCCAGCAGGAGAAGCTAAGCTGGGGTTCAGTCATTTCCAAAGAAAGCCTCAGGTGTTGTGAGGCCGAGATGACCCTTCAGATTTTTCCCTGACTGGGGCCAGGGGGTTGGACTTTCGTATTCCCATATTGTTCAGTCACTGGGTACCAGCTGCCCTGGAAAATGGTTGTGAGTTTGGGCAAATAGCTCTCTTGAGCCTGAAGCCTGAGAGGGTACTGTTATCTGCCAACTTTCTGCTGACAACCGCCCCCCCCCCCCCAGCAACTGGAGAATAAGTCCTCAGTCCTGAATGAGACGTGGCAGTAGATCAGAATATCTACCATAATAAGCAAAATATATATATATTTGGAATATCCTGTAATGTAATGTCAAGATGCTTCCTTTAGCTTGCATCTGGGTGCTTAACTGCTTTTTTTTCTTGGTTACATACAATCCCCAGTCATACCCAAAGTGGAAATAATACAGGGTAATATTGAGGTGATGGGCACTGGACTGGCAAATCAGCATCAGCCCTCTATTTGGGTCTACCGCTTGTATTTCTATGTCTCAAAAGTCAATTATATATATTCAACTGATCCTTGACAAAGGAAAGGCAATACAATGGAGCCGTGAGAGTCTTTTCAACAAATTGTTCTAGAACTGGACATCCACGTGCCAAAGACTGAATCTAGATACAGACCTTATACTCTTCACAAAAATTACTTCATAATGGATCACAGACCTAAGTATAAAATTCAAAACTATAGAAATCCTGTAAGATAACATAGGAAAAAAACCTGTGTGACCTGGGTTATGGCGAGGATTTTTTTAGACACACCACCAAAGGCATAATCTATGAAAGAAATAATTGATAAGCTAGACTAGGTTAAAATTAAAGACTTCTGCTCTGCAAAAGACCGTGTCAAGAGAATAAGAAGAAAAGTCACAGACCGGGAGAAAATATTTGCAAAGATACACCTGATAGAGGACTATTATCCAAAATATACAAAGAAATCCTCAAACTCAACAATAAGAAAATGAACAATCCGATTAAAAAATGGGCCAAAAACCTGAATAAACACCAAGAAAGACATATAGATGGCAAATAAACATATGAAAAGATGCTCCCCATCATATTCATCAGAGAAATGCACATTAAAACAACAATGAGATACCACTATACACCTAATTAGATTATTATGTGTCAATGTAGGTTCATCAGTTGTAACAAATGTACCATTGGGTGGAAGGAGGAGAAGGCTGATAACGGGGGCAGGGATATGTGGGAAATCTCTGTATCTTTCCTTCAATTTTTCTATGAGCTTAAAACTGCTCTAAAAAAAAAAACCTTAATGAAAAAAAGATAATTATATTGCCTCTAACAACAATTATAAAAAAAATGGTATGTGCATAGAACTTGGGTTATGTGCTTCATAGGCTGAATTAATGAGTTGTAATAATAATCACATAGAAGACCGCTCTTTAAAGGATCATCAGATTTTTAGATCAAAAGTTACCCTGTATCAGCCATTCATGAAATTCTAATAGGGTATGTATTATACATTCCTCCTGTTACAGCAATGCTTTGAGGAAATGTCATTGTTTAGAATGTTAAGTTGTCCCAGTTACATAAATATTCTATGAATATTAGTTCAAAGAACTTCAGTTAAAATACTAATTTTTTGAGAATGCCTGGAAGTCATTTTTTCTCACTCGGCTGTTTGATCTCTTAAATGCAGTCAATAATGTCTAAAAGAGCCGTTGTATCTGTTCATTACAACTTGTTTAAATTTTAATCAAACTTAAAGTAATATTTATGCCACCATTTTAATACAGCTCAGCATTTTCCTCAGTTCTGCTGGGGAAGTCTGGCAGAATGAGCCATATGCTGAAGCCCTGTTCTGGAGTTTTGTAATGTCTCTAAAATCAATTTCTGGAATCATTTCTTGTAAATCACTGCGGCCTCATCATTACAATCAACACACGGCATTGATCAATGTTCAGCCAACCCCGATCCTTAAAGGGCTTACCGTGCTGGAGTGTTTTACTTGGGAAGAGCTGGAGCCTTGGGCCCCGCAGGCTATTTACAAAATATTTGACTCCCTTAAGGACCCAGGCGTTTGTTAAGGGTTTAAAGAAGCTTACTTTCCACACCCTGGAGGAGAGCCTGGCAGCGTTCTTTCTTCTTCTTCTTTTTTTTTTTTTCCTCATTTCTGGGCTTAAGTCGTCTTCCCCTGGCCAATTGGTCACTTTTTCTATTCATTAACTCTTCATCCAAACTTACAGTGTGACTCTTTTGTTGTAACAGGTGGTTTTAGGATATTTCTACCATAAATATTATAAATATTTGATTTATGCTGTTACAAATATTTGATTTACACTGACGATGCCCCAGGCACTTTTCACATACTGTTTAATTTCTACCATAAACCTATGAGGTAGTACTGTTTTGACACCACATTTTATAGATGACAAACCTAAAATCTAGAGAGATCAATGCCTTGCCTGAGGTCTTTAAGTGGCAGAACCAGGATCGAAGCACGAAGAGTTGGGCTCAGCTCTCACCTACATCAAAGCGTGGTGGTACCCACAGCAGCAGGGGCAGAACCTGGGAACGGTTTTGAACATTCAAAACGTTCAAATGTTTTTTGATAGAGTTATCTCCTGGTCTCCACCTCCCTCCTCAAACCCCAACAGCTTTGAGCCAGTTTAGCGCAAAAGGAGGTCCACTGTTTTTCTAACTTTTAGCCTGTAAGTGGGAGGGGACTTGGAGCAATGCTCAGAGGCTCTGCCAACTGCAAATCCTCTCTCTCCTGAGTGTCTCCCTTTTTGTTACACTGCTTCCTGCCTTCCTCCATTCCCTCTACCCCCTTCCCACGTCCTACTGTTTCACCGCTTTTCTAAAACGTAGGATATGTTCACTTGCCTTTGGAGTATCCAAGGTGCCCTCTTCACTTGAAAGACTAGAGCGGTAAAAAGTCTGTCAAGTCAGTGGGCAACATGACAGTTCTCAAGGGTCAATGAATGGATAGTGTGATTAGAGATTTGGAAAAGCAGGTTGGGCAAATGCATTTCAAGTTCGTAGTAGATTCACACTGAACCAAGAGTCCAGTGACTCAGACATGCGGACGTACTGACTCCTGGTGTAGTCATTCAACACAGAACGTGGGTCAGGTACTCTCTAACTAAACAGGATTTACTGCAGAGAACGGAGCCCACCGGGCTTCTTGAAGCCTACAAGCTGTGGCTTTATTATGCAAAGTGTAGTCCACACACCAGGATTATCAGCATCACCAAGAGCTATTTAGAATTGCAGAATCTCAGGCCAGTCTGCTGAATCAGAATCTGCATTTCAAAAAACATGCTCTGCGTGCACGTTTCAGTTGGAGAAACATCACTGCAACAGAGGGTATGACAGTGTAACGGTGATCTCGGCCTCAAGTGCATCAGATTCCCCTGGAGGGCGTGGCGCAACCACATCACAACCTCGTTCCCCGAGTTTCTGAGTCCACAGATCCGGAGCTGAACCCATGAATTTACCTTTTGAGAACATTCCCAGGTGATGCTGCTGCTACAACCACACTTGGATGTAGGCGAGCACCCACTCCAACTCTGTGGCTTCCATCCTGGTTCTGCCACTTAAAGACCTCAGGCAAGGCATCGCCCTCTCTAGACTTTAGTTTCATCACCTGTAAACGGTGGTGTCATAGCAGCATGACCTCCTAGGTTTATGGGAGAGATGGAATAGTATGTGAAAGATGCCTGGGACTAAGCACCCTAGTCCGTGCTCACTCAGTGATGGAGCGTTATTGGAAGAATGAAGAGGCCAGGCCTCAGCCATGGGCTCCTAGGCTCCAACGTATGGATTTAAGTGAGATTGTTCTCCGTCATCCCACTTCTGTCTGTGTGGATCCTTGAAAATTAGATCTTACCAACCCGTTCCCTGGCCCTGAAAAGGGGGCTCCCTCTCCTTGCTCACCTTAGCTAATGACTTAGGTCCAGATGTTGTCACCTGCCCAGGCTGTGGTACTTGAGGTGCTGTTTCTTTCTATTCAGGTGGTGTGATCCTTTTAATTATCACCAACCAGTCCACTATCCGTGCTCTTGCAGCTGGGTGATTAATGGGTCAAAATCACCTCTTTCACTTTGCAGGACTCTTTAGCAATAACAACTACGGTGTCTTTTATTGATCCTTACAGTTTTCATGTATTAAAGAATATTAGGTAGAAACAGATCGAAGGAAAAGGATATTTGTACTTTGCCAAGGATATCTGTACTTAATTCATGTTTCCTGAACACCCCAGGTATGTTTGAAGAACACTTTCCCTCCAGGCAAACCCCTTTTTACCTTCTCAACCACAAAGCTGTAATTCTGAATTTGTAATAGTGCAATATGTTATTATGGAAATATTAGAGGAATAAAATATCTCTTTTAATGCTCTACCTTGTTAAGCATCAATTAAACTCAGGAGGATAATTAGGGCTAATGACACTCTGGTGATCCTGATGGCAAACAGGACGACCTATTTAAAACAGTTCCAATTAAATAGGTGTATCTCTGATATATTTTTGATAAATAGTTTTTCTGGACTCTCATGCATTATTGATCTAGCCAGTGCCCTGATTCATTCATTTAAGAAACAGTTACTAAGTCTTTACTTTGAGTCAGTCACGAAAGTAAACAGATGCAGTCCCTGCTCTCAAGAGGTCATGATTCAAAACAGAGGCAGACCCATAAACAAATGATGAAAACAATGAGCATGTGAAGAAAGGGGGTTATGCTCCAGGTTAATAAAATGGCAACCCAAGCAGAAGGTGTTAGAAATGGCATCCTGGGGACACCTGGGTGGCTCAGTCGGTTAAGCAACTGATTCTTGGTTTCAGCTCAAGTTGTGATCTCAGGATCCTGAGATCGAGCCCCACGTGGGACTCCATGCTCAACACGGAGTCGGCTTGAGATTCTGTCTCTCCCTCTCCCTCTGCGCCTACCCCCTCTCATGCTTTCGCTCTCTCTCTCTCAAAATAAATAAATTAATAAAAAAAAAAAAAGAAATGGCATCCTGGGCAAGGCACACATCAGCTGATTCTTAGCAGGTGCACGCAGAATAGCCAAGAGAAGGCAGGGTGAGAGAAGTTCAGGTAGAGGGGATAATATAGGCAAAGACATAGAGGCAAGGCATACTCAATAAGACAGAGAAACAGAATTAATTTTGTATTCCTGGAGTGCACAAGGACCAGGCAAGGAGCTTGCGTACCCTGAGGACATGGGGCCACTGAATATATTGAAGCAGAAAGGCAACATGACAGTTCTCTTATATTCACATGGGATCAATTTGGAGGGTATGAGCATGGAAGATTCAAAGGCAGGAGAATAATTAAAAGGCAAGTGCAATAATTCAAATAAGAAATAATAAGATGCTAGATAGGGGTGATAGAAGGGATTTGATAACTACCTAGGAAGTGAAATAAGGCAGTGCTTGGGGGTTGGATGCTCGGAAATGGGAAGTGGTGGAGTCAAGGTAAAAGCTTAGGTGTGCAGGTAGCGTGAAGGGTGGTGGTGCTGCCAACCAATGAGACCATGCTGATAGGAATGGCAGGTTGTGGGGAGATAATGTCCATTATTTGAATGTTGGGCATTTTGCGTTCAGGATCCCATGAAATATCTGAATGGTTTGTATTAAGTCTGAGCTGAGGGGAGAGCTCTAGACAGGGTCTAGAGGGTTGGTGGTATTTGAAATCGTAGGAAAGGAAAAAATCATTCAGAGAAAAACTACAGAGTGATGAACAATGACGGAGAAAAGCACCCAGGTGACAAGCAATGTAAATGAACAAGGTAGATGAAGTGGAGCCCACAAAGGCGAAAGGGGAGGTTGAGATGGGGAGTTGTGAGAAGAATCACGAGCTCATCTCCTGACAGAAGCTGAGGGAGTGGGGCTTCAGGGAGGGAAACTACTTCAGTGTGGTGGTGGGAGTGGCATCTAGAGTGCTCTGGTTTGAGGAGGGAGGATAGAGTTGAGACAACCCTATCAAGAAATATGTCCAGGAAGCCACAGCGGGTGGTAGATAGAGGACACTGGAGAAGAGGCAGCAAGAAGATGGTAGTGGAAGAAGTATTCCATCTTACTTTTCCATCGGACAGACTTTCAACAGCAGAATACATTTCTCAGTTCACCAACGTAGAGATCTCTGCCTTTCATTATTATCAAATGAAGTGTGACATGCTATCCAGGGACTCTGTCCTGAATATATTATGTATTTGCAGGAATATGTATTACTATGAATTTCTAGTCCTGTCAGTGTCTAAGGAGACCTTGTGCCGCAGAGTTAATCAGTATTCAGCAGTCTTGAAGGGCCCCCCGTTGAAAGAACCTATGTGGAAAACCTTGCCCTGTAATCCCCATTCTCTGGTGAATAAGCCATAGGTATTAAAATGATACACATTTCCAAAAAATCAATCAGAGCTCTTTGGTTTTATGGGATGGTTTTATGGGATGGAAAAGCAACTCAAATCTGGCTCAAACAAAACAAAAATGGAGGGGAGGGACATTTACATAACAGAAAGGTTCAGAGCTAGTCTATTTTCCAGGCTCTGCTAGTCGTGGAGGTGAAGTTGAAATAATGCCATCAGAGCTCAGTCTTTTTTTCTCTGCGCATCTCTCAGTTACACTTTCTCTATACTGACTTCATTTTCAGAAAGGCTTTCTCCATTGAGTGACAATGGAGACTTTGACAGTTCCAGTCACAAGTGACCTCTTTTGTCTGCGCTCTTGGCAGGAGTGAGGGGATGGGAGGTGGGCTCTGGCCAGTCTACTCAAAACATTACACCTGAACTAAGAATGTTGGAGGGGTGGCCCCCAAAAGATGCTGAGAAATGACAAAAAATTTTGCTTAGAAATTTAAGGTAGAAAATTAGAGAGTTTTATTGCAGTTCTTTACTTACTGTCCAATGTAGCAACTAGGAATTAGGAAGTTGAGTTTGTTTCTGTTTGGCAGCTAACTCCACGGATAACCTTGGGAAAATGGCTTAACATTTGCTTATCAGCAAAAACCAACAGGATTGGACTAGAGTGGTGGTTCACAAACTTTACCACACCCCAAAATCACTGGAGGGCTTGTTAAAGCTCTGGTTACAGAGTCCCAACCTTGGAGTGTCTGGTTCAGTTGGTTGGCAGAGGTGGATGAGTGGGAAAACATTTCCAACAAGGTCCCAGGTAACCTTGATGTGCTGGACCAGGGACCACTCTTGACAACACTGGACCAGATAATTCCTTACAACCCTTTTTATCACTTAATGCTACAAATCTATAATTTTACCTCCATGGGATAGTCTTAATGCCTATATTAAGAGTGGGAAATAGGCTTTCCCCACATAACAAATCTAAATACTGTTGACCCTTGAACAACACAAGTTTTTTTCTTTTTTTTTTTATAAGATTTTATGTATTTATTTGACAGAGAGAGAGAGTACAAGCAGGGGGAGCGGCAGGCAGAGGGAGAGGGGAAGCAGGCTCCCCGCTGAGCAGTGAGCCCGATGTGGCACTTGATCCCAGGACCCTGAGATCATGACCTGAGCCGAAGGCAGATGCTTATCCGACTGAGCCACCCAGGTGCCTGAACAACACAAGTTTTCAAGTGTGTGGGTCCATATGTAGATTTATTTCAATAAATACAGTACAGTACTATAAATGTATTTTCTCTTCCTTATGAGTTTCTTAATACTTAAGATTTTCTTCTCTCCAGCTTCCTTTGTTGTAAGAATACAGTGTATAATACATATAACATACAAAATATGTGTTAATCAACTGCTTATGTTATCAGTAGGACTTCTGGTCGACAGTAGGCTATTAGCAGTTAAGTTTGGGAGAAGTTGAAAGTTTTATGCAGATTTTCAACCATGCAGTGGGGTTGGCGCCTCTAACCCCCATGTTGTTCAAGGGTCAAGTGTAATTACGTTGCAGTGCTAAGAAGAATTCTGAGGCAAGCTCCATGCTCAGGCAGAAGAGAATGTTGGCATTCATTTGCAATGTCTGCCTTCATTATGGGTGAGAAAGGGGCAAGCCTGCCACATACACTGACTCAGGTGTTCTAACTGACCTGTTCGAGGGACAGTCTAGTGTTCGTGGTGCAAGAAATAAGGACAATAAGCATAGGCGAGACAAACGCCTTGCAGAAGCTCGTATTTTCTAGTTTAGGTTAGAAAGAAGAAACTTGACAATGATGGTGATGGTGGTGGCGATGGGGACTATGTTAGTCTGGCACTTAACGTACTTCCACACAGCGTCTTCTCTGATCCTCCCAACAGCCCTATGTAATAAGCAGAGCAGGAGAGGGACAAATCCTCAAAATCAAACATGAAAAAGACTGATAGGAGCAATCGGTGAAATAAACTCTGTGTAAGACTGTAGTTGCCTTGGAGGCCCACGGAAGACCCTATTTTGTTGTGTCGCACCATGAGAGAAGGTGACTTTGTGAGAATAAACAGGTGATAAAGCACAGTCTCGGTTTTCACCAAAGGAAAGCATTTGTTGTTAGGAAACCACTAAGAATTGTTAATACCTTTAGCCCAAAGACAACATTTCAAAGTGCAGTTTATTTTTTTATTTAGAAGGACCTAATTGTTGTGTAATAAACTTTATACTGATGTGCAATACACACTCAGAGAACCACCCAAATCGTAAGCTTTCAGCCAAGTGAATTTTCAGAAAATGAAAGCACTTAAATAACCAAACACAGATCAAGAAAAAGAACACTGCCACTTACCCTGAGGTCCCTCCTTCCTCCTCTCAGTAACTGACTCCCAAAGGTAGCTATATGCTGACTTCCAACATTGTAGATGAGTTTTGCCAGAGTAGTTTGATTTACAGAAAGAAAAAAATGACTTCCCTTCTGTGTCTGGGTGTTCCCGAGTCAATCATTCTTTCGTGGTAAACAATAATTGGTGTACTATCTGCCTGTACTTTTTTTGTCAAAGATCTAAACTATAAATGAAATTTAAAAATAAAATTATTCAGGGGCATCTGGGTGGCTCAGTCGATAAGCGTCTGCCTTCAGCTCAGGCCATGACCCTGTGGTCCTAGGATCAAGCCCTGCATCGGGCTCCCTGCTCAGCGGAGAGCCTGTTTCTCTCTCTGCCTGCTCCCCCTTGTGCTCTCTCTCTCTCTCACTGTCAAATAAATAAAGAAAATCTTTTTAAAAATATATAAATAAAATAAAAATAAAATTATTCTTGAAAAATATTGAGGCTAAGAAATGCAGTAGCCCATCGTCTTTGTGGACTTTAATTATACAGCAATTATATCTCATAGAATATAGAATATGCAATATCAAATAAGTGTCAACAAAATTGCTGCATTCAACATATACACTTCATATTTTTTTAAGAGCAAGAATGAGTGCATACATGCATGAGGGCTGGGTCAGGGCAGAAGGAGAGGGAGAGAGAATCTTAAGCAGGCTCCATGCCCGGCACAGAGCCTGATGTGAGGCTCAATCTCACGACCCTGAGATCATGACCTGAGCTGAAGTGAGAGTTGGTTGTTTAATTGACTGAGCCACCTAGGCACCCCATATACGCTTCATTTTTAAGAGAATCTCTCGAACTTTCCCTTAGAGGCCATTTATTCTCATTTTACACACGATTCTTACTGATTTAGTTGTGTCGTTTCCAACCTTTCCATGTATTAAAAGTCTCTAACAAGAATTTGGTTGAGGGGCTAATCCATATTAGCATATAGACTAGATCAGGAAATAACAGCTATCAGCCAGGGAAGAAACACAAATAACATAAAATTTTACTAAGGAAACTAGAAACACAACAATTGAGGCCATTTGGCATTGAGGTTTGTGTACCCTAAAAGGCATCAGCATACCATGGAGACGTATATGATGTACACACCCACGATCCTGAGCTATCTGGAATAGTCACTCTCCCATTCAATAAGCTTTACTGAAGACGCTGTGAAAAATGTATAAAATTGTAGAGAGATCTCATCTAAGATATTTATGTGACCTAGAGAATTATATGGCTTAAGAGACAAATTCTTAGTCACTTGTATAACTTAGAATTCCCAGAAATTATTAATTGTTTGAGAGTTTTAGAGAAGTTTTATTATATAGCAGAAACACATTGCCAAGACAGATCCCCTTAAAATTTTGTCTTTTAGAGTCCTTGAAATGGAAGAACAGTGGATGTCTCAAGTGCCTTTAGCTGTTGAAATCTGTACTGTAGCATTCTCTAGACTAAACTTACACTCCCAAACACCACTATCAGAGGTTCTTTATACGTATTCAGTATAACAAAATTTTTGGTAATAGTGGTAGATAAAAATAAGAAAGTACAAATTGCATACAATTCTACTTAGAAATAAACATTTTAAATCCAGGCATCTTTACAGTTTCCAGTGACCAGTATTCTAGTTCTTTTTTTTTAATTTTGTAAAATTTATTTATTTATTTATTTTAGAGAGAAAGAGAGCACGAGTGGGGGGAGGGGGAGGGGCAGAGGGAGAGAGAATCTTTTTTTTTTTTTTAAAGATTTTATTTATTTATTTGAGAGAGAGAATGAGAGAGAGCACATGAGAGGGGGGAGGGTCAGAGGGAGAACAGACTCCCTGCCAAGCAGGGAGCCCGATGCGGGACTCGATCCAGGGACTCCAGGATCATGACCCGAGCCAAAGGCAGTTGCTTAACCAACTGAGCCACCCAGGCGCCCCGGGAGAGAGAATCTTAAGCAGGCTCTATGCCCAGTGCAGAGCCTGATGCAGGGCTCGATCTCAGGACCCTGAGATCATGACCTGAGCTGAAATCAAGAGTCCAGACGCCTAACCAACTGAACCACCCAGGCGCCCCAGTATTCTAGTTCCTTAAATCTTTTACCTCAACATCATTTGTAATGACCGCATAGTATTTTATTGTTTAATTATATGACAATGTATTAACCAATTCCCAACTGTTGAACGTTCTCATTTTTTTCCAGTAGTATGTACAATGATGACATGAATGTCTCTTTTGGCCACAGGATTCACTTCCTTAGAATGAATGTCTAGAGGTAAAATGTATCTCAAAGATGCTCTATGGAAGGGTTTTTTAGTATTCACCAGCAACCTATGAGGTCTGCTTCTGAACCAAAATCATCCCTGGTTGTTAAAAATAAATTTTGGTCTATTTGTAACCTCCTGTGATGCCCCCACCACACAGCCCCTTTTTGTCTTAATATGCTTTCATTACTTTGATTAGTAGTGAGGCAGAACATTTTTCTATATGTTTATGAGCCATTCTATTGTCTTTTCTGTGTATTGCTTATTAATGTACTTTATCCATTTTTCAGTTGTTTTTAAATCTTGTTTTATTACCAATTTGTAAGAGATTTTTATTACCCAAGGAAATACGCCATTTATCATACTGAACAGTTTTTCACAATTTTCATCCATAATGAATAGTGTTTATTTTCGCTATTCTTATTTAAAGCAGTTTAAAGTTTTTATGATCAAGTCTGTTAAGCTGCCTTTGGTAAGACTTAGAAGGTCTCTTTCCCCCCCAAATATTATAGCAAATGCACTAGTTTTTCCTTCTAGATTTAAATTTTTTTTAAAGATTTTATTTATTTATTTATTTGACAGAAAGAGACAGTGAGAGAGGGAACACAGGCGGGGGAGTGGGAGAGGGAGAAGCAGGCTTCCCACTGAGCAGGGAGCCCGATGCAGTGCGCGATCCCAGGACCCCGGGGATCATGACCTGAGCTTAAGGCAGACGCTTTAAGGACTGAGCCACCCAGGCGCCACTAGACCTAGATTTTTTAGCTTAGCATTTTTATCTGTCAGAATTTGCATTTGAAAAGATGTGAGGAAAAGACCTAACTTAATTTTTTCTCTATGTATTTCGATTAGTCCTAATACCGGTTATTGGACAATGCATCCTGAAATGCATTTTAGAAGGTGGATCAATCAATGCTTGGGGAACATGAAGAAGGAGAGTAATGACAGAGCTAGTTATTCACTGGAAGCTCTCTGTAAGAAATCTGAGCCAATTTTTTATAAGTATGAGTAATGTGAATTGGCAAAGTTTGGGGAGATGAGACTCACTCCAATTCAGTGACTATTTATTCAACTTACTACACCAGAATTCCAAGCAGGCATAGGTCGAGGGACCAGCTGGTCATGGCCCCAGGACAGGGCTAAAATTAGCTCAGTGTTTCTTTGGAACCACATGGGAGAAAAGGAAAAATGAGATGGCTCAGCCAGGTCAGGGCAGCTGTTGGTGGGTCCAAGAGCTGGAGTTTGGAGGACACCTTTCACTGCTAAGGAATTCTGAAATATATAGTCATAACAAGGATCTCTCCTGCTTCAATAGTATCGGAGTGGAGTTTAGTAATTTAAAGATGTTTAATGGAGAGTTCAAACACTGTGAAAAAAACTTAAAAGATTAAGCTAATGCCGGCTCAACTGGAATGTCATTAATTGAGAGGAGTAATCCCTAATGCCTTAATCTGTAGACTCATTAAAGATTTGAAGGAAATTATGAATAACTTGTTCCATTAACTGAATGAAGTTTTAATTAAGATATTCTTGGGAAAACAAGAGTACAGGGCAACACTAAAGTGGATTTTAAGACTTTAGAGGGGGTGGGACTCAGTTCTGAAAGAGATCTAGAGAAAAGGGGGCCTGACCTGAGGCTCTGAAAGGAACACCAACTTGATAATAAAGGCTGAGAACATTCTGAAACATTCTCTCAGATCAGAGCACATTATTGTTGTACTTTGGTACAAAGTTCTAGATCTTTATTGTTCTGGTGTTTTGTTCCTATTATATCACATTTCTTTAAGTTTACAAAAAAAATCAAGTGTCTTAATACGATATCTTCCATAAGAAAGTTTACTGCATATAATAACTATTAACTCCACGGATAAGAGAGACACGGAAAAAATAATCAACTCTAAGTATAAACCTAATATTCAATACGTAAGATCTACCATATACTGCCCTACTGTACTCATCCAACTTTATTGATCAGTGCTGCCTAACACTACCCTCCTTTCCACTCCACTTGCTTGATCTCCCTGATCACAGGTAAATGATAAAATTCCCATCTCTCCATTCCAATTCCCACTGGCCCCTTAGCCTATAATGTTGGCCAATCCCCTACTCGTTTACTTCTTAAAGCCCTATCCATCCCTTTTGATGAGTATGACAGCATATCAGTAGATCAAGCCTCACTTCTTCTGTTATGATTTTTTCTAGATTTTCTAATTCTTGGCAAATTTTTCTTTTTTTTTTACATTTTAAGTTGGCTCCTCCATGCCCAACATGGAGTTTGAACTCGACCCTGACATCAAGAGTTGCATGTTCTACTAACTGAGACAGCCAGGTGTCCCTCTAATTCTTGGTGAACTTTTTGTCCCCTTAACTCTTCTGGATCACTAAATTTTAGATCTAAACGAGAACGTGGGGATGGTATAGATCAGTGAGCCTCAAACTTTAGCATGCTTCAGAATCCACAGGAAAGCTTTAAAACTGAAAAAGATTGCTGAGTCCATCCTCAGAGTTTCTGATTCCTATAGGCCCAAGTGACCCAAGGGACCCATCTCACAGTGTAGACGCCATCACACAGAATAACTCACAAGGGGTATTCCCTAAAGGCTAAGTGGCGGCAGAAAACTCCAGAGACTAATTGGTGGGCCCTAACATATGAACAATACCCAACACCATGTCTAGAACATGTCTAGACATGCAACAGATATTCATTCCCCTGTCTAAAACCTGGCTTATTATCTGTAATTTCACCACATAAAAAAAGGATGTATGTTCGAGAAGGAAATAGTCTTTCTACAAAGGGATTTAAGTCTCATTAAAAAGCACATATAGTATTCGTATTTTTAAATATAACTAATTATGTCTGTAGGACCATTAGTATTGTGAATGTAGCCTTGTGTTTAGGATTGACTAACCCAACACATTAATAAACTCTAGTTGTTTATACAACTTAAAAATCTATTTTTATACTTATAAAAATGACATCTGAAATCGGAATAAAATACCTAAAGAAATATTGCATTGCTCATGACAAAGAACTTTGTGCAATTGATTTTTAAGTCAGTTATCAGAGGAAAAATTGATTCAGTTTAGTACAAGTACCATTGATTCTCAAGAAAGAAATTACATGTATAATAAATAAGTCTGCTGATAGTCACATAACATTTTAAGTTAAATAAGCCTTTTTAAATGCATATTGGGCCTTCTTAATAAATACTAAAAGTATAAGAGAAGGCTGTCTTTTTTTTATTCAGAATTTCAGAAATCTCAGTAATTATTTTAAGTATGATAAAAGAATGATCACCAAACAAATAAGTGTCGAGCCAGAATCTTTTCTTTGCCAGATTGAGTGCTTTAAAAGGCAATGTCCGTGTCTAATGGAGAGTTCACTTGAATTTACTCCTTCACTGAATGAGTATTTGTTAAATGTTTTTCATATGAGAGGTTTTGTGCACAGAACCCCATCAGACATGGACCTTAATTTCCATTTATTCATATAACAAATATTTATTGAGGCCTTGTAATGGGTCAGACACTGCTCTAGGCACCGAAAATACATGGGAGGGCGAGACAGACCAGGACCCTGCTCTTCTGTAGTCTATAATCTATCAGGTGGGAGAACGAAGAGGAATGATAAATGATACACAAGTAACAAAAGAGCAATGCCATTTCACAGTGATCAGTGCTGTCAAGAAGATAAACAGGAGGTGATAGAAAAATAAGGGGTGTGGGGAAACAGTAAAAGTATATTTCAAGAGGTAAATTGGAGCTTAGATCTAAATGATGCACAGGAGATAGACATTCAAAGATGCAGGACAGCCTCTTCTCGGCAGAGGAGACAGAAAGTACAAAGGGCTTTAGAAGAAGAGAGTGAAAAGGAAAAGCAGATTGGAAAGATAAGCAAGTAGGAACTTCCTCCTTCCTCCCACTCCCCACCTCACCTGCCCCCCCACCTTGTTCCACCTGACCTTAGAACCTCACCCCCTTCTCTTCTCTAGACCTAGAAATCGACCCACCAGATCAGGGCATTGATGGGGTTTCATATGTCTACACAAGTTACAGAGAGACTTTATTTTATTTCATGTACATAGTTGCATTTGGGAATTCTTATATTTTGCATGGAAGCATTACTAAATCAAATGATATATAAACCACTGTTTATAACTGAGGAAAATTAGCTCTGGCATATAAGAGCAAATACCTGGAACCTCAGTGCTATTCATCTCAAGGTGAGAGACATCACCTTTACTTTTAGCCACTCTTGGGCTGAAACATGACAGCTGTTGATCTACTTGGGTGTTGCTAGCAGGTTGAAAACAGTGATCTATAGAGTAAAACACTCAGTGCATTAGGAAAAGCTCGTGTCTCAGAAACAAGATATCCATATCCAGAGTTAATGCGGAAATAGTGGCTTCCATTTTGTTGATAGAACACACAAAATCCTCAGGCCACTCATCAGTACAGTTATATATCTTCTTCTCCACGTCAAAGGAAGAAATACATCAGGCTTAAAAGCCCTAATGGGAACAGGAGAAAAAAAAGAAAGAAAGAAACAGAGTAATTTGTAAGAACCAGTTTTGAGCTTTGTTTTGGTTTCCCTAAAGAAGACTCTTCGGGTGATACATTAAAATCAGACATATTTCAATATGACTGACATATATAATATATATAAGTTTTGAATAGTTAATCCATTCATATGGCATTAAATAAAAAACAGTATCAAGAGGTAGTCAGCAAAATGTTTCTACTTTATTCTTGTCCTTCATTTCCACAGGGGTAACTTATTAGCTACTTGTGTCTTTGTTTTTTGTGTAACAAAAACAGAAGTATATATTCTTGTTTTTTCCCTTTTTACACAAAGATTCTATACTCCTTACCGTGGTATACATTTTGCTTTATTATTTAAACAATATGTCTTGAGGATTTCAGCATATCATTTCATAGAAAGGAAACCTTTCTATACCAGCACATATAGAACTGCCCCCTCATTTTCTGTACATGTGCATAGTAGTCTATTACGTGGATGTACCACACTTTGCTAAACACATTCTTTTACACATGGATATTTCACCTAATTCTAGTCTTTTGTCACTACAACCAATGCACCAACTAACAAGTTTGTATAGACATCATTTTTGTACAATTGTATTATTATATCTGCAAGATAAATTCCCAGAAGTAGGATTTTTGTATAAATTAGAAATTACCCATTTGTGATTTGGGTAAATACTCAGAAATATCTCTCCATGGGGAATGCACTACTATAATATCCATCATCAATATGTGTGAGAGCACCTATTATTTGAGATCTTGCCAATAGAATTACCCTCAAACTTTTGGATTTTTAACAGCCTGATAGAATGAAAAATGTTGTCTCTGTGAAATTTTAATTTGCATTACCCTAATAATAATTGAGATGGGGCATCCTTTCCAATGGTTAAGTGGAATTTTTATCTCCTTTTTTTTGAATTTCCCGTTCATATCTTTTTCTCATTTTCTTTATTGTGCTATTGGTCTTATCAATTTATATGAAGGAAATCAGCTCTTTGTGATATGAATTGCAAATATTTCTCATAGTCTTTTGATTTTCCTTGCAGGATTTCTTTTTTTTTTTTTTGCTCTGTTTTGTTTTTGATAGATAAGAGGATTTTTTTACTACGGTATTTGTCAATTTTGTATGACTTCTGGAATTTCTTCTAAAGTTTTATGGTTTCTTTTTATTTTACATTTAAATTTTTCATCCATTTGTAGTTTATGCTAGTGTACCGTATGAGGGTTTTTGTTTTTGTTTTTCCTGGAAGTCTGCCTGGTTGCTCCAACACAATTTATGGAAACTATTATTTCTCCCCTTATGATCGCTGTCTTCATCATATACCATATACACTCTTTATGCAAAGATCCCACACTGTTTTAACTATTGAGGCTTAAAAAAAACATTTTAATACCCAGCACATCTGGTTCCTCGGAGTAATTCTACTCAATACAGATTCTTTGGCTGTGAAAATAAAGAAATAATAGAATAATATATGATAATAATAAAATAAAATAAAAAATGAGAGAGGGGAAGAAAATAAATAAATCTGGGCTCCTGCCCCAAAATGGTTCACACTTCGTGAAAGTGGCAGACATAAAAACTACAACTGGCAAAGTAAAGTGAGAAGTATGAAAGTAAAGATGTGCCCAAGATGCTATGAAGTTCTGAGAAAGAATTGCATCACTTAGGAGTTTACACCATTAGACCGGTGACTGAGGTGGGACCTGCAGCGAACTTTGAACAATTCATCGGTAATAAAAGACTCAGAAGAAAGACCGAGCACTCAAGCTTTATTTGGAATTTATCAGAAATCCTTTTTTTCCCCTCCCATACTTTCCATTCATTTTTTCCCTCTACTTATAGTGGGGCTGGGATATTTTTGTGATGCAAACTGGGGACAGAATGAGGTGTCTTCAATGGAAACATTATTGTGATCTGCCAGGTCTCAGAGTTGTTTTCCCAGAGACAGAGAAATGGCCTCCTCCTCAGCTGGGGCTGCAGGTGGGGTCTGAGGCTTCCAGACTGGTACAAGGAGCCTGCTTTGACCTTCAGGTGAAGGTCACTATTACCAGCACGTAATCTACGGAGGGAAGCTGTGGGAGAAAAAGAAGGCTACAGAGAACGATAAACACCACTACAGTGCTGAGAGTTATGACTACAATGAGCCTTCTATGCGGGGCAAGCCCTCGGTGACCCCTCCGGCAGGGCTCTTCCCCCAGGCCAGTCGGATGAGGTGTCAAATACAGCTCATCCTCATAGCACCTGCCTCTGCTCTAGGTCCCCACATATTTTATAGATTCATAAGGCTTCGCTTATTCTCTACACCCCACTGGAGGCCACAGAGGGAGGCAGTGGTCAGGCACCATTTGGGTGTTGGTAAATGGAAATAGTTAACTGAAGTTCCCCACTCTGAGCAAACAGGAGATTGTAGGGCTTCCCTGGGTGATGGCCCAAGGCTTTGGGCTTAATTATCCTCACTGGCTCCTGCCTCATCTACATTCAAGGCTTTTCCCCACCACCCTAGTGCCAAGCCACTTCTCAGCATTTCCTTGCTCTCACAGGCTTTGTCCCTTCACGTAAGGTCCATTTTTTAAAATATTATTCAGTTTCACCCATTAACACTTTCCTGCAGGCAGGAGCCAAGGCGGGGGGGATTTCCCAAGTGGTTGCCCAGGTGGTTACCAAGCATAGACCCATGCCGGAAGCTGGGGCATCTGCCCTGGAGATGTTTAGGGCTCATAGTTTAGGGCTGCACTGCTGGCAGCCTCCTGATTTCTATTTTGCAGTCATAACCTTGTGCTGGAACATTACCTAGTTAAAAAAAAAATGTAAAAGATGGTCTCTAGGAGATCTTTTTTTTTTTTTTTTTTAAGAGAGAGAGAGTGTGCATGAGCAGGGGAGGAGGGGCAGAGGGAGAGAGAGAGAGAGAGAATCCCAAGCAGGCTGCACGCTCACTGTGGAGCCCAGTGCAGGGCTCAGTCTCACCTCCCTGAGATCAAGACCTGAGCTGAAATCAAGAGTCAGATGCTTAACTGACTGAGCCACCCAGGTGCCCCTCTAGGAGATTCTTAATTGTCTTTGAAATGGTGATGGCTAAGGTCATCTCAAGATACAGAACTTTATTTATTTTTTTTAAGATTTTATTTATTTGCGAGAGAGAGAGAATGAGAGACAGAGAGCGTGAGAGGGAGGAGGGTCAGAGGGAGAAGCAGACTCCCCGCTGAGCAGGGAGCCCGATGGGGGACTCGATCCCAGGACTCCAGGATCATGACCTGAGCCGAAGGCAGTCGCTCAACCAACTGAGCCACCCAGGCGCCCAGAACTTTATTTTTTTTTAAAGACTTTATTTATTTATTTGAGAGAGAATGAGAGAGAGAGAGAGAGAGCATATGGGAGGAGGGAAGGTCAGAAGGAGAAGCAGACTCCCTGCCAAGCAGGGAGCCCGATGCGGCACTCAATCTGGGGACTCCAGGATCATGACCTGAGGCAAAGGCAATCACTTAACCTTAACTGAGCCACCCAGGCGCCCTAAGATACAGAACTTTATTCAAAGGCATCAAAATCATCACCAGTTCAATAGATTTCCCCCTCCTGTTCATCCAAAAATGCCTGGGCAACTATTAATGGGAAGGATGCAGAGCTTCTAAAATGCAACAGAACTGTAGGATTCCAGGAAACTTCGTGCAGCACTGGCTTGCACAGTGCCTTTCAAGAGGGTCAATGCACGCTCCCTCCTGTTGTTCAGAAAGCAAAGCATTTCCAATGAGTGGCCACCTACCCTTTCCTTGAGGTGATGAAGCACACATGTAATTAAGTATGGGACAGACTAGTGGTCCCCAGATGGTACACAACATGATCCACTGATACATAGGAAGAAAACCTTCTATTTTCTATTTTCATTGATTTTATCCATGCATTCAATTTATACACAAGTATACACTATTGAAAAGTTTGAGACCCCTGAGCTTGACCCTGGTCAGCACAAAACAAAGCCTGGTGAATTACCTGCACAATGTGGACTGACTGGATATCTTAGACAACACTTACACTAGCGCTAAGAGGAACCCTGCAACTCTACAGACATGGAGATGTGTGTTTGGATAACAAGGTCACGGACATTGTAATGGGAGAACGTAAGAAATAACAATCTTCTTTGGCATAATTTCTGGGATCAGCAATTATGGTTCTGGAGCTACCTTCAGACATGGAATTTGAGAATTATACATTTATTTAAAATGGTGTTATTTGTCTATTATAATTTTTTCTTCTAAACTTCATCCCTGGTTTCCTAAAAAGATCTACTTGAACAAGATAGATAATGATCACAATCTTGATCAGGATGAAGATAGATAGATACATACATAGGTATCTAATGTGTAGAATAAATATGAGAAACAGTAGGAAAAATACTGGATTTTGCATTGGTTCATCCCAAGGTGATTCGTCACTTGTGTCCAAGGTCTTGATTCCTATTTTTGCTATTTTACACAGTATGAAATATTTATGTGAAATCCACTAGGCTCAGTCCTCATCTCTGCATCTATCTCCATCAAAAGAGGAAACCAATGGATACTGTTTCCATCCAAGAACGCAAGACTGAGAACGGGGCAACTCAGATGGTCCTGGAAAACTCCCTCGATGAAAACTCCACTTGAAGCAACTCCACCTTTCTGTCATTATTTGCCATGATCCACTAGATTATTTTCCACACACTGGGCTGTAAGGTGAAATTCAGTCTTATGAGGCAGAATGTTCTATCAGCCGGAATGCTGATGATCTGGGGGTGGGCGGAGGGAGAATTAGGCCAAGGCAGGATGAGGTTGATTGGGAACAGAACAGCAACCCAAGTGGATGCTCTGACCACCACTGTGTGGCGGAAGAACTTTATTTGTCAGGGGTGGTTACACAAGGCCAAGGAAGGAAGAAAGAGTCCAGAGGCATACCCTGCCTAAGGAGACCATGAGTGAGAAGAGAGACTGAAAAACCAGGACATGGGGGGAGATGGAGAGTAAGAGTGCTCTCTAAACACAAAACAAAGAAGTGTGGCTGAACGTCAGAAAAGCAGCCCCCACGCCCTCCGCCACCCCTGCCACAGTCTATGTGCCCACGCATGCGTGCGTGTGTGTTAGCACTCGATATATCTGAATTATTTAGGCTATACTTTCCATCAGACTTTTGTTTCTTTAAATATGGTGCTGAGCAGAAACTGAACCCTATGAAGTTCTTGGTTTAAGTTTGGCTATACCCGTTTAACTTTCTGGTTTTCTGGGAAGCCTGCCTCGAGGGCCAGAATTCTGCTGGTTGTTCACTTGCTCAGTTCCAGGTACACTTAATTTTTTTGATCACCGTGGTTTGTCACCACTATATCTCTCCTCTTTTCCAAGACTCTACCATGGGAGAGGTGAGGGCCTCTCGGTATGTGAATTAATTTTCACTGGCATCAGTGTAGAAAACCATATTCAAAACAGAGAAACAGGTAGAAAAACCTAAGTATGTCCCAACTGAGTACTCACTGCCCATAATTGTGCATACCTGCAAATAACAGTCAACAGTCAACAGTCAATAAGCAAGCAACCAAATTGCTTCCTTAAGAGTGATTTGATGATATCTGTAAACTGTAAGGGGGTCTCTGAACTTGGAAGAAGAAGTTATGAAGAACTTGGTGTGGCCAACCTGGTATCCAGCATCACACCCAGAGACAACTGGCGTACTGTTGATCCCTTTAGTTAAAATGTCTCATTCTCCTAGTACCAGAGACTTTTATTTATCCCCTAGTACCAGAAGCTTTTGTACAATGCCCCAATCCTAACAAGTTTGTGATGTGTTTGTTCTACGGAAATGAAACAGCTGCTGTGGGCAAAAATCTCACTGTTCTCTCAAGCCAGGGATGAAGCCTGGCTCTGCTTATCCCTGGCCCTATTTCCTGAGAAACACCTTGCTTTCCCTCAGATTCAATTTCTTTGCCCATAAAAATGAGGAATTGTTAATCTCCACCTCAGAGTTCTTTTATTTTTCTGTTTGTTTTTTAAATGTAAATTTTTTTTATACTTTTCAGACTACAAAGGTAATGCATGCTTATTTTACCTGATAAAACAGGGGCTAACAAGACAAAACGATATAAAGCCAAAATGACTTCTCCCTTTATGCCTCCCCCACACCTCCTGATATGGCAATGCTCCCAGCCCAAGATTTATCCTTCCTTCCCTTTCTCCTTGTCCATGCAAACACAAGTAACGAGGAATTCTGCTTGTACCTAAATTTATTTATATTATATTATATTCTGCAACTAGATTTTTTTCCCCACTCAGTATATTGTTTTGAGAAGCAAATGAAATGAGATTCATGAAAAAGCTGTAGTCACCACTGGGCCTCCTCTTCATCCTACATCAGTAAGGAATCAATCAAGCATGGGAATAGGTGAGTTTATTGAACACAAATGAAGTTGGTAACTTTGTTGCATAGAATGTAGAGTTGACTTATCTGCCAGGCTTAGATAGAGTGGGAGCAATATAAGGGCCCAGGGGCTAAGGAGGGGGAACATCAGGACCACCTGGTTCAGGTTTGTCCCCAAGACCAAACCTGGTACAGAGTAGCTGACCAATAAACGTGGGAGGAGAAGGCAGAGATATCAGAAGAATGAATGAACAGATCTATGAATTTGAGAAGGAGTTACAAATCAGGACCATTTCTTTAAGTGTTACAGTAGGGCGCCTGGGTGGCAGTCAGTTAAGTGACTGCGTTCAGCTCAGATCATGATCCCAGGGTCCTGGGATCAAGTCCCGCATCGGGCTCCCTGCTCCATGGGAAGCCTGCTTCTCCCTCTCCCTCTGCCTGTCACTCCCCCTGCTTGTGCTCTCTCTCTCTCTCTGTCAAATAAATAAATAAAATCTTAAAAAAAAAAGAAGTGTTACAGTAAAAATAAAGAAGAAAATAATGAGGGGAAACAGGGAATTTTCTCTAAGAGATTTAGGGATGTATTTGAATAAACATTGAAAAAAAAATGCTGACACGCTGAAGGCTGATGGCAAGGGACCTGTAATTGTTTCACCTGCCAAGGGAACTCCAAAGCTGAATTGGAAATCAGGCTTCTCTTTTACCCTCTTACATTAATACAGCTTAACATAATTCTTTGGAGCTTCCTCAGGGAACACTGCCTCTTGAAGTAGCTGACTCACCGAGCTGGATGCCTTAGTAACACACTTTATCTTTCTTAATGTCTCCATAGGCTCTCCAGCTTTGGGGGCATAATTTGCTGATTCTAGAAGCTTCTGGACTTTACATGTGAACTTAAGTACTTCGCTGCAAACCACTAGTTAAAGATGTAATGTCCAAAGGGCTCAAGACAGACCTCTATAGTTTCTAAGAATACTTTCCCAACCCCTTGTTACTTGCCAGTTACCCATTGGTCATGCTAAATAAGCATGCTAAGCCTGCTGGCTCACTAAGGTAACAGGCAACTAACCTATCTGTTATTTACTCAGGTCTGGAACCTTCAAATCTGATTATTTCTAGTATATCGAATCTAATCTATTTCTAGTATATACCTAATATTTTTCAATAACTTTCTGGAATTCATATTCAGTATAGGAACTCTGGAGTCAAATTGCTTGGAGTCAAATTATGACTCCAAAGTATCTTGGTGGTATAGGCTAGGGGGTAAGTTAGTTAACATCTCTGGACTTCGACTTTCTCATCCCTAAAATGGAACAAAAGATCATGTCTTTTATAAGATTATTATGAGATTTAACTGATAAGCTTATGAAAGCATGTAGCAGAGGGTCTGGTACATGGTAAATACCCAATGAAGTTATGAAAAAAACCTTTCCAAAATCATTGCTGTTAGTTTAGGAATTGCATAATTAATTAATTATCACTGATTTACCTTTATATTTAATACTAAAAATCACATGCAATAGAGTAGACAAGTTAAAATAGAAATTAAAACTAGCATCGAGCATAGGGTTGTTTTTGCTTTCTTATTTGAGATCGATGGTGTTTTGGTTGGGATGCAATTTCTATTCTGAGGCAGACTCTTTTTAATATGAAAAATAGCTGGCAGGACCTCTAGGACTCACCCCCTCAAGAGAGCCCAGCTGGACGCCACTGCACAAGCCGTGTGCAAAGAACTGTGGATCCATAGCTAGGTCACTACATCACTCTCTGTTTAACATCCGGGAAATGCTAACGGTGCTGATGTAGCAAAGTAGGCACGGGGAACGGGTGGTGTAAAGCCACACTCTATGGAACAAAGACAGAGATGAAGCAATCCCATGCCAGAGCTAAGAACCTGCTCTGGTCTTCTCAGAGTTAGCAGGAAATTTTTGGGTTGCTTCTTTCAGGGACAGATCCATCCTCCACAGACACGATAGCCCATAGCTGGCTGATTCTGAGGAAAGCAATTCTAACCACTGCTGAGTGGAATTTGGGGTGGCTCTTAGGCTTGAGCTAATTATAACACCCCAGGACTATAAAAATGTCTACTGTTTCTCAACTTCTGATTACCAACCTGTGATCATTCCTAGGCACGCAGCAGGTGAGCCCAACTCTGGTTGGGTAGTATCCAGCAGAACAAGCTGCCAAATTACAGGACCAATTCCACAGCCCCCAGTCAGTTTCTGTTTCTTTCTCTGGAAACAAGACAGTAGGAGATGTTATTGCTGGCTCTTCATAGCAGAAGTGCATTTTTGCAGTTAAATGTGAAGAGACAAGCAAATGTTATTTTATTCCTCTGTGGTCACGCTAGAATGCCTTTGTTCTGGGAGTGAAATGGAAGCAAGCAGCTAAGGTGGACTCCTTCATGGGGCAAGGATCTCACAGTGATGCTTCCTGCTGTGAACACACAGATGGAAACACCAGACCCATGAATAAAAATGGTGGGTCTTAGTCAAGAAACAGGGTTCAAATAATGAAAGAGGAATTTCTTGCTTGGGAAATAGTGTGGACCGGATGATTCCACTCCAGTGCTGAGTGTGTGATTCTTTTTTACCAGCTTAGTTTTTTTTTTTTTTTTCTTTTGAAGAGCATTTCCAGCCAATCTTAAAAATAGAGTAGATTATGTTCAACTTTCTAATCTGAAGCAAGGAATAGAAAGCCGCAAGGATTTTTTAATAATCTGAAGAAAAGTCAATGGAAATACACACATATATATATGTGAAACTGAAGATTACACAGCCACTAACATAACATTAATTTATTCACTCACTGGCTATTTACCAAGCCCCTTCCACATGCTAGATGCTGAGCTGGGTGCTGGATTTGCAGTGTGCAGAGCAAATGTGATCACTGAGTCATGGGGACTGAGGTCCTGAGGAGAAAACAGAAAACAAATAAATATGTAACTAGAGATTATATTCAGTGTTATGAAAAAGAGGAAAATACATACATGTAATTTGGAGTGGTAAAAAATTCTCCTCAGCTAAGCGTTCTTGATATTTGTCTTAGTTGTTTTTGCTAATTGCTTCAACTTTTTTGTTTTAAAAGCCTAATGTATACCCAGCACTGGGGTGCCTGGGTGGCTCAGTCGGTTAAGCATCTGCCTTCCACTCAGGTCATCATCTCGGGGTCCTGGGTTCGAGCCCCATGTCAGGCTCCCTGCTCAATGGGGAGTCTGCTTGTCCCTCTCCCTCTGCCCCTCCCTACCACTCATGCTCCCTCGCTCGCTCTCTCTCTCAAATAAAAAGATAAATAAACTCTTTAAAAAAAAGATTCTATACCTAGCACCTACTTTTCAAACTGCTGAAGTTCCAATCAGGAACTATCTGTAACTTGAAGAGGGTTAGCTAGACTATAGAGGAAAACAAGGGATGGGGTAAAAATAAAACACAGGGACAATCCTATAGTGAATCTTCATAACTGGAAAGTATCTTTAAAACCCATAATCACTGTGTGTGCTCTGGAAGACTAAAAGAATAAAAGCTAAGGAAAACTGCTTACCAACAGTATTTCTTAGTCTACTCATGAAACAGTCTAGTTGAAACAACAGGAGATATTTAAAGAAGGAAAAGAGGCTTATTTACAAGGGGCAGAGGTCAAAGAAAACAGAGGGAGAAGCAGCTCCAACCACCCATCAGCCTTGTCCCGGGTGGGGGGTACTCCGGCTGGAAATGCTCCCTTAGGAGGGCCGGCAAGGATGGGTGATCAGGAGTGAGCCCTCTTGGATGATGAACTGACCGCTACTAGCCTCCAGTATCCATTGATTTGTTCTTAATGGCAAGCTGTGGGGATCAAAGTGAATCTTAAAGATTTACCAGAAGGAGCGAAATGTGCCCTGTACCATGAATTTTCCTCCTCTGGTCCTGCCCTGTAGATAGCTACTTCAGCCACTGGTCCACTTCCCTCCTCCCACCCCTCCCAGACTGGGGCATCAGAACCAGGCACTTATTTCTTTATTGGCTCATGCGATCCTAAAACTCATGCAAACAAATGGTTAACTGCTTTAACTTTAGCAGAATTTAATAATACTAAAAATGAAAATATCCTTGACGCCAGGCCATATAGAAAATTACCTAATTCACAGAGCACGTAGCGAATGATGTTCATTAGCTTACTCAAAACAAATTCATTATGACTTTTACATCTTTTCTAGGGCAGGACAAGCATAGAGAATATACTGTAGGGATTTCTCCCTGCAAGGGACACCTGTTTTCCTTTCTCACCTAATTATAAATATCCTCCAAAATGTAATCTGTGTGGTGTTATATAATTGCACTTAGAAAGGTTTTTCAATAAGAGAATGACTAGTAATGAGAAATGTGTCCTAAATCTGACCAAAGATATGCCAAAAGAATAAGTGTACAATTATAAACCTGTATAGGAAAAATTGACAGCATACCTATGCTCCAAGTTCTACAAAACGAGCATATGTATGCCGCCCGCATAGATTTTATATAGGTTTTTAGTACACTGTAAAGTCTATTTATTGGCCCCTAAAACACATACACACAAGCAAAACCTTGTATCTAATAATCCAATGGTAACAGTCAGTTTCCTTGCCTAATTGAATTTAATGGAATTTCCTTTTTAGTCTTTCTTTCTTTTTTTTTTTTTTTTAAGAGAATAACTTGTCTTACCTAGATATCCTTAAAATGCTCTTCAGGGAGGTTTCAACAATGCCCTCTTTTCCTCTTGCTTCTTACTAGCAGCTGGTAAAGGGATTCCAAATAATTGTACACAGTTGCATCTTCCAAAAACGACCAGAATATTCCATTTCTACTACTTAATAGCAAACCATGATTCACCAAAGTGTCTCTCAAGTAAAAGTGGACTGAACTGAGCTGGAAGTGTTACTTGAGCAGTTATCAAAAGATTGTAATGGCTAATTTACAAATATGAGAACACTGATTTTTTTTTGTATATGGCAAAGGTGTCTCATTCACAAATCAAGAGTAGTCACAGAGACTTGGAAACATTTATCAATGATTTCTAAGATTATCATGTGAGACTCCGGAATGCAGACAATCTCCATCTATCCTCCTCCCTCCTCCCTTGGGTGCACACACACACACACACACACACTATCTAAAGCCACCCTATTCACAGACACTCTACATCACGGAAAACTCATTAGCGAATTCATGAGTTAGCTCGTGTTTTCCACCCAAAGCTGTCAGCTGTAATAATTCATTTGTTTTCCCAAATAGTCCGTCGTTACTATCATCATTAGTGCCTCTACGTGAAAACTCGAACTTCGCACAGGTTTTATTCCTCCTGCAGAGCAAAGCCTCCAGGGCACCAAGAGCTGTGGGCAAAGCATAGAATTTCCTGAGCAAACGGCAGAGGGAAGGAAAACAAAAGACTCCTTCCTAATTTGTTTGTCCTACGTCACCAGCAGCAAAGAACCGTAGACACAAACCCAAAGTAGCTTGGACTAACTTCCATAACTCAGACCATTAGCAGATAATTTATTTATTATTGTGCAGCAGTTGCTTTGTTAACCAAGTAGTAGTCTATGTAGACTTGTCTTTAATTACTTATAAAACGTGCATGTTCTCCTACACCTACTAATAAATATCACAATTACAAGCATATATGCCGTTGCTTTGTTATCTGTTTTCTTGTGTCTTGCCCCTACCAAACTGTGTCTCTCACCCGGAAGGCTACCCAGTCGTTTCATCTCTGTATCTCTAATACCCCCACCCTGGCGCAGTGGATCTCATTACAGGCTAAGGCTAATTAATGGCTAAGAGCTTGAAGTACATATGAGTTACTCTGAAAGATTTGCGTTCTCTTCGATTGCGACTGTTCACATAAAGGAAATGGGACATAGATCGTGTCCTGAAAATTATATCCCTCCGTTTTATGCAGTGCAAATGCACTTATTTCTTTCTCCTTGCTATGAGCTCTTTATCCAAATGGATATTAAAATATAGTTTGAGGGGCACCTGAGTGGCTCAGTCCCTTAGGCGTTGAACTCTTGATTTCGGCTCAGGTCATGATCTCAGGGTTGTGAGATTGAGCCCCACATCAGGCTCTCTGTGGGGTGTGGAGCCTGCTTAAGATTCCCCCTCTCCCTCTGCTCCTCCCCTCCCTGCTCACACGGGCATGTGCACACCCTCTCTCTGAAAAAAAAAAAAAAAGTAAAAATAAAATAAAAATATAGTTTGAAAATGACCACTTATATCTGGATAAAGGGCTCCAGCAGTTTGTGATCCTCTCTCTGCATCTGATTCCACGCTCTAAACACCCCAGGTGCCTGCATGTAGCGGTAGCAATTAACATTAGCTTCTGTGTACAATCTAGCTCTTGATGCCCAGCTACGCAACGGGCCTGTGGTCAGCTGGGATTCCCCTTCAAAAAAAGAAGTCTTGGTTACAAAATAGTGTCAAGATTTCAGAAAGACTGAAAGGTTGAGCTTAATTCTCATAATTTCCCCCCAGTTATGACAGCAGGTATAAAAATTTAGTAAGCAGAGCTTGCCATGCCTCTCTCTTCACCTCCTTTGATTCCATTCCTTGTCATCTTCACAAGGCTGTGCTCTCTTTAACTGAGGCCCTTTGCTGTTCATCCTCAGGGGAGGCATAGCTGCATTTGGGAGGGTGACATATTTTATTTCACCCAATATATCCAAAATAGTGTCATTTCAACCTGTAATACAGATTTAAAAATACTAAAGGGATGTTTTAGATTCTTTGTACTAAGCCTTCAACATTTGGTGGGTATTTTATGCTGACAGCACATCCCAATTCGGACAAGATACATTTCAAATGTTCATAACCTTTTATGTCTAGTGGTGGCCATCCTGGAGAGTTCAGGGTTATAGGAAGGGACAGCTACAGCCTGTTAAAGCTTACTGTGGATTCCAGATGGATAGAGAACTGATGGTAGTTGTGGGCCATAAATGTTAGAAAAAAGTCTTCTATCTAGAAAAGAATGTACATTTTTCTATTTATAGGAATACTAGGACTTGTGGTCAAGATGAACCCACTTCTGTTAGAGTTGTCTAACTCTCTGTCCCAGTTTTCATCTGAGAGAGCTCCAGAGTCTCGCTGTTGTAGGAAATGGATCTGTACAGGCCAGTATATAGCACAATCAAGTGGATTTAGGGAATTGCAAACCTTTCTAGTGCTCGATGATTCAGCCCAGGGATGAGACAGTTCTTTAGGACCCTAGAAAAATATTGCTGCTCAGATTTCTTAATAAATGTTTGTTGGATGAACGACCAAATGAATCAATAGGCAAGCTACCAATTCTCTGATCCACAAACAAAATATTTTCAGCTCTAGGTTACTGAGCCCCTGCTCATTTGCATGTTGGTCTTCTGTTCAAAGTGGTTTCATGTTTCAAAAGAATAATTTTTTCTCTATTGTAAGGTCATAATTTTCATTGGGTTGTGATGTAAATCTCCTCATTTGCAAGAATAAGACTAATTTGTTACACTATGCACAATGAGCTGTATTTGGATTCTAGAATGATAATGTATCTCATCAAGACTGAATCTCAACTGTGATTTAAAAAAACACCAGCTTTATTGAAATATAATACACATGCCACAAAATTCATCCTTTTAAAGCGCGCAATTCAGCGAGTTGTATTATATTCGGAGAGTTGGACCACTGTCACCCTATTTAATTTCAGAACATTTTCATCATCCCAGATAGAAACTCTGATACCCACTAGCAGTCTCTCCCCAGTACTCCTGTCTGCCAAGCCCATGTAGCTTCATTTCAATTGCAAAAAAGTCACTTTAAAGGCTGGGTGTAAAATTTTCCTAATTAGAATAGGTAGTGGACTTTTTTGGTGTGGTAGTTTATGCTTCTCTGCCTTTGTCTTATTCATTTGCTATACAAATATTTACTGAATATTGTCTAGGATATAAGGATGGAAGACGGTAGATAGGTCAGCCTATTAGATGTGGTTCTTTTTTGAGAGAAGCTCAGAGTACACAGACTAGCTCTCGTGTCTGTGCTTGATTGCTGGAAGGTCAGCTACAACACTATTTTGTCTGAAGTTAGAATTTTAAGTTGCTAGACTACCATCATTTGTTATCTCTGGCTCTACAGAGCTGTGAACACATTTATACAAGTTTGCTTAGAATTAGACCCTGGGCTTCAGTATGGAGACCACAGGATGTGTAAGGGAGGAAGTTTGGCTTGCTTCCATCACACACTCTGCTTCTCTTCTATTCTTTCAGGGGAAACCCAACAAGGGTTGTTAGCCCATAAACACCAATCTGTCATTCCTACACATGCGTCATTCTGGCACACGCCTTCTACCAGGGAGTTTGTGGTGTCACCTTAGTGTAACTCAAACCATTCTTGCGGCCATTTATTTCTGTTGCATGAATTCTTTGATGTAGGAAAAGCTTCCTTGAGAGCCAATTCCCACAATACACAATCACATCTAGCTCATGATTTTGTGCTTCATTGTATACTGGCATATTATTTGCTATGTGTATTCTGCATTTGTCTTGTCTTCCCAAAAAGAACAAGGTTGCCTTGAGAATAGAGGGCAGTGTGTCCCTGTCCCGCCCCTGTTCCATCACATGGTAGTGTGTCCTCATGCCATTAATATATGACAATTGACGAAATTGGTTTAGCTATCAGATCGAAAGCCGTAGGTTGAACCCCTGCCGACTGGTGTTCCTGTGTCCCTGCATTTGCTTCACAGCCCGTGAACCCTCCATTATTGGATTCACTTCATATTTGAGCACCTACTACGTGACTGGCTCTGTGCTAGGTGTTTGAAAACAGCACGCCTCCTCTCTGCTCACCTTGTGTCTTCATTCCCATCACGAGGTTTGCCCCTCCCCAGTCTTTGAGCTTCTCGGGGGCAGAATGGAGTTTTACACAGAGCCTGGTACACAGCAGGCCCTCAATCAATGTTTTTCATGTGAATACATAAACAAAAAGAGGCAATTGTCAGCCCCTTTCTGCCTTGCTAAAAGACAACACACATATATCTGAAACAGTGAGGGAATAAGGTAGCATCATTTAGGGTGCTAATGATATACAGCAGAAAACATGGAAACCAAATAAACTTCAGGTACCCATACAGTGTGGTGTAAGTAAAACATTTTTTAAAAGTACAGTTTAACCACTAAAACTCATTTTAAAGTACATCATATTTTTGTTTGTTTGTTTTAAAGAGCTTTAAAGGATGGGGCCCCTGGGTGGTTTAGTCAGTTAAGCGTCTGCCTTTGGCTCAGGTCATGATCTCGGGGTCCTGGGATCGAGCCCCGCATTGGGCTCCCTGCTCCGCGAGAAGCCTGCTTCTCCCTCTCCCTTGCCCTCTCCCCCTGCTTGTGATTTCTCTCTCTCTCTGTTAAATAAATAAATCTTTAAAGAGAAAATAAAGAGCTTTAAAGGAGATATAAGTCACATTCAAATGACACTTCAAAAAATGTCCTTTCTTTGCCCCTCCATCTTCTTACACCCCTTCTTCCCCTTACTTCAATTCCTGTTTCTCCCCATGCTCAATGGGCACCTGCCTTCTGGGTATCTCCCCCTTGCCTTTCCTTCAGTGGCATATTCACTCAGCTTCTCTGGTTTCTTTTATTCCATCTCTTTTACTCATCAATCCAAGTTTGCCCTGCAAAAAAGAACCTAGAACCAACCCAATGAACAGGGGAATCTTTCCTTTCTAGAAATGGGTGGGAATGGGAGGGGAGCAGTAAAAAGGATTTATATGGGTGAAGGCTAGGATTATTTCAACAGTAATTTTTGTCCCTGTTACAAGTGCAATAAGATTACGAAATGGAGAGAACCTACCAGCGCTGGTAAGGAAGCTTCCTCACCATTTCGGGACATACCACTAGATGTTGTGATGCAAACAGCAGCAAGAACACAGAAGTTGTTTATGACCACTTAGCCTAAACTTAATGTGGTATCCCACCCCCTCACCTAACATGGACTAATAGTCACATGTCTCACGAAAGGGTCCCCTGCGCTTGGCCTTGTTGGGACATGGCATTCCTGGTCACCAAGATTCTTGCTGGTCTTTCCTTCCGGAGTTTCAACTCCCTGTTTCAACTCATTCTGTGGCCAGGGTTAACAGAGGTCCTGCTGTGTCTTCTGTGCTTACGTGGACAGCTATATTCACCAGTCTCCTGAAGCTAACTTGGCCCTGTGATGGTTCAACTCCATTTACCTGAGAAATCTAAGGACCCATTACTTTGAAATTCCATAGTGTGAATTTCCAACGCTGAGGCTAACATTTAGTAAGACCATTAACACAGCATCCGTGGACCGGTCAGGGTCCAACCAGGAAAACAGAAACTACCATAAATATTTAAAAGCAAGGTAGCTTAATTTAATTGACTATACCACCCAGGTGATGGAAAGTCTGAGAAGCCAAACAGGGATGGTGAAGCAAGGGAGAGATTAGCAAGAATAGGAAGCAGAGACCTATCTGAGGCTAAGAGAGAAAGGGTCAGTGGGGTCCAGGGCCCGGACACACACAGGTCTGTCCTGAGGGAGCCAGAGCACCGGGGGTGGCCACCCAAGGTAAAACCACCTGGGAGAAACGCCCTGGTGTCTCCCCTCACCCCATCCACCTCAGAGTTTCTACCAATAGTTCCCATTGGCCAAAAAGGAACCTGGGAGTTGAGGCCAGGAGCAGGGTTGAAGCCTGCACTGCAGCCCAGATCAGGGAAGGCATAGTGATGGACCCACCCTGGGGCAAATAAGCCCCGGGCGTGCACAGTCACGATAGACAAGACTGACAAACCTGGAAAAAGGAAGGATATGAATGAGACACAGTCATGGCGGTGCAGAAATGGCCTGGTCATGTGGGCATGCCCACAGGTACTATCACAGAGAGTAGGAATCATGAGTAAAGGCTCAAAAGAGGGCCATGCAGGGCATATTCCAGTTGCCAGACACTGTGGATTGCATACACTGATCCACGGAAGCCTCGCAATTGCTTGCAGAATTTGACCAGAAGCAGACCGAGCCCAGAGAGATTAGTAACTTGCCTAAAGCTGCCCTATGGGTTGCTTCCAAATCTCAACTCACCGACCACAAAGTTTCCATGACGGCATTGCACCTGAAACACGCTGTTGCAGTCCCAGAGGTGTCCACATATATGTCCCTTTGGTAACACCATCACCATCAGAGACAGCGCTAGTGCTGGTGTGGGGAGAGGTTGCAATGCATGCTTTTCTACCTTTCATGGCAGCTTCCTCCTCAGCCCTACAAATATCCTCTTGCCACCAACATGCACTTTCTTCCCCCGCCCCCAACGAGCACACAGAGGCACACGAAACACACACCAATGCCCACTCCAAACCCGCTCCCAGGAAATAATGAGGGAAAAAGAACTGAGGTGTTACTCCAGCCGTGGTGTCTTTATTCTACCAGGAGATACAGCTTTGGGACAAAGGGATGATTCTTTAGTGATGGATTTGCCAGTTCCAGAAGGGATGCTAATTTGCTTGAGCCCCTCAGTGAACACCACCTAAGTCACAGTGACTCACCTGCGGAGAAATCCAACTTCTGAATTATTTTTGTTTGTAAAATTGAATGTGCTCAATCCTAAAACTGGGAGTCCTTTGAGATAGGAAAGGAAGAGAAAACCAAAAGAATAGAACATGTCAGCTGTGTGCTGGGGTCCGGGGCACATGGCGTGTGCATGTGTGCTTGTGCGTTGTAGACCTGTGTTGTGGGTGAGGGTGTAACAGGAGAAGAGGAGAAAGTAAAATAAAAATTTTTATCCTGAGTTAATACCCTGAGTTATTAGGATAGAATGATAACATTCTGAGCAAGATTCCTGGAAGTGTGCTTTACCCTTTGAGAGTCCTTTCCCTTGAGTAGTGGATTTCTCATTTCTTAAGTAAGGACTCCATGCAGGCGTGTAGCCAAGAGAGAAGGTTTGACTGCACTTATGTCAAAAGACATTTTTCTGGGCGCCTGGGTGGCTCAGTCATTAAGCGTCTGCCTTCGGCTCAGGTCATGGTCCCAGGGTCCTGGGATCGAGTCCCGCATCGGGCTCCCTGATCGGCGGGGAGCCTGCTTCTCCCTCTCCCACTCCCCCTGCTTGTGTTCCTGCTCTCGCTATCTCTCTCTCTGTCAAATAAATAAAATCTTAAAAAAAAAAAAAGACATTTTTCCCCTTGGAACTGATTGAGATGCTCCCTGATCATCAGGAATCCCTGATGATGTTACCCTGCAGATTGTGTGTGTGTGTGTGTGTGCGCGTGCGTGCACGCATGCGTGTGTGATGTCATTATATCTAAAAGCATTTTCTTGAAGATATAAGCTAACTCTGGAAGATTCTAATCTGCAATCTTTCAGTAGGTATAGTGTTTCTTACTAGTATAAAATACAAAATACTTATAAGAATTTGTGTTACTAATAAGAAACAGGAAAATCATTTTTCCCAAGGCATGTTATAATGGTGGTGATCAATTATGTCTAATAGAAAATATCTAATTTTATTAGTAATAATCTTCTTTTCTTGGTCCTTAAATTCTCAAAGATTCTCATAGCTGAGTTAAAAGCACAAACAGTAGACTTTAAAACTTGACAAGTCCTACTGATGAGGTGTTTTCTCTGGGATCATTTCTATCATTTTTTTAATTTTTTTATTTATTTTTTATTATTTTTTTATAAAGATTTTATTTATTTATTCACGAGAGACAGAGAGAGAGAGAGAGAGAAGCAGAGGGAGAAACAGGCTCCCAAGGAGCAGGGAGCCCAATGTGGGACTCGATCCCAGGACCCTGGGATCATGATCTGAGCCGAAGGCAGACGCTTAACCATCTGAGCCACCCAGGTGCCCTCTATCATTTTTTTTAAACTATCAGTGTAAGCGCCCTTTCCACGAAAAAAAATTACTCAAATATTTATAATGGTCAACATTTCTTAAGGAGCAGATTGTGCTTTGCAAGTTGTACCCTTAAAACAGTACTCAGATCAAAGCAATACATAAATAAATGTATAAAGACTGTTGTAAAGTCTACATACCTGTCAAAACTCTTTTGCAGATGCCTTTATGAATCGTTAAGTATATTAAAGCATCAGATCTCTAGAGATGCTGAAATCAAACATTAAATTTCATGGAACCATTTAGGTGGCTGTGGTGTGATTTAGTGAGAATTTTCTTTGGGTAATGGAATTAAGTGGTTACAAGTCCATAGAGGCCCCATTCAGCACGGCAGACAGGTGAGCAAGAAGAAGAGGTATGTGAGATAGTTTTTCAAAGCACGGGAAATAAAATCCACCCCCCCCCTCCCAAGGTCACTTTTTTTCCCTCTAAGTTCAAAGCATGTTTTTGTTTTTGTTTTTCACTCAGCAAAGCAGCAAACTCCTATTTTGGCAGTAAAAAGCAGTCTTTTCCTCATGTACGAAATGAGTGTTGAACTCAATAGGAGGCTTTGTTCAGGTCCAGCCTGGCTCTTCTCCAGGCTCCCAGGTCACAGTGACCTGCCAGCCATCTCTGTGGCTCTGCTATGGCCAGCATCCTGCTCTCAAGATGACACCAACTCTGTGCTCGATATGTTCCCGTTTAAAGAAAAGATTATGCTCTATCCTAACCTCAGACAAACTCGGTGCCATTTAAACTCTAATGGATGGTGCGATTCTTTCCTAAGACCGAGATCAAAGAATTGGAGTGGAAAAACAGCTTTCTCAGGAGGAGACTCCGTTCCCTGGTCTGACTCGGTTGCAGCCAGAAATCAGTGGGCCTTTGTTTCTAAAGACCAGGAGCAAGCTGGTTGAAACCAGAATACGACAGATTTTTCAAATGACTAAAATGCAGTTCTAACTTTAAAAAGGAGACAAAATAATTTCTTGAAATCACATACTTGCTCCCAACAACTCTATGATTTCATAATAGATTTGTTTAAAATAGTACCTGACGTTATTTGAACTGTCACACTGCCGACTCAAATCTGACAGGTCTGACACCTGAACTACATTGTTTTCTGACTTACACAGACAGGTAAGTCCAGAATTTCCCCTTGTGGATTTCCTAGAATATTAACTTGGTTAATAGATAAACTCCCCCAAAAAGGTCCTCATGGGAAACAAGGAGTTAAACAAAGTTCAGTTGGTTTCTTTGCTACCAGACTTTTTCAAAGACTTTACTTCCCAAAAGAAAGGCTGAGTATGCAGTGTTTAAGTTGAAATCCTGTTTTGTAGGGGGAGACCCTTCGGAATTAATATTCTGCTGTACTTACTTTGGGAAATGTGGGTTTAGTTGATTCCTTTCTTCAGACATAAGATGCTCCCACCACTGGATTTTTAAACTTGTTCCCTTTGCCTGAACTACTAGCCCCGGGCAACCACTCTACTGACTTCCCACGTAGCCCTCGGCTTCGCTCTCAGGTTACTTTCTCAGAGAGGCTTGTTCTGACCAACTTTTTAAAATTCAAGTAGGGGTGCCTGGGTGACTCAGTCAGTTAGGCGTCTGCCTTTGGTTCAGGTCATGGTCTCGGGGTCCTGGGATCGAGCCCCGCATCCAGCTCCCTGCTTTGCAGAGAGTCTGCTTCTCCCTCTTCCACTCTCCCTGCTTGTGCTCTCTCCCTCTCTCTCTGTCAAATAAATCAATAAAATCTTTAAAAGAAATAAAATAAAATTCAGGTACTTTGCTCAACATCCCCAGCCTTCTTCCCTGTTTATTTTCCAATGGAGCACCTTCTAGCTTTTCTTGTGGTGGTGTTGATTGTCTCTGTCTCCCTCCCAGCTAGAAGGGAGGCTCCTTAAAGGCAGGGACCTTCACATTGCCACATTCAAGGGACATTTCTCAGCCTTCATCTTACTCAGCCTCTCAGAAGAATTTGACACCATTGAATACTATGTCAACTGTGAAAATCTTGAAATACTTTGAAAATGCTCCTTGGCTTCCAGGATGTGGGCATCTTTCCTCCCTGACTGGCCAGCCTTCACACATCCACCCTAGGTTCTCCTCAGGTTTCTGCCTTTTAAACTTGACAATGCTGAGGGCTCAGTCTTTGCTTTATCTTCACTCTCTTCCTGGGTAACCTCACAAAACTCGTGGTTTTATTTTTTTTAAGATTTCTTTATTTTATTTGAGAGAGAGAGAGAGAGAGAATGAGCAGGAGGGGCAGAGAGTCTTAAGCAGACTCCACACTGAGTGCAGAGCCCGAAGTGGTGCTTGATCTCAAGACCCTGAGGTCACGACCTGAGCCAAAACAAGAGTTGGTCGCTTAACTGATTTTGCCACCCAGGTGCCTCAAAATTCACAGTTTTAAATATCATCTATAAGCTAGTAACTCCTAAGTCATGTCCATAGCCCAGAGGTCCCCTACCTTGCAGGGTTAATGTCTGAGCTTTTCAGAGCAGGATAACCTATACTGTGTCTAATTTTACTAACAAAATGAAAGATTTTTTTCTCACTCCCACAAAATATTCTACTGCTGTTCCCAGTTAGGCAGTTCCACTGGGCTTGGAGCTCTCCTCCAACAAGTGGCTTTCTGCATTGTGGGGCTCCCTTATCTTCTAGAGCCCCAGAGTCCTTCACTTCCAGCCACATGGAAAAGAGAGCAAGATCATGCAAGATTCTTAGCTATCTTATGTTTGGGACTGGAAATGGTGGATCTTCCTTCTACCTACATTTCATTCTCCAGAATGTAGTCCTATGTGTCACCTCGTAATAAGGGGCTGGGAAATGTAGTTTAGCGGGGATCCCAGGAAGAGGACACCAAGGTATCGATGAGCTGTACCAACTCCATTACAAGGAGTAAGAAGCAGCACCACCAATTTTGTAAATTGTCTAAACCTGTCCCGACAGAACCCTAACTACTGTTTATTTTGGAAATGCATTATTGGTAGTTTTTAAAATTAAAATTTAATTTAATTTTAACTCCAGTATAGTTAACATACAGTGTTGTATTAGTTTCAGGTGTACAATATAGTGATTCAACACTTCCATACATCACCCAGTGCTCATCATGACAAGTGCATTTCTTAATCCCCATCCCCTACTTCCCCCATCCCCCTCCCCCATCAGTCTCCCCTCTGGTAACCATCAGTTTGTTCTCTATAGTTAAGAGTCTATTTCTTGGTTTGTCTCTCTCTCTTTTTTCCCTTGCTTGTTTGTTTTGTTTCTTAAATTCCACATGTGATTGAAATCAATTGGTATTTGTCTTTCTTTGACTGACATTTCTCTTAACTCTCCAGCTCCATCCACGTCATTGCAAATGGCAAGATTTGGGTTTTTTTTTTTATGGGTGAATAATATTCCATTTTGGGTTTTTTTTTTTTAATGGGTGAATAATATTCCATTGTGTATATTCCATTCCATTGTGTGTGTGTGTGTATATATATATATATATATATATATATATATATATATATATATATATATACCACATCTTTATTCATTCATCTGTTGATGGACACTTGGGATGTTTCCATGATCTGGCTGTTGTAAATAGTGCTTCAATAAACATCAGGGTGCATGTATCCTTTTGAATTAGTGTTTTTGTATTTTGGGGGTAAATAGCCAGTAGTATGATTACTAGATCATAGGGTAGTTCTCTTTTTAACATTTTGAGGAAACTCCGTACTGTGTTTTTAGAGTGGATGCACCAGTTTGCATCAGTGCAAGAGGGTTCTTTTTTCTCCACATTCTTGTCAACACGTTGTTTCTTATGTTTTTTATTTTAGCTATTCTGGCAAGTGTTATTGGTAGTTTTTGATATGGAGAAGTTTTTGATATGGGTACTTAGTGATTGGAAATGAAATGTGCACCAGTACAAGAAAATTTTTAGCTGACTCAAATCTCCTGCAGAATAAGGCCATGTTAAAATGAATGTATCTATGCTAAAAAAAAAAAAGGTACAATATTCCCCAATAAGGCAGGATCAATATGGGGATATTCAGGTTCATCTTTAAAGCTTCTAGAGTCCTTTTTAAGATATTGTTCATTCTGTTCTAATAAGAACAGAATTAATCTCACTGATCTGATTAATCTTACCTGAATTAGTAAGCATATGCATCCTTAAAACCCACATGAAGATAGTCAGCAGTCAAAATTTTGCTGATGTAAAGAGTTTAAATGAGCCTATAATAGAGAAATAAAAGCTTTGACCGTAAGAATGGACAGGTCTGGATTCAAATTCATTCAATCTCTTACTTGATGTGTGAACTTGGCCAAGTATTTAACTACTCTAAGTAAGGTTATGCTTCCTCACCTATAAAATTGGTATACTATAATAGATAATATGATACATAGATAATACCTACGTAATATTGCCGTAAGTGTCACATGAGTTAACATATATAAAAGCTCCTGGCAGACACTAAATGTCCAATTCTTAGCTATTAAATTACCTTTATTGATTTTAGTGTTTTCTTCTAAATTGTTACTTATTAAGACTTCAACATTTTATTATCCTTGCTAATTACAACCTTAGTTACAAACCAAAGACATTTGTGTGGTTAAAGGCTTAACATTAGCCAAAAACTTTGCTTTGAGTGATTTCTGTGTCATTTCCACCATGCTTCTTTTTCTAAGAGACACCATGATTTTTGTGAGTTCAAATACTAAATGGCAGGTTGAATCATATGAACAATACTGTATCTTCTGGCATTGATTTCCTGTGCAAATCAGTGATTCAAGCAACCTGGGTTTCTCCATGAATTGGCATTTAAATAAGGAACAACAATAATCTGTTTACCACTTAGGTACCCCGAGGGAAACTTGAAGATGAAATATTGTGTCCCTACCACAAAGTATTTGCTATTTAATGGTCGGATACAGACCCTTTTAAAGGTCACTGTGGTTAGAGAAGCTAGAAGTGATTTTTTTTTTTAAAGATTTTATTTATTTATTTGAGAGAGAGAGAATGAGAGGGAGGAGGGTCAGAGGGAGAAGCAGACTCCCTGCTGAGCAGGGAGCCTGATGTGGGACTCGATCCTGGGACTCCAGGATCATGACCTGAGCCGAAGGCAGTCGCTTAACCAACTGAGCCACCCAGGTGCCCTAGAAGTGATTTTTATGGCAAATTAAGTTTCCACTGCTTGAGCTCAGCTCTGCAGACTCAAGAGTGACCGTGCTGGATCGTCTTGCATTCCACTCCTTCCCTCCGTCTGGCAGCAGTCATGGTCACCTCTTCACTCATCTTGCTTGGCCAGCAATGAGATTGCCAGAGCCAAAGAAGGATGCAGTTCTCCTATGTGGAGCTCTATTAAGTAGGAAGTTAAAAAAGTAATTGGGATTTTCTTGGTTTTCTTGTTACTAAAGCCTTTCCTACCAGGCATGAGGTGATACCAGTGTAATCGAGATATTCTTTAAATTTACAGTCACATTTTCTTTTATCTTGGCAAAAATTTGACAGGTATGCACCGCGAGATGATTTTTGAGTTGTTTTCCTTTCCTTCCTTCCTTCCTTCCTTCCTTCCTTCCTTCCTTCCTTCCTTCCTTCCTTCCTTCCTTC
>NW_023270415.1:13492386-13767551 GCF_011800145.1 Mirounga leonina
TTCCTTCCTTCCTTCCTTCCTTCCTTCCTTCCTTCCTTCCTTCCTTCTTTCCTTCCTTCCTCTCTCCATCCTTCCCTCCTTCCCTTCCTTCCTTCTTTCCTTCCCTCCTTTCTTCTCTTATGTTTTTCTGTTTTAAAATAGAGACCATCTGTAAGCTTATTCTTAGAACATAGTGATGCTAAGCAAAATGTAGGGACTCCTGGTGGCAAATAAAGCATTGAAGGTTCTCAAATATAATCACATAGATTTTCTGTTAGCTCTTTCATATAAAGCTTTTGTATTGGCCTCTGCAGGACATCCAGCCTTCCCCTGATCTTCACCTTTGACTATCTGAGGTTTATTAGTTCTGCTTTGAGGAAGAACACAGAACCTAAACTCTGAATTCTGTGTCTTTCCCTGAAAGTATTGTCATTTCCCTGTCTCTCCCACTGAACCATAAACTGGCCGAAGACAAGGAGTGTGTCTCTTATATCCCTGCACCCCTGCATTTTGCTCATAAGAGGGGCCCAATAATTGTTTGTCGAACTATTGAACAGGATTGAATATGAAAGAGATTGTCAAGGAATATTGCTTAGGTTGCAGCCAGGGAAGGTTCTGAGCTTGATCTGCTGGTCCAGTTGGTTTGACAGAAGGCCAGCTTCGCTCACTATGGTTAGGAGAATTGCCAATCCATTCCAGGATCTGCAGATAATACTTTATCCTCTAGCCTGTCCTGATCCAAACCTGCATTAAAAAACCCAAGCCCTCCCTCACCTCAAGAGAAAACCAGGTCGGTACAGCCTCTCAGAAATCAGCAATGACTTCTAGGAGCACATATTGGAAAAAAATCCGTAGCCCAGCTGCTTTGCTAATAAGCACGTCTCTCCTCTCTCATGCTTGCTACTGATACATATAAAGCATTTGGTGTGTAACTGCTATGGCCTGAGCTCTCCATTTCCTTGCAAATAGGTGAATATGTGACTTTCACACTAATGACTACCACGTGGTATAATAAAAACCCATCAGCATGAAATATAGCATTTTTAGAAGGCTCTCTTGCATCAGTGAAACCCATTTATGCTGCTGAAAATGTTTTTATCTGTCCGCTTTGATGTGGGAAATGGGTGTCATTAGTAGGACATGCATAAACTGAATAGATAAAGGCAACTTCATGCATCTGTCTTGATCTTGCCTGCAGACCTACATACATGCAGTTATATGAATGAATGGATGCCATTTGCCAAGGTCCTGAAAACCACTCAGAGCAACTAAAGGGAAGGAGGCAGAAGGTCTGAGAGATAGCTCACGGGCTCATCCTTTCCTTTTTCTTCTTTGCATTTGGTTTTCAGAGGAATTTTAATAGATGGGGTAGTTCATAGATTTGTGAATTGAAGTGGTCCTGCTCTACTTTTCACATAAGGGCAGCAGAAGAGATGAGAAAAGTTGAGAGTTTGAGAGGGCAGTCCTTGTGCGCAAAAGCCCCCAGGCTTCGCAGGGCAATGTGATTTTGAGATCAGATGTGTTTTGAGCCCTATTATGAAGTATGTTCGCCTGCAGGCATTACAAATCTTAGAAAATGGCACTAGTAAGTGCTTCATTATCCAGCAGGAAACTCGGCCAACTGCCACCAGGAACATCTGTATCTGATTGTCAAAGAAAGAGAGAGGAAATAGTTTTGCCTCCATCATGTTGCTCCTAAATCCCAATCAAACACAAGAAGAGGCAGCCGAGTGATGCTTCAGGAGTGCCAGTGTGAAAATGAAGTGCAAATGAAGTGCCCATTAAAAAATAAAGTACATTCCTAGTCGATTGCAAGAATCACTGAACACTGTCCAAGACTCCCGAAGAAAATAAAGAAGAGCCCCTTAGAATGTCCTGCAATGTGTCTCATGCCTTGTAATTTACTTTGGCATTTTTTTGTTTAACATTTTATGTAAGGCAGAAAAGATCATCCTTAGAAATGCTTCTACTATACTTTAAAAATGGCTACTTCCACTTTGGAGGGTTTTGAAATATTCACAGTAATCACATTCTTTAATTTTTATTTTGAAATAATTGTAGATTCACATGCAGTTGTAAGAGATAATACAGAGAGATCCCGTAGAGTCTTTATTTAGTTTGCCCCACTGATAGTGTCTTGTGAAACTATACAGCAATATCACGACCAGGATATTGACATTGATACAGTCAAGATACAGAACATTTTCATCTCCACAAGGATTGCTCACGTTACCCCTTTATAGCCACACCCACTTCCCTCAACCCTCACCCACTCCTTTACCCCTGGTAACCACTAATCTGTTGTTTCTATAAACTTGTAATTTCAAGAATGTCATATAAATGGAATCATACAGTATGTAACCTTTCGGGATGGGCTTTTTTCACATAGCAAAAATTCTCCAGAGATTTATCCAGATTGTTGTGTATATCAGTAGTGTTCCATGGTAGGAATGTTCCAATTTGTTTAACTACTCACTCATGTCATTTCCAGTTTGGGGCTATTACAAATAAATCTATAAACATCCACGTGCCAGTTTTTTTGTGGACATAAGTTTTTATTTTTCTGGGATAAATGCTCTGCAATTGCTAGGTCATATGGTAGTTGTATATTTAGTGTTTCAGAAAACTGCCAAATGTTTTCCAGAATGACGGTACCATTGTACATTCCCACCAGCAACGTAGAAGTGATCTAGTTTCTCCACATCCTCACCAGCATTTGGTGTTTTCATTTTTTAAAAGACATTCTGGTAGGTTTATAGTGTGATATCTCATTGTGATTTTAATTTGCATTTCAATAATGATTAATGATAGGCAACTTCTTTTCATGTGCTTATTTGACATCTGTATATTTCTGTGGGTAAAATGTCCCTTCATGCCTTTTGTCCATATTTTAATTGGATTGATTGCCTTTTTAGTGCTGAGATTGAGCCTTATTATACATACTAGATAGTATTCCTTTGTGAGATAAGTGGTTTGCAAATATTTTGTCTCACTCTGTAGCTTCTCTTTTCAACTGTTTCACATGAACTTTTACAGAGCAAGAACTTTAAATTTTGACAATATCCTATTTATTATTATTTTCATGTTATGGATCATGCTTTTGGAGTCAAGTCTAAAAATTCTGTCTAGGGGCGCCTTGGTGGCTCTGTCATTAATCGTCTGCCTTCGACTCAGGTCATGGGATCGAGCCCCACATCAGGCTTCCTGCTTAGCGGGAGGCCTGCTTCTCCCTCCCCCACTCCTGCTGCTTGTGTTCCCTCTCCCGCTGTATCTCTCTCTGTCAAATAAATAAATAAAATCTTTAAAAAAAAATACTTAAAAAAATAAAAACTCTGTCTAGTCAGAGATCCTAAAGATTGTCTCCAACATTTTTTCTAAGACTGTATCATTTTCTGTTTTACATTTAAGTCCATGATGCATTTTCAGTTCATTTTTGCATGAGTTGTGTGGGTTAAGTCAGGTTCATTTGCAAATCCAGTGCTCCAACACTATTTGTTGAAAAGCTTTCTTCCTCCATTGAAATGTTTTTGTACTTTAGTCAAAAATCAGTTGGGCATATTTGTGTGGATCTATTTCTGAGTTCTCTATTCTGCTTCATTGATCCATGCATTCTTCCCTCCCCCAATATCACACAGTCTTGATTATCATAGCTATAATAAGCCTTGAGTTTGGTAGAATGATTTCTTCCACTTTATTCTTCTTTTCAAAATTGTTTTAACTGTGCTAGGGTCTATGCTTTTCCATATAAATTTTAGAATGTTTCTATTGATGTCTACAGAAAAAAATCTCTCTTGGCTTTTGATAGATACTGCAGATCTGTTTATCAATTTGAGGGGAATTGACATATTTAGTATGTTTTCTTTCAATTCACAGCATAATATGGCTCTGCATTTATTTAAATCTTTGACTTCTTTCATCAGCACTGTGTAGTTTTCAGCATACAAATCCCAGATATGTTTTGTTAGATTTATACTTAAGTATTTAATTTTTGGAGCAATTGTAAATAGTAATACATTTTTAAATTTTGGTGTCTTTCTGTTTATTGTTAGTACATAGAAATACAATTGATTCTTTGTATGTTTATTTTGTATCCTGCAATGTTAATGAACTCATTAGTTATAGGAGGGTTGGTTTTTGTGTTTTTTTAATAGATTTCTTGGGATTTTCTATGTAGATAATCATGTTATGTGCAGAGTCCTGTTTTTTCCAAGAGTTTTGATCATGAGTGGGTGTTGAATTTTGTCAAATTCTTTTTCTATATCACTTGATAGGATCATGAAATTTTTTCCTCTTTAGCCTGTTAAAACAATGGATTACTATTGTAAAGGCAACAGGGGTTTGTTTTAATCAGGTATGGTAAGACACACAGATATGGAAATGACTGTCATGAAAGGAGAAATTCATTCTATTCACAGATCCCTAGAAGCAAAGGCATGGCACACCATGATGGGAGGGGCACAAGAGGAAGCCCTGTGGTTAGTCAGGAGGCAGAGGGAGAGAGGAGAAAACTTGGGCAAGAGTCTTAATTGTGATTTTCATGGGAAGAAATGAGCAAGGCAGGGAAAAGAGTCTAAGCAGGTTTAGGATTTAGGCTAGTTTGAGTAATTTCAGTGGGCTCCTGGATGGAGGAGCTGTCCTTAGTTGGCTGGTACCTGACCCTGGAGGGGATTAGGGCAGATGAATAGTGGCCTTGAGTGTAAGAGTCTGATAAAGGAGGCAGTTGGGGGGTATGATCCTATCAAGTGATATAGAAAGCAATGGGGGGTGCTGGATTTGTTAGTTTGGATATGAAAGGAGTGCTTGTGGCTGAGTCATTTGCTCTAATCAGCCAAGAGGCAGTTCCTTCCTCATCAGGAAGTCCCCAGGTATCAAATACAGAAACTAGAAACATGGTTAATCATTCAATTAATTGATTTTTAAATACTGAACCAGGCTTGCACCCTGAGAATAAACCCCACTCGATCATAGTGATGTAGGAAAGATGTTAGGGTTTGAAGCCAACGGCCAAGAAAAAATTTTTGATGTCTTTGGTGCAAAAAGGTGGTTTTATTAAAGTACAGAGACAGGACCTGTGAGCAGAAAGAGCTGTACCAGGGTCATGAGGAGTGGCCCATTATATACTTCCAAGTTGGGAGGGGGTTAGGGATAGGGTAAGTCTAAGGAATTTGGAAGCAAGATTTCCAGGACCTTGAGGGGGGTAGCTATTGTTGGGAAAAGGTCATTTATTACTGCCTAATAAAACCTTAGTCATGAGACCTTTCAGATGTATATCAGTGGGTCATGTGCTTAGGGGATGATTGCCAACAAATATCTTGGGGGGTAGAGATAAAGGAAGTTTCCAAAGGAATTTTTATAAACTAAAGTGGACTTATAGGATCTTGGGGGTCAGGCTAAGATTGCCTCTTGCCCTTAGCAAAGTATTAACAATGAGGCAGCTGAGTTCCTAGAGAAATGTCACTCTGCCTGTTTCAAGGACTTGTCAATGGAAGGAAATTTAATTTTTCTTTTGCCTTTGTTCCCACATCAATAGTGTATAATTCTTTTTACATATTGTTGATTTCTGTTCACTAATATTTTGTTAGGGATTTTTTGCAACAATATTAATGAAGGATGTTGGTCAGCAATTTTATTTTTTGGTACTGTTTTTGTTTTGTTTTGGTATCAGGGTAAATACTAGCTTCATAAATGAATCAGAAAGTGTTTCCTTCTCTTCTGTTTTCTGGAAGAGGTTGTGTAGAATTGGAGCTAACTCTGAAAGTTTAGTAGACTGTCCCAGTGAAACTATCTGAGTCCAGTGATTTGGTTTGGGTAACTTTTAAAATTACAAATGGAATAATTTTCTCAATAGTGAAGAGCTATTCAAATTACCTATTTCATATTGGGTGAGTTGTGGTAGTTTGTGTTTTCTGAGGAATGGATCCATTTCTTCTCAGTTGTCACATATATGTGTGTATAATTGCGTGTGGTATTCCTCAGTTATCCTTTTGATGTCTGCAGAGTCTTTAGCAATATCTGTTCTTTTCCTGATCTTGGTATTTTGTGACATCTCGCCTTTTTTCTGTGTCAGTCTTGCTAAAAGTTTGTTTATTTTATTGACCTTTTCAAAGAGTCAGCTCTTTCTTTCATTGACTTTATTTTTTTCTATTTTCAATGCCATTGATTTCTGCTCTAAATCATTTCCTTTCTTCTCTTTGATTTGGCTTTAGTTTGCTCTTCTTCTACATTCTTAAGGTGGGGGCTTTAATTTATTGATTCAAGATTTTTCCTCTTTTTGTATATATGTGTTTAGTGCTATAAATTTTCTTGTCAGTGCTGCTTTAGCTGTGTTTCACAAATTTTGATACACTGTCTTTTCATTTCCCTTCAGTGCCATGCATTTTTAAAATTTCCCTTGAGACTTCTTCTTTGCCCCATCCATGAATTATTTAAACATGTGTACTTTAGTTTCCAAGAGTTTGGAAATTTTCCTGTTATCTTTCAGTAATTAATTTCCAGTTTGATTCCATACAGACAGAGAATATACTCTGTATGGTTTCACTTCTTTTAAGATTGTTGTGGTTTTTTATGTCCCAGGTACAGTCTGTCTTGATATATGTTCTATGGTCACTTAAAAAGTCAGCATATTCTGCTGCTAATGGATGGAATATTTTACACATACCAATTAGATCCTGTTTATTAATGGCATTATTGAGTTCTTTTATATGCTCACTGATTTTCTGTCTAAAAGTCTATCAGTTGTTGAAAGACAGATGTTGAATTTGCCAGTATTTGGGGATTTGTCTATTTCTTCTTTCAGTTATATCAGTTTTTACTTCCTATATGTTGCAGCCTATACAGCTATCTTTGAAGTTTCTTCAAAACACACACAGTATGTTTTCTAATTCACTTTGCCAATCCCTGTCTTTTAATTACTGTTTTCAGACCATTTAAATTTAAATGAATTATTGATTTGTTAGGGCTTAAGTCTACCATTTTATTTTCTCCTTTCTGTTTATTCTCTCTGTTTCACATTTCTATTTTCTCTTTTTTTCCTTCCACTGGGTTACTTGTACTTTTGTTAGCATCCTATTTTTATTTATCTATGATGTTATTGAGTATATCTCATTGTACAGCTTTTTTAGTGATTGCTCTAGGTATAGCATGATTCATTTCTAATATCATAGTCTTTTGATGTTGATATTTTATCAAGTGAAATATAAAAACTTTATTTCCCTTTATATCCTTTTTCCTCCCCAATTTATAATAAAGTTGTTTTATATATTTCCTCTACATACATTTTGAACCACATTAGACAGGAACATGATTTTTCCTTCAATTTAGAAAACTTGAGAGGAGAAGAAAAGCCTATCATATTTACCTATATTTTTGGTTGCTGTATATTTCTTCCTTCCCTCCTTCCTGATGACCCAAGGTTTTTTCATCATTTCCTTTCTGTTGAAGAGTACTTCTTTAAACTATTCTTTTAGGGTAGGTCTGCTGTCGACAAATTTGCTTGGTTTTCCTTCACCTGAGAATTTCTTGATTTCCTCCACATTCCTGAAGGATATTTTTGTTGGGTATAGAATTCTAGGTTTATGGTTCTTTGCATTCAACACCTGAAAAATATTGTGCAACTTCCATCCCGTCTCCATGGCTTCTAATGAGAAATCTACTGACATTTCATTTGTTTTTCTGCTATAGGCAAGATACTGTTTTTCTCTGGCTACCCTCAATATTCTGTCCTTAGTTTTTAAAAATATAGTTATGATGTGTCTTGGCATCAGTTTATTTGAATTTATACTGTTAGGTGTTTGCTTAGCTTCTTCAATCTGTAGGTTTATGTCTCTTGCTACATTTTGGAAGTTTTTAGTCATTCTTTCTTTGAGTTCTTTTCCAGCTTTGCCCTCTTACTCCTTTTTTTAGGACTCTGATGTCACAAATGGTATATCTTTTATTATAGGCCCGCAGGTCCCTAAGAGTCTGTTTTCTTTAAGCTCTGTTTTCTTTCTGTTGTTCAGATTGGGTAATTTTTATTGTTCTATCTTTCAGTTCACTGACTCTTTCCTCTGTCCCCTCCATTCTGCTGTTGAGCCCATCTGCTGAATTTTGACCACTTCTTCTGTTGGTTATTATGTTTTTCAGTTCAAAATTTCAAATTGTGGTTCTCCTTTATATTTTATACTTCTTTGCTAACACTTCTTATTTCTTTTCTGAGTTTTTCTATTTTTATTTTCATTTGTGTCAAGCATGTTCATAATTGTTTCTTGAAGTACTTTTTTATGATGGATAATTTAAAGTCTTTTTCAATTAATTCTAACATCTCTGTCATTTGGTGTAGGCCTCATTTTTCATTCAGTTTGAGATTTTTCTAGTTCTTGATATGAAGAGTGATTTTTTAATTTTAACTTGGACATTTCTGTATTATGATCTGAAGTTCTGGATCTTATGTAAACTTTAGTTTTAGTTGTTGTTGTTGTTGTTTTGGATACCACTCTGGCAGGAAAAGGGGGTATGCTGCCTCATTACTGCCAGGTGGAGGTGGACATCCAGGTTCCTCATTCGACCTCTGCTGACACCCAAAGAAGGGGACCTCCTCATTACTACTGGGCAGGGATAGGAGTTCTGGCTTCCCACATGGTCTCCATTGACACCATGGTGGCAGTGGTTTCATTACCACTTGGTGACAGTAAAAAGTCCTGATTGTCCACTTTTCTGAAAGCATCTCAGTGGGGAAGGGGAGGTTATCCTCATTACTGGCATACAGGGGACTGGATGCTACTTAGTAATAAAATCTGAATGCCGGCACAAATGAACATCTGGTGAGTGGCCACTGCATCATGATATCTCAAGGTTTTGGCAGCTCTGCAGTTCCTACAAGGTACATCTCTTTTGGTTAGTGACAATCAGGGCATTAACAGTTCTTTCCAGGGAGCTGACCCTGATTCTTTAATTAGCTGCAATTCTGAGCTCAACAGTGATTCCTTCTACCCAGGTACCTTGCACTACTCTGAAAGGATTTGGCCACATCCATAATGCTCTATGTCTCTAGTTTACCCTCTTATTCTCCACAATGAAGGTCCATCTGCAGTATTTATCCCACTGTTAGATTTATGTACAATAGAATTTCCTCCATCTCCTTCCCTTTCATAGTTGAGTTTATCCCCATCAACTGGCTTTTCCAGTTCCTTTAAAAATTATTTTCCCTATATGTTCAGACCTATTCCTTATTATTCCATCACTCTCTTGGTCACTGGCTCCTCCTCCACTTATCTCAAGTCAACATTATTCTACTTTTCACTCTCTGATATCAGATCCTTATCTTAATAACACTTAGATGCTTTCATAGCTCTTGCATATAGGAAACATGCACATGGATGAGAACAGCCTTACTCTGAATATTCAGAGAGCAAAGAGGCACTCCTGGACATGAGTGAGTGGAGCTCAGATTTGTAGGTCAATTGTTGAGCCAGTATTCCAGGTAGCAGGGATTTAGAAGGAGCACTCTTGAATGTGGAGTCAGAATGCCTTGAGGACTAATTTGGGAGATGTGCTTGCCTTCATAATTATGTGCTGAACTATAAAGGTACAAGGTATGCACTGATGTTTTAGTGAAGAATTAAAGACACTAAACAAATCATTACTCGATTGCTGTTGTCGGTGTCCCCATTACCCCATAAATGCTACATTTGTAGTATTTGATACTATACCATCAGCATCAAGCAGGCCATCAAGGAATAGTTATTAAGCCCAATTTTAAAAACATGATCCCATTTGGAAAGGAAAGAAGCAAATGAAAGGAAGGGAGAGGAAGGGAAGCAGGTAACAGAGCTTGGTTAACCTTAGTGCTGTCCACCTTCACTTTTGGTCTTTCCCCGACTAGGCACATGGCAGGATCCCACTTCCTGACCTGTCTGAGGTCAGGCACGTGATTGGTCTATATGATAGATGAAGCATGTCACTTTCTGGTGGCCTAACTTAAGAGTTAAGGTGTGATTCCTTTAGCTATGGCAAGCAGCACTGTTCCAGATGGGCGAGGCTACATCCCTGGCTGAGAGCAAATCAAGCATGGCTCCCTGCCAACCTAGCAAGGACATTCTATTCTGTGTGAGCAAGAAATAAATCTTTATAGTTTTAAGTGATAAAAAGCAGAGCTTGTGTATTATTATAATATAATGTAGCCTGTCCTGAATGATTGAAAATAGCAGGAGTATGTCTTTAGCAGTGGGAATATACATGATTTTTCTTTTTTCTTTCTTGCCTTTTTCTATTTTCTAGATTTTTAAAAACTTTTTACATCTATTTTTGACTTTTCTAGAATGGGTATTATTTTTGTCATAAGTGAATAACCTGGGGGACAAATTTTATGATTTGTATATGTTTATAATTTGAAGTGATGTTATCTTTTTACTGACAGATCATGAAATGTACAGAAATTAACACCTTGTTCTTGAGCCTAGGTTATGTTTTAGCACATACCCCTTAGTCACGAAGAACCCTGACAGTGTTACATTGTCATTGAATGTTGGCCTACCATCTTGAGATGGGTCTGCTCAAGGCCCTATGAAATGCACCTCCACGAGGGTAGTGAACCCCTTGGGGTCTTAGGAGACATTTCCCCTTTATATGTGGTTTGCTTCCCCTGTATCTGTCATTTGCTAATGAGACCAGGCAACACCACCAACAATGATAGGCATTGCTTATAAGAGGGTTGTGTTTGCTAATTTTTCCTTCCCTCATCTTTCCCTTGTACCGCACACACACACATACACACACACACACTATTATTAATAACGTGGGCAGGCTCATTTGAGAATACCAGAACATTTCCATGTTGTCTTTATCAGACAAGAGGGCCTTTCACTTGAATTTTTTAGCGAGACCTGAAGAAAAGTGATCTTGTTTCTACTCTGGCCCAAACCCAGACCTCTGAAGCACAGGATTTTACGTGCGTGTATCTGCACATAGTTGCAGGGGGACCTGGATGAGATCAATAAAATCCCATGCCTTCAGGCTGGCAGACTTGAAACCAGGGCCAACCTGGAGAGAACTGACTGGGTCTCAGCCTTGTGTTTTTTCTTTCAATCTCCTCTGACACAAAGAGAAAACAGTTTTGATGTCTTTGATGATTGAGTTTCCATAGACTAAGAGTTTCTAGACATTTTTAAAAGGCTAATATTTTCTTTGAGATTTTGCCTACTGCCTCTAGAGTATTATTTACAGAGTTTTCTTCCACTTTACTAACCTAAAAATGTATAACAAACAGGCTCTCAATAGAAATAAAACCCCTCTTATTGGACCTATTAGAAAAAGATAGTAAAGCCCTAGTTTTATAGATAAACCCTTTGTAGTATAGTATATAACCCTTTATAGTATAGTTCAAAGGGACCAAAAAGAGCGAGGTTAGTGTTTAGCACTTACGCTAAGGAAAAACTTTGGGGAATGATCTTTTTTTTTTTTTTTTAAGGCACAAAAGAATTTTTAGATCCCAAACTACCTAAAAGAGAAAAGACAGCCTTATTAAAAACTTTTACATATTTAAAATCAGATTTGGAATAGTGAGAGATTATGACATATGTACAAATTAGTATAAAAAGCCTCTCTACCCTTGCCTGGTGGTTTCATTAAATTTTTTAAAATAAAATAAAATAAAATATACCCTCCAAAACCAAGACTTTTAATCAAATCATCTGGTTTATCTTCAAAATATGCGATTCCTTTGTATTCTGTAAAATGTTTAGGTAGAAGCAAAAATAATTTTTAAGTTTTTTTAAAATGTCGACCCTTATGTACACAGTTCAGGTACTTATATTGGGAGCTAGGTCTCGGTGTGCAAGATGCCCAGGGATCCTGTAAACTCGCAGGGCTCTGAAGAAAAGTTAATAACCCTCTTGCCTTGTTACTAAAAGGACCGAGGCAAGGCATTTCATACACCCTCAGGGATCAGCCTGCTGCCTGAACTGTTAGCTCGGGCAGCTAGGCTCCTTCTGCTTTCATCTCTTCTTGCTTACATTTTACAAAGATGTTTGTTGCGATGAAATTGATTGGCAGCACACTTGGCAATTCAAATTGAATGAGTTGTTCCTCCTTTTTAAATTCCACTAACCAAGATGAGTGCAATGCAATCTGTGGGGGCCCTACCTCAAGAACTCAGGTCCTGGGGCTGTGGGACTAGCTCGGACTTCATGGTCAAGGGCCCTTATTTTGTGGATCTAATTAGCGTGGAGAACTGCTTTTCAGTTTGTCTAAAAGATAAGCTTGCGCCCTGATCTGGATTCTAAAATTGGAAGCATTTGAAAGATGCTCTCATTTCCTGATATGTACAAAATATATTGACCTGCAGAAGAGGAGGCCCATATTCCCTCAGTTAAGGGGACCAGCTAGCCCATCCATCAACAAATATCTCTTCCCTGGGTCTTACTGTGTGGGTCCCAGGATGAAAGAAAGATCTAGCCCTTTGTGGAAACGTTGCCAGCAAATGCTGTCAGACGTTGGTGGATTCCAGAGGGCTCCAGCTCTTCAGATCATTTGAAATCATTTTCCAGTCCCTTCCTATGCCCAGAAAGTTCAGCTGCTGTCGCGATAACACTAGCAGAGAGGATTGTAGCTGGAAGGCGGAGAGTGAGGGAGAAGAGGGAGTGTGTGCTCAGGGCTTGGGGGACCTGAAGCTTTGGCTGCCTGACACATGGGAGAATTTGGACTCCCTGATTATCTGGGTCACACACACTCCTGTGCCACATCAGAGGTCATACCATTGTGACTTGGGAAGACAGAGCCGGCAACTATGCACGATTTTTAAGTTATGGAGTCAAAGGAGAGGAAAGAAGCAAGGGGGATAGAGGAAACGGTAGCAGCTAGGAAAGATGTGTGCTTGCTTGCTTTCTTCCTTACCATTAGCTTGTGCTTCCGTCAGAGAGAAGAAATTGGTTGTTCCCAAGGTTGCAGTCCTATGGGCCCAGTCTAGTCTGGAATGTGTGCTAATTGGTGTGCATTTCTCTCTTTCCACCCCAGGACAGCTTTCCTGCCCGCTTCGGAGGAGTCCATTTTGTCAACCAACCCTGGTACATTCACGCCCTGTACACGCTCATCAAGCCATTCCTTAAAGACAAGACCAGGAAACGGGTAATGAAAACAAACACCCAATGGGGGGATGCCAAGGGGCTATTGCTGGACCCTCCTCTCCATCTCTGTCTCCCCTCTCCATCTCTGTCTCCCCTCACTCTCTTTCTCTCTCCCTCTCTCCTTATTTTGCACTGTGGGTTTTCTGCTTTTCTGCACTCCCTGAGCATTTGAGCCCAGCTGGAGTTTGCAAATGGCCTGGATTTAATCAATAATTTAGTAGAACTGGGTTATTTTCAGAGTCCCAGTGACAAACCAAAGGAAACTTTGAAGGCATGCAAATACCAGATGCCCATTTTACTGTAAATGCTCGAGGGAGCTATGGGGTCAAGCAGCTTTCCGTTCACGGCATATTTTAATAGCTAGCGTTTTGTCCTGCAAATGTATTATCGTGATGAAGAACGTTTACCATTTGTTTTTCTTCCCTACGGCTCTTGGGTCATCGCTGCCAGCTCCATCACCTTTGAGGCTGGGAAAGCATTCTTCACGGGAAATAATAATGCTCTTAGGAAGAAGGCTTTTAAAGTCTTAATTGCATCAGCTGATGACATTTGGGAGGCCAGCACCTTCCATCAGAGCCGGGGTTTGTCATGGCATTCTGATTAGCCGAGAGACTGAACATTGTTCCACCACTCACTGTGAATCTCAGTTTCCTCATTTAGAAAGACGGGGAGACCAACACCCAGATCATGGAGCTGTTGGGTAATTTAAAGAGGCAGCATATGAAAAGCCGGTCATGTAACGCCAATCACGTGGTAGCGACTCAGTGACTCTCATTCTCTTTACCATTTAGCTTCCTTTCTTTCAAACTTCCTGATTTCACTTACTTCAGGTGCACTACCTCTCAAGGGAATCTGACCAGGGTCATTCTTTTTTTTTTTTCTCCTCTAATATATTTGTTTATTTATTATTTTATTTGTCAGAGAAAGAGACAGAGCACAAGCAGGGGGAGCGACAGGGAGAGGGAGGGAGAAGCAGACTCCCCGCTGAGCAGGGAGCCCAATGCAGGACTCAATCCCAGGACCCCGGGATCATGACCCAAGCCGAAGGCAGACGTTTAACCGCCTGAGCCACCCAGGCCATCCCTGACCAGGGTCATTCTTTTTTTTTTTTTAATATTTTATTTATTTATTTGACAGAGAGAGACACAATGAGACAGGGGACACAAGCAGGGGGAGTCGGGGAGGGAGAAGCAGGCTCTCTGCTGAGCAGGGAGCCTGAGGTGGGGCTCGATCCCAGGACCCCGGGATCATGACCTGAGCCGAAGGCTTAACGACGAGCCAGCCAGGCGCCCCCTGACCACGGTCATTCTTAACAGCACCTTGCATATGCCCCTATACCCAGGGGACCTCATGCTGGGGAAGAGTCTGAGTATGCAGGGGGGGAATGATGATATGAGGGCCCTCCGTCTGCGTACACAGTGTTCCTAACTCCTAAATCTCAGATGCTTCCAGATCCTTAGGAAACATTGCAGCAGGGTATGGGAGGGGTAATTCTCCTGTCCCCAAGCAAGGGTGGAACTAAGAACTAGAACTCACCAGCCTAAGAAGGCAGAGACATTTGGAAGCATTTTGCAATGTCGAAGGCTCAGGACAGTGCTAAGGACAAAGAAGTGTCTAGACTGTTCCCAGTATGGATTCAGGCTTCCCAGTGGCTGCATCTTCTACTCAGAAAGGAGCTAGTGGAATTCCTCCTACAAAGCAGTTTATACATGCTGCTGTGCCATAGAAGGGAGTTTCTGGAGCTCTGGGCACGGAATAGAATCTGACAGGTGAAGAGTCCAGCCTCCTATCTGCTGAGTTCTTCCATCCCACAGAGTCCCAGGAAACAGGGCCAGTTTCCACAGCACTGCTTATCCTTTAAGAACTGGAGATATTGGCTGTTGGTGGGAATGCAAGCTGGCATAGCCGCTCTGGAAAACAGTATGGAGCTTCCTCAAAAAGTTAAGACTAGAGCTACCCTAGTCCCAGCAATTTCACTACTAAGTATTTATCCGAAGGCTACAAAAATACTGATTCGAAGAGACACGTGCACCCTAATGTTTATAGCAGCATTATTAACAATAGCTAAATTATGGAAAGAGCCTGAATGTCCATTGACTGATGAATGGATAAAGAAGATATGGTATACCTCTAGTATCTCGAGTATCATTCGGCCATGAAAAAGAATGAAATCTTGCCATTTGCAATGACGAAGATGGAGCTAGAGGGTATTATGCTAAGCTAAATAAGTCAGTCAGAGAAAGACAAATACCGTATGATTTCACTCATATGTAGAATTTAAGAAACAAAACAAATGAACATAGGGGAAGAAAAGAGAGAGGCAAACCATAAAACAGACTCTTAACTATACAGAACAAACAGGGTTGCAGGAGGGGAAGTGCCTGGAGGGATGGGCCGAATGGGTGATGGGGATTAAGGAGGGCCCAAATGGGTGTTGGGATGAGCAGTGGGTGTTATATGTAAGTGATGAATCCTAAATTCTACTCCTGAAACCAATATTGCACTATATGTTAACTAATTGGAACTTAAATAAAAACTTGAAACAGAAAAAGTGAGTATCACAAATAAAATTGATAGTACAAAAAATGAAAAAAAAGAACTGGAGGTATTGGGTGGGTAGGTACAAATGTTTGCTCTAAATACCAGGGCTAATATTTATCTCTAGCTTGTCCATGCTTCAAACACTATAGTTCCTCCTAAGAGGTGTTTTGCAAAGGCCAGAACACATGAATTTCTTCAAAAGCAATAATTCTTATTAAAATTGAGATCCAATGTCAGAAAATTTACATAGTTTTCTGAAGTGCTACAGTATTCTTCTGAGGAATGTTAGCACTTAGCTTCTTGTTCCTTTCCTTTTTAAATGATGCCATTACGTCATAAGTTAAAATCAATACAACGTTATGTTGAGTGAAATAAGTCAAAAAGAGAAAGACATGTATCATATGATCTCACTGATATGAGGAATTCTTAATCGCAGGAAACAAACTGAGTGTTGTTGGAGTGGGGGGTGGGGTGGGAGGGATGGGGGGACTGGGTGATAGACACTGGGGAGGGTATGTGCTCTGGTAAGCGCTGTGAATTGTGCAAGACTGTTGAATCTCAGATCTGTACCTCTGAAACAAATAATGCAATATATGTTAAGAAGAAAAAAAGAAGAAGAAGAAGGTAGCGGGAGGGGAAGAATGAAGCGGGGGAAATCGGAGGGGTGGACGAACCATGAGAGACGATGGACTCTGAAAAACAAACTGAGGGTTCTAGAGGGGAGGGGGGTGGGAGGCTGGGTTAGCCTGGTGGTGGGTATTGAAGAGGGCACGTTCTGCATGGAGCACTGGGTGTTGTGCACAAACAATGAATCATGGAACACTTCATCTAGAACTAATGATGTAATGTATGGGGATTAACATAAGAATAAAAAAAAAAGAAAAAAAATCAATACAACGGAACAATGTAGCAAGCATATGCCTCTATTACGTAGTATATTATAATATAGTCTATAGTATATAACATAATTGATAATAATTTTATGGTATATTATACTATATTTAAGTATTTTATTTTATTTTTATTTTTTAAAGATTTTATTTATTTATTTGAGAGCAAGAGCAAGCACGAGTGGCGGGGGAGGGGCAAAGAGGGAGAAGCAGGCTTACTGCTGAGCAGGGAGCCTGATGCGGGGCTCGATCCCAGGACCCTGGAACCATGACCTGAGCCGAAGGCAGATGCTTAACCAATTGAGCCACTCAGGCGCCCCTATTTTTAAGTATTTTAAAAGTCACATTTCCATTGCATAATGGTAACTGTGGTGTGTGTACACCTGTGTGTGTATTATCAGTGGTCCCACACTTGGATATAACTGATGTGTGTTGAGCTTGCAACCCGAAGTGTGAGAACTGATATCATTCTACAGATGGACTTTAAATAGACTTTCAGAAGTCAATTCCTAAACTGTAGGAAATGGTCATTCTTGACTTACGGCTTAGCCACTTTGTGGATTTGTCTGAAAATAATTGAAATTTGGGGATGTTTTCTCCCCTGTTTGGCCAGTTTCCATCACCATTCATTACATGTTTAGATGATGCAAATTTATTTGGGTGTTAGCCCTCAGTCCCGACATAAATGGAAGATGGCTGTAAAAATATCCATAAGTTCTCAGGCCACAGTTTTCAGTTCCACTGACTAATGGATGAAGTTTTTACCTTGTGCCCACATCACCCTGGGATCTGGGAATATATTAAAAGAGTAAGAAAACACCATCCCTTTTCCTGAGTATTCTTCTCTTCCTGTGGGCAAGCAAGACATAAATGAACAAATCAGAAAAAATGGAAATCAGCAAATAATAGTTAATTGGGGGCATCAGGGAGGAGAACCAGAGTGCGCAGGTGTCTCTGGGACAGACTGAGGAAGAGGCTACCGCTTGGCAAAGGCTTGAAAAGGATGGTGGGATGGAGAGGGTACAGAGGGCAGAAAGCCCTTGAGGGGGCAGGAGGAACAGAACAATGTGGGGATGCACGGGAAGCATGATTGGGGGTTTGCATGGTCTGCATTGCTACCCTTTTTAACAGCAGGGATAGTTAAGAGATTACTGTATGTGTAAATTTGGGCCACGGCCAAATAATACCCAATTTGTTCATAAACTTCATTTTTTAAGGACTATGAATTCATCCCCTTTTCTGAGCAATAAATTAACATTTTATGAAGATTATGCTGCAGACACAAAATTGAATGCCTCTTTAAACACCATGATCACCAGCAGCGCATCCAATTTGTCATTGCTAAATTGTGTATTAAGCTAAATAGTTGCTCATATGTTTTGGATTTTTTGTTGATAATTATTTTTTTCCTTTCCAGATTTTCCTGCATGGAAACAACTTAAACAGCCTTCACCAGCTAATCCACCCCGAATTTTTGCCCTCTGAATTTGGAGGAACCCTTCCTCCTTATGACATGGGAACTTGGGCCCGGACGTTACTTGGTCCAGACTACAGTGATGAAAATGACTATACTCACACTTCCTACAATGCAATGCACGTGAAACACACATCCTCCAATCTGGAGAGAGAATGCTCCCCCAAGCCGATGAAGAGGTAAGACCTGCATTATCAGAGCCTCCCAGTCAGAGGTGAATAAGCATTTTTGATTTGGGCCTATTGCGGGTTAAGTAATTGAAGACCTTTATGGGCACAGAACTTGAATAAAATAAAATGCAATACATTCTCAGCTGATTTCACTAGAATTGAAAGCAAATGGGGCTTGGCTGGCCCAGAAATCGAGTTGTCCTTGTTGTATTAAGGAAACAGTTAAAGGCTGGACCTTGCTCACGTCACAATTACAGTGCACGTCTCTAGGGAGCCTGAGTTAACACACAGAGAATGAAATGTTGGGCCTTTGAGATGGCCTGGATTGAAAAAGCAACCTGCCAGAAAGCATTCCTATCATCCATGCATTTAGAACCATTTATTGAGCATTTAATTGCCTATAGACACTGATGGGCACTGGGAACACGCATATGAATAAGACATCAAAAGAACAGAGAAGCGTGGCCCAGGAAAATCTGTCCAGTAAGACTTTTGTCAACTTGTTTATAAAGCGGGTGACACTGGAGCTAGGCTCTGAAGGATGAAAATCAGCAACCCAGGCTTAAAAAGGAGGAGAAGGCATTCTAGGCAGAGGGGATAGACGGAGGCATGGAGGCATGGAGGCATCAGAGGGATGGGATATTCTGGTGTGGCCAACAGGTGCATGAGGGGTGTGGGTGGGAGTGGACGTGGAATGAAGTTCTAAAGATTGTTGCATCTGGGTGGTGAAGTGTATTGTATACTGGATTTAATAGAGTGCCATGAAAGAGGGATTTTTAAAATCGACGTACAAATAATAGATGAGTGCTTTCTCATTGCAAAAATTAAAACCTTATTTTTAAGGCTATAATTCCCCAATTCCTCCCAAAGGTAACCACTGTTATGAGACTAAGGTGGACTCTTCTATTCCATTTTCCATATATTACATGCATCTATCCACACCCACAGAAAATATCGAATATTGTATATTAGTTTGCTAGGGCTACTGCAACCATGTATCACAGACTGGGCGGTTTAGACAACAGAAATGTGTTTTCTCACAATTCTGGAGGCCAGAAGTCCAAGATCAAGGTGTTGGCAGGGTTGGTATCTTATGAGACCTCTCTCCTTGGCTTGTAGATGCCTGCCTTCTCCCTGTGTCCTCACATAGACTTCCCTCTGTGTGTCTGTGTCCTAATCCCTTTCTACAATACCAGTCATGTTGGATTAGGACTTACCCTAAAGACTCTTTTACCCTAATTACCTCTTTTGAAGTCTCTATCTTCAAATAGAGTCACCTTCGGAGGTACTGGGGGTTGGGGCTTCAACATATGAATTGGGGGGGGGGCAGGGCACAGTTTATCCCAGTAACATATTATTATGTACATCCTTCTATGCCAGTGAATCTAGACACATCTCATGCTTTTAATGCTGCATGGTATTCCAGTAGATGAATATGTCACAGTTTAGCCGTTTCTCTCTTGATGGGTATTTAGCTTATTTCTGAGGTCTTTCTCTATTTCGAATGAAAAGACTCGGTGTAAGTCCTTGATATGCCTCCTTTGTTCTCACAGGAAGTTCCTCAGGTAAACTTGGAGCTTGTAGTCTCTGTGTCAGAGAGTCTGTGCATTTTAAATTTAGCCCACACTGCCAAGTGGCCCTCCAGAATGACCGTTCGGATGGATACTCCCACCAGCATGTGTGAGAATGTCTTCCCCAGACTCTTGAAAAGTACTTGATATTATCAAGTCCTGATGGCAGGACCGTTCTATGTCATTTTTGTTTTCTCCTCACCAGACATAGTTGAGCAGAGAAATGAGTTCTGGGTTTTATGAGGGTCATGGAATTCGCAGGGAAATGCAGACTCAAAGCCATCAGAAGGTGGATGAGGGCCGTAGCTAATACTGAAACAATGAAGATTGCTATACTGTAGAGGTATTTGGGGAAGGAAGAGTGTCACTGTTAGAGTCTCCTATGGATAACTGGGCTTACACTGATGTCCTGAAGCAAGAGAGTGTCCAGGAGGAGGATCTCCACATTTCCTGCTTAGTTGGGAATATCGCGTTCACATGTCTGGTAAAGCCTCTCTGCTGAGACTGGAGCAACCTGGAAATTCATTTATTCCCCAGGTTAACAGCCGACATTCTCTGGGAAGTGTTGGTCACAGGGTTGAGAGCCTGGCTTTGTATCTCTACAGTAAAGGCCTGACGATCGTCCCACCCAGGTTCTGACCTGCTCTCAGTCCAGGCTCCAGCACAGTAAAGATAATGTAACAACTCACATTACTGACACTGCTCTGAGCCCACACCCGCATTAACTCTCTAAATCCTCACCGTAACTGTATGAGAAAGGTTTGATGATTATTCCTAGTTCGCAAGTGAGGAAACTGAGACACAGAGAGGTTAAGCAACTGCTCAAGGTCACACAGCTAGTAAATGGCCAAGCTGGGATTCAGAGTTGGGCAGCCTGGCTCCACACCCTGCATTCCTGTCCTCTATAAGATATAGCACACTGTCTGCTTTTCCTCATACTTTCTAGCCTCACCTCTAGTGCCAGTCTTCTCTCTCCAATCCCTCCACAGGCAGGAACAATGACCCTTCCTGTGCTTTGTCCCTACCTTATCTCTAGAGACTTAGATAAAGTCATCATACCCTCATATTTGTTGGAATGTCCAAAGTCCAGTGGCATAAAGTAGGAATTTGCCACTTTTTCTCCAGATGATCAGTTACAGACTTACATCTCTTTTGGGTGACTAGACATGTCCTGACTCCAAGTTCTGCCTCTGAGTTGACATTGAGGATCAGAGGAGGTGATAGCCTCCATTATGAGATGGTGAGTTCTGGAGGCTAAAGTCTTCGAATAACATTTATTTGCTTTACACCCTCCTCAAGAATCAAACTCAATGTCCGACACACAGTAGACACACAACAGACACCCTATACATGCTTGCTGCATATGAATGAATTAATGTTGAATGAGCTGCTACCTACAAAACCCACCCTTGGTACAGTTGTCCAATTACTCAGAGCTGATTTCTCCTGGCTTTCATGGATCCTGACTTATAGGATCTTACAGCCTACTAAGGAAGATAAGATTTTCCCACAAATAACTCTAATATAGTGCAGAATGAAAGAGGTACTATAAAGGAGGTGTAAGAAGCTGCTGCAATGTTCTAAGGAAACATTCACTAATGTCAACCAGGAAGACTCTTAGAGAAGTCTTCTTGGACAAAGGCAGGTTTTGGAAAAGGTAAGATATTGAAGTCAAAATCCAAGACTATGCCAGAGAAACTAGTAATTGTGTACCTCTCATTACCTTACCAAGGCCATCAAGGTATCCTGCTCATTCTTGCTTTCATTGGCGGTGGCGTCCTTGGGCCTTGCTTGAGGATTTTACTTTTATTTTAGCGGGGGAGGGGCAGAGGGAGAGAGAAACTCAAGCAGATTCTGTGCTCCGTGCGGAGCCCGATGCAGGGCTCGATCTCACGACCCTGAGATCGTGACCTGAGCCAAAACCAAGAGTGGGCCGCTTAACTGAGTGTGCCACCCAGGTGCACCCCATTTCTTGGGGATTTTAGGCAGCAGCAGGATGGGCCATGAGGAGATTGGTACCAGCAGTGATGCAGCAAGGAGGGACCACCCCAGCTGTGGGACTGTGCCTGTTGTCAGGTGCTTCACTGATGGACGTCTGTGGTGACTGAGAAAATTACAGGGACAGAACAGCCACCATTCATAGCATCTCTGAGCCTTCAGAACCCATAGGGACATGGGGAAATGGAAAACAGAATTGGAGATCTTAAAGGTCATCTCTTCCAGCTTCCCACCTGATGTGGTGCCTGTCCTCCAGCCCAGGCTGTCAGCTAGCCTTAGTGTGCATTGTCCAGAAATGGGCAGGCAGCTAACAGGGCAGTGTGTGCCCTGGAGCATGGCTTCAGGAAGTACCTCCTTGGTCTGAGCCAGACGACCTGGGTCTGTCCTGTGGGATACCGTTCCAACTTCCAATGGGTAGACACTGCCCAGAGTCCCAATCCCTCCCACCATAATTCCCACCAGTCTTCAGGTCCAGTTAGAGTCAAATGGACTTCTGTAGACTGTCTTTGGAACCTAGTCACTATTTATAATGTGGCCTCTGAGTTCCAAGTGGCTCAGAACAATGCTCTCTGGCATGTGTAGAGTAAAATCCAAGATGTATAAAATTTTCAGTGGATTAGTGGGTCTAACAAGCTCTTTTCTTCTTCCAGATAAATTTGATTCAACCCTTAAGCAGAAAAACTTAAAAAAAAATTATTAGTTTAGCACCTGGATGGCTCAGTCGGTTAAGAGTCTGCCTTTGGCTCAGATCATGATCCCAGGATCCTGGGATCGAGCCCTGCATCGGGCTCCCTGCTCAGCGGGGAGCCTGCTTCTCCCTCTCCCTCTGCCTCTCTCCCCTGCTCATGCCCTCCCTCTCTCTCTGTCAAATAAATAAATAAATCTTTTTAAAAAATATTCGTTTAGATGGAAAATTTTCTAAACAGATTATTTCAATATTGATCTTTTCTTTAATAAAATGATGATTTATGGGCTTTTGAGTGTGTAGCATTCTCTACTCCACTGCTAAATGACCCCGAGTGTTGTATTTTTACCTTCCTGTTCCTGTTTTTTATTTTACAATTTACTCTATTTCCTTGCTTCCGGGCCATCAGTCGTCACTTTCTGTTTCTGAAACTAGGTATGTCAGAAGCACTCTGTTTCCTTCTATCTAATTTACTGCTGGACTTGTTTTCAGCTTGAAAAGTAGGTAGCCCAACTTAATAAAACTGTCCAACAAATAACAGTAAATAGGCTCCGTAATGGTTATGATGATTTGGGCTGCAAATAAGATAAAACTCCAGCTGGACTGCTTCAAACGATATGGACAATTGATCGTTTCACATAACGAGACGTCACAGAGTGAGGTGACTACAGAATTGCGTGTTCCAGTAGCTCATGGGTGGGGTCCGTGACCCAGGCTCCTACCCCTGGGTCCCACATGATGAAGCCGTCTCAGGCAGGAGTGCACCCCTGATTCACATGGGCAGATATGCCCAAACCAGAGGGGCTTTTTGTCACCTAAGAAGGAGGAGGGGGTGGCTTGAGGTCGGGACCCAGCAGCCTGATGTTTCTGCTTCATGAAGCAAGGGCATGGTCTTTTCATCAGTGCATAGATTTTGTGATATCTCTTTCAATTATTAGGCTTATTAATTACTGCTTATTAATTGCTTTCTGGTTCTAGACTTAATCTCTAAATGGCTATCGATATTATTTAAAAGGCTATACACAGACACAGAGAAACACACTCTCTTGAACTCCTGGAGGATGATTAGTCATTTTTAGAGAAGTTCTACTTAAAAAACACCTATTTGTATATATTATAAATGTGTTCATGTACTCAGACATATATATACTCTATATTGTGTGTGTATATCTATATATAAATATGTATATATATTGAAATATATACAGATACATATACATACACACATGTATAGATTTTTTTTTAAAGATTACTGGTAATAAACCTCAAGCACATTTTATCCCAAGACCTGGATTCCAAGTAAGGAACTGGGGTCTTCCCCCAGAGCTGGAGCTGTCCAAGTGCAGATTGCTCTGCAGATCGGATGGTTTGGAAGAATGCTGCTCAGACCCCGACCTCAAGAAGCACAGGTGTGACCCGGCCCCTGCAGCCTGGGAGGTGACACAGGTGGCCCAGAATGCCTTACCTCCTTACTCTGTTGGTCTCTACTAAGCTTTGTCGTCAGGGCTGCTATCTATCCACCATGGAGTTGATGATCTCAAAGACATAGAAAACTTTCCTGGCGTTTCTGGGTAAAAGTAAGAGGGAGCGCTCTGAGAAGCCAGGCTCTCTGCCGAGTGAAGCCACCACTTCGGCCAGCAGGGGGGGAGCTGATTTTCCAAGCCTGGGGCGTGTGGTTGCCCTGGTGGTGGGGCCGGGGGCTGTTCTGAACCACACAGGATTGGCATAGAAAGGGAAAGGGACCAGATCAAAACAGTGTCCCCTCTTTCCCCCCCGCCGCCCCAGAGCCAAAAGGCAGGTGGTCTCTGCCAGGGCAGCCAGGGAGAGATAGCTTATATCTTACACCATCCTCTCTTGAGTTGATCTTGAGTGAGTTCCTCTGGCTGTACCACGGCAGCTTCTGTTTGCAGGATAAACGTCCTCCATGAAAATTGTATATAAAATACTAAAATTATATATAAACGTGCATTTTATTATTCCCCTTATTATCAGGATTTAGGAAATTTTAGAACCAGAGGAGGGTCTTAAAGTTTACCTAAGCATCATCAGCCTTTCTGCTACCAAGGACCTCTTCTTTTGCCCCCCATGTGGTATATATATAAGTTCTTGAGAGAACATTGCATTTATTAAGTAATGACAAGCTCATGTTGCCATAATGTAATCTCAGTATTATTTCATAGAATGAGCCTAAGATCTTTAATTTTAATAAAAACCAAGTTACTTACTACTTGATTTAAATTTTAGTCTCCTAGATGGTAAATTCTGTTAAGTTTTGTGGCTTATAAACAATAATGTAAAAATACCTGCTCATCCCCTTGCCCTTTACTGCTTATGTGAAGTCGCTGGGACTAAGGCTCAAGCCTCCTGGCTTTTGGTCTGGGGGTTTTCTATACAGCCATCCAGCTAGCTTCTTCTAGAAGCATAGTGTCTTGCACATGGTAGATGTTCCATACATATTTAATATTCTGTAGCTTGAAAAGTGTAAGTAAATGGTGCACAGACATGCCCCTCCCTTTTTTTTTTACTAGTGCTTAGATTTAAAAAAAATACTTTTCTTCTAATTATCATAGTCAAGGTCCTGAGAAGCCTTGCAGGGTAAAAATCTGTATCGCCAAAGATATTTTATCGTAGGAATCTTTCTGTGCACTTGTCTCCCAGAGACCAGGGTAGGTAAACACCACGCCAGCGTTCAACATGGAAAATCAGGAAGCCGATTTAAGTTCATGGAGACCCAACTGGTCTGAACCTTGGCTGACAATTTTCATTCTCATTGTTTCCTGGAGGTCACCACCCATGGGCTCAGGTGTACCTATCTGTTTTGATCTGGGCTCAGTCTGCCACACAAGGAAAGGGAGTATTATTTTATCTAAGGTACAAGGTGGTCTTGTTGGCTCATGAATTTCCCAAAAGAGATTCATGTCTCAGCACTGAAAGAAAAACTCCAAATCTGATGTTAGTGGAACCATGGCTCCTTCTCAGAAGCCCAGAAATTAGGGGTACTTGTTTGGGTCAGTTGGTTAAGCATCTGCCTTCGGCCCATGTCATGATCTTGGTGTCCTGGAATCAAGCCCCACGTCAGGCTCCCAGGTCAGTGGGGAGTCTGCTTCTCCCCCCCCCCCGCTCATGCCCTCTCTTTCTCAAATAAACAAATAAAATATTGAAAAAGAAGAAAAAGAAGCAGCAGCTCAGAAATTACCAAAGCAGAATAACATATTTTACTTCCCTTGAGCAGCAGGTGAGCTGCACGGAGTTATCACTACACCCAGCCACCCGGGCCCAGTGGAGCCACTTGGAGGAAAAGCAGAGCCAGAGTGGATGCACAGAGTGTTTTAACTTGCTGAGTCCGGGGTGGGGATCAATGGTCACACCCACCGTGGCCCTGTTTCTCCAAGAGATATTTACTGAGAGCCTCCTCTGTGCTGGCCACGGGCCCCTGTCTTTCAGGGAATCAAAAGACCTCTGTCAGCATAGCACTTCAGTGCAAAAAGTAGCAACATTGCACCCCTCACGCACATGAGCACTATCCTAACAGTTTGGTTATTAATTCTGCACCAGCTTTCTAAGTTGGCCCGACACAGTGATGATTCAGGTGCCTTCACTATGTATTTACATCTAAAGATGTTTGTCTTCAGGCTTTTGGGTTTTGTTTTTTAGCTATGTGATAATAACATTCATAGAGTCAAAACCGTCAATTCTTGAAATTGCCAGAAATGCCTGCCTTAGTTTTTGGTGTAGCCTGATCATAGACAAGGTTTGGCTAAGTATGTGCAATAACTCCTGTTTTATTTATTTATTAAAACTTCAGCACTTATCAGAGATCCAGACAAGTATTTATAGAGGAGGAACCCTTAGAAAACCAAGCGACATCTCCGCTTGCACCGGTGAAGAATGGCCCCCAACTTTCAGAGAAACGATCCACCCTGATTGATACTATATGCTGGGCAATCAGAGGGGCCAGTGCTTTGGGGTCTTGGCCAGCTGCCCTGTGTGGTAGAATTACTTCTGATCCTTTTGACCAAATGCCTCTATCTTTATGTTTCCTAAACACCCTTCCTAGAAGAAGTGAGGAAGATGTCATAGAGACATTATGAGCCATCCGATTTGGGGGAAGGGGAGAAGCTGGGGGAATGCCTGGGTTGAGTTCAGATTTCTGAGCCAGAAGGAAATTTTGGCCCCTGCCTGGGTGGCAAAAGTCAGTTTAACTGTTTTCAGCTGTCAATAGAATTGGCTATGACCTTGGCGATCTTCCAGCATGCAGTCCTCTTTTTATAGGGTGAATGTATGCATTTGCTGGATAACTACTCATTTCCGGCAGAAGTCATACATCATCATGAAATACAACCCATAGGAAAAGAATGAGGGGTGGCAGTGTGGAACAGGAGGACCCTTGTCTTCCAAGCAATCAGGGCAAAAAGGGTCCGTTTTACTGTGTGGCCCAGGAACAGATGTTCCATATGGATGTTACGTTCAATAGAATCACATAATGCATCATTTCTTAATGAATGACCCACAGTCTCCACTGCCCTCTAAGTTGGCTCGTGACTTGTTTCCAGTTCAAACAAGATTGAACTTCTTAATTTTGGGGTGTCCCTCACTCCTACTTAGCCAGCTAAGGTCTGAGACGTCACCACTCCCAGAAGCCAAGAAGACCCCTCGGGTAAGCCGAGAATGCCCAGCATCTTATGTCGGTTATTGGACACTGATGTGTTTCAAGGATGCTCCCAAGAACTTGTTAACATTTCTTAAGGAACCAAGAAAAATAGCTGCACAGTCTCACTGCTCGTGCGTCTGGCTGAGATGGGTCTCCTGCTTTTCTACAGCTTTCTTCTCTGTGGCAGAATTGAAGGGGGGCATCTCCTTGCAAGCATACCCTATATAGCCATGTAATATCTGAGTGAAAGAAGATCTATAAAATGAATTTGGTCAATAAGAGAATCAATGGGGCCGCATAAACTGTTGTGTTCAGGGCCATGTTTTCTCTTCTTTTTTAAAGAATGACATGAAAAATCAAGAGATAAAGAGTTCGAAGCTCCTGGCAAAGCAACAGAGTAGGGTTGATTTCAAGGGAAACAATCAGATGTGGTTTAAATGACCGTGTAGTTCCAAGTGCAAACCGTTTGGTTGTTCGCGATGTATGTTCTTGAGATGACTTCCTGTTTATCAGAGCACCACGGTCAGACGCGGCTAGTTGGGAAGGGAGATGTGGTCTGGTTAAGAAAAACAAAGAACGTTTCTTTCTTGTGAACATATTGCTATTGGTAAACAAACGTTTTGCCCGATTCCAATAAAGCTGATGCTGTTTGTGCCCAACGTCCAATAGCCAGCAATGAATCTCGCTTATAAGCTTTGATGATCATATGGATGAAAACAAATATTTGGCATAACACGTGATCAAAATCTCTTTGCAGTGTTGTTCCTAAAACCGATGTGCTGCTTGCATACAGAATTGCAGTGCCTGTTTAGAAACCTAAGGGAAACCTTGTTGTACATATCATTTGGGCTTACGGTGTCCAAACTATAGTGTTTGAGTTTCTGTGTTGAGGCCACAGAAGAGCATTTTTGAGCTTCTAGCCTCTCATTGGAAACTCCGCCATGGTCCCCCTTCAGATGTGGCGGTTGTGTTCCTGTTATTGTGGTGATCTGCCCCGGGGAGCCCCGTTTCACGTTGCTCCACTGCTCTCCAAGATGGGCGTCAGGGGGGCACGCATGCGGCACCGCGTCCTAATTATGGTCTGCTTGCTTCAGCTTTGTGACTCTGTGACTTTTGTGGTTGCACTTTTCTTTGACTCTCTATTTGTCCTTTTTTCTCAATCTTCCCTTTTCAGAGTAGATATGGGTTTTGATCACTTTCTTCCTCTGATTTTTCTAGTTACGTGACCTTGGGTAAGTCACGTAACCGCACCAAGTCTTGGCTTCCTCAAGTATAAAGCGGCTCTAACCTCCGGGGTCGCTGTCAGGGTCCAATGGCAGCATTGGGGGAAGTCTGCAAAGCACTGCAGAGGAGCAGGACAATAAGTAGTAGCTTCCTTTCTTCCCCAGCCTTATTCATAGGATTTCCATTTTGTTCAGGGTTTTGATTTCTTTCCCAATGGAAGTTTCCCGCTAACAATGAAAATTCCCAACTCCCTAATAGAGAGGCAAGCAAAAATTAGTGGTAAGGGCTTAGAGGCAGATGTCTTGAATCCCTGGTTAGAAGTCAGACTGCTGTTGGTTATTTCCCTCTTCTTTGCCTTAATTTATGCAGGGAGCCAGTATTGGGCCTTCTGTACCCTTGGAGCCCTGCACCCAGAGGACAGCCAGGCACAGTGAATGCAGGGAATGGGAGGCAAGACCAAGGAGAGGGAGGAATTAGCAACACAGAACCCCCTCCCCCCCCACCTCACCTTCATACAGCCCTGGTTTCCCACTTACCGTCCAGGCAGTCTTTGTCTGCCCTCTCTTGGTCTTTGTTAATCTTCTCCCTCTTCTCCATCCCTCTCATTTAAATTGTTATCCATCTAGTCTTGAGTGTAATCTTTAAAAACGGTAATGATGCCACTCTTTGGCCTGACCTCCCTTTGGTCTTCTGCTTCAGATGAAGGCTGCTCTTCCTTATCGCAAGCCTGGCCACCCTGGCTTCCTGCTCCCAATTCAGTGTGCCAGGCTTCATCCTGCTCCTGAGCCTCCCCTGCCCTGGGATGCTCTTCCCCTCACCAGTGGCCAACTCCTCCTTCATCAGGCCTGGCTTCTCCAATTACTCCCCTGAAAGGAGTTCTTTACCCTCCCTATTCCCATGCGTCCTGCCCTTCCCATCCTGCTAATCTCTACTGCTGAACTGTTTCCTTCTTAACAGGGATCACAATTCCATAATCACATATTTGTTGGTTTTACTTACATATGAAATATCCCTTCTATGTACATTATATACTCTCTGAGGGCAGAGATTGTGCTCTTTCATTCACCAATATATATCCTGTGCATTATATATTCCCTAGTATGTCATAAATGCTCAGTGTGTATTTTGTGAGGAAGCAAGGAAGGGGAAAAGGAGAGAGTGGGGGAGAAAAAAGAAGAAGGGAAATAAAAAAGAAGGAAGGCAAAAACTACAGGAGGGAAGGAAGGAAGGAAGGAAACATATGACAGTAAATGCTGTTAGGAGTAGGGTACTTTGTAGAGTGATGAGGAAATTGTTGCCAACCATCCATAATAGAATAAGACAGTGACATGGTCTTTGTGATCAATGTTTGATTAGAATTTAAAATTGTGTCTGAGTTTATCAAAAACCGACTCATTAGTTTTATTATTTCCCCTAGTTTCTAGAATTCTATTAACAATATTTATAATATTTAACTTTTTGAAGACTTTATTCATTCAACAAATATTTACCAAGTGCCTACTAGGATATAGTAGATATAGTATAGGATAAAAGTTAAGAGACCGGAATCTAAAATCAGATTCTAGGGGTTCAAATTAGTAGTCAGGTGACCTGAGCAGCTATCTCTCTATGGCTTTGTTTCCCAATCTCTAAGGGAGGGGGGTAGTCATAGATGTACCTTATTATGGTGCTGTGAGGATTACATGAAGCAAGGGTAAGTCTTAGCTGCTGACGATAGTGTAATTATCTCCTGCTCTGAGTCTATAATCTGTTAAGGGAAAAAGACTTTAAACACGTTACTATACAAAAGCCTGTTTCATTATCACCGTGACAGGTGCTCTGTAAAATTCCAGTGCACCATGAGGGTGCATAATGGGAGTCCCAACCTGTGGTGGGACCATCGTGGTGGTCCAAAAGGGCTTCCCTGAGGAGCTCACACAGAAGCTGAGACTTGAAGGATGAGAAGAAGAGTTCCCCAGGCAAAAGAAGAAGTGATGTGGGAGCAGAAACCTTGCATTTGGAAGGGGTAGGGCCACATGCAGGAACTACAGTGTTCTAACAATTATAAGATGTTTTTTTTCTTACATTAGAAATTTCTGAAATCAGGACATGTTCTATAATTGATGACCCCTCAGACGCAATGAAATACAGCATTTCTTTTTTTTATTTTTAAAAGATTTAAAAGATTTGTTTTTATTTTTGAAAGATTTTAGAAGATTTATTTATTTACTTATTTGAGAGACAGTGAAAGTGAGAGGATCACAGAGGGAGAGGGAGAAGCAGACTCACCACAGAGTGGAGAGCCCAATGTGGGGCTCAATCCCAGGACCCTGAGATCATGACCTAAGCTGAAGGCAAACGCTTAACTGACTGAGCAACCCAGGCACCCCTGAAATACAGAATTTAAAAAATGAACAAACTAACTAAAAAACATCACAGAGGTTGCAGATCAGAAAGTAAGGGGAAGAATGGCTGGGGAGGTACACAGGGCCTGCGGTGCAGGGCCACATAGGTTTTGACTTGGACTTATGAGCAGTGGAGAGTCATAGAAAGATCTTAAGCAAGAAAGTGATATGAATATATTGGGTTTATTAAAAATCTCACTCTGTCTATTGTGAGAAGATTGAGCTGAAGTGGGAGAAAATAAGAGTGGGGGAGATCATCTGGGGCTCCTGAGACAGTGAAGGCAAGAGATGATGGAAACTCAGATTATGGTGGTGGAATGGGGGCAGAGAGAAGACAGACTCAAAACATTTGATGGGTAAAATAAGACTTAACAATCTAGTGGTTGTGGGGAATACATAAAAGAGGTTTCAGGAACAACTGGAGGTCCCTGGCACATGTACCTGGAAGGAGAGCAGTCCCATTTGTCAAGAGGGGCAACTCTGGAGGAGGTGCTGACTGGGGGAGAAGGTTTATGGGTTCAGGTTTGGACATGGTTGGTGTGAAGACTTATGTGATATCCAGTTAGAGTAGTCACATAGGCCATTGCATGGATAGTTCTAAAGCTCAGAAAAGGATTCTGGAATGAACATAAATTAAGGGCTCAAAAGCATAAAGAAAGGAATGCATGCCATAGGAGTGGAGGAGAAGTCCAGAGTGAGCATACAAAGTGGTAGGAGGTAAACCAGATGTATGGTGGCCCCAGAGCCACGGGGATAGAGGGGAGTTTCAAGAAAGGTAGAGTGGTCAACTCAATTGACTGGGCTAGATACCAAGTAAGATGAAGATTGGAAGGTGTCCATTGAGCCTAATAATTAAAGGTCACATTGGTAGCCTTAGCAAGAGCTATAGTGGAGTCACATAGGTGGAGGTGAGATTACAGCAACCTCAGAAGCAGAGGGGAGGTGAGAATTGGAGACAGAGAATAGAAACAATTATTGTGGGACCGCCTGGGTGGTCCAGTCAGTTAAGCATCTGACTCTTGGTTTCGGCTCATGTCGTGATCTCAGGGTCATGAGATTGAGCCCCACGTGGGGCTACGTGCTCAGTGTGGAGTCTGCTTAAGACCTTCTCTCTCTCTCCCTCTGTCCCTGCTCCTCTCTCTCTCTCAAATAAATAAATCTTAAAAAAAAGAAGCAATTATTGTGTAAAGTTGGCTGTGAAGGTAGAGGAGATATTTGTATCTGGAGAAGCATATGAGTGTTTTTACTATAGCTTTTGTTTTATTTTTATTTTCTTCTTCATCATTGCCTTCCTCTTCATCCTCTTCTTCCTCTTTTATTGACAATGGGGAGGGGAGGATATTTCAAGGCTAATAGCACAGATCCTGTCAAGAGGGAGAACTTGAAGACATAGGAACATAATTAGTAACACCAAGCAGGTGAGACGGCTTAGGACCCAGAACCTGACTGGAGGAGGTTTCTGTCTCTCGTTGTTAAAGAGGATCCCTCAGCAGTAACCAGACAACTGAATGTGGAGGCCTGAAGCTAGGGGAGCTCAGCTCGCATGGGTCTGTTGGCTACTATTTTCCCCAGGAAGTAGGCAAGTCCTACCAAAGAGATCAAGGTGGTGTGCAGGAGGTGGTTTGGGTAAGGTGACACAGAACTGCATGAACTAAAGTGTGTGGAAAATTGGGGAGGACTTGAATTTGCTTTGAGGGAAACATAGAAGGTGTAAGGCAGTTTTAAGATGGGGAGGGGAGGTGGGAGTGGTGATAATGGGGATGCAGTGACCTCTGACCTCCATACTGCTGGGTAGTGTGAGCTGCATTTCTCACCAGCGACAAGGCTGACATGGAGGAGCCACATTGTTGGGCCCATCCAAGGCTGGGATTTGCTGGATTTTATTAGGTAGTTCAGTGCATGACCAAGAGAAAGATTAAGGGCTTGACCATGTAATCTCAATTTGTAAGAAGGGAAATGAAGCTGGGAGGAGCCTCGTGCATTAGGAGGGATGGGTGTAGGCCTGGGAGGGCTGCAAGGAGGCAAAGGCATTCAGTCACTGACACAAATGCTCAGGAGCCCCTTGTCCTGAGCCCTCATCCTGTCATTTGACATAGAAGAAAGAGGATAAATGGTGGAATGATACCTTGGAGGTTGCCAGAGGGACCAGGAACAAGACCACAGGTGGGGGTTTAGCTTTGCAAAGGGGATACTCAGTGGGGCATGTAGCATGTTTGCAGTTTTGTTTCCCAGGGCCTCAATCAGAAGCAGGCCAGAAATAAATGTCCAGTGCATACATCTTGAATGAAGAATGAATGAATGAACAAGGGGGTAATATTAATTAGAAGTATTTTCACAATATTCACTTACCTCAGGTGTTTATACCTGGTTAGTCTTTGGTGTTTGACCAAAGTCACAGTTCAGGCTATAGATCTGGATGCATTATTGTAAAATCTGACTTTTGTGTTATTTTGAAAATCAGCCAGTACCTTTCATTTGAACCAAAGGAAAGCAATAATCCAAGTTCAATCATAGTAATCTATTATGTAGTGCAAACTATAGTCATAAAGCATCCTCCAAGTTGAATAACGAGTTGCAGTGTTGAAAATGGAGGAATTGAGATAATACCTGTGGATTGGTCCTAGAAAGAGAACACTGCATTCTTGCTCCTTGTAGAGCATAAAATGAGGAGGGATAGCTGGTCCCCCCTACAGACACACAATGTCGCTGGAGGTACACCCTTACTAAGCAGCATGTCCCCTTTCCCCGGGCCCTCTTCATCACACCACTCGATTCATTTGCTTCCCAACACTTCTCTGTTTCCAGAACTTCCCATGTGCTTATGCTTCGTTGTCCGTGTCAGCCCCCACCACTTCTGCAATCACGGGTCATCTGACTGGGTCAGTCCTGTGGCCCGGCGCCTAGACCGATGCCCAGCTTGGGGAGGCCTCATTCCGACTTGACCCCTGAGTCTTGGCATGCCCTCTGGAATGTATGAACAGCTGCAGAAGTGACAGGCAGGTGTTTTTATATTAACTTCCCTCTCTTTCATGTGAGTACCTTGAAGCGAGAGATTTTTTCCTTCCTCAGTTAACGTATAGCATGTGCTCAAACCTTGTGAAAGAATTTATTGTATGACATAGACAGCGACAAAATGTAAAATGGCAAAGCAGGGTGGCCTCAGTGCCCCAACCTTTGATGTCTGAAATGTTTTCCTGCCCTCCCCCCAAATAATTTTTCAGATATGAAGACAGATATTCCTTAACTGGGAGCTATTCTCTAGGAATAAGTAAGACACTTCATGAACTGATTTAACTCTTTAAGATATCGAGGAAACTAGAGGACAGAATCAGGAATTTGGTTTGAATGAGCCACACCTGACGAATCCTTACAGTTCCGCTTGAGGTAGATGAAAGAAAGCAGGTTTCTGCATTGTGGGCTTTGGAGCAATGCTTTGCAAATCTGAACATGTATACCAAGCATCAGGATCTTGTTAAAATGCAGCTTCTGATTCCATAGGTCTGGGGTGAGCCTGTGAATCTGCATGTCTAACCAGCTCCCAAGGGGTGCCCGTGCCGCTCCTCTGGGGACCACGCTAAAGGTGCTTAAAGGTGGCAAGACCCCAGACTATACTATTTTCCCACAGGCCAGAGTGGAGACACACGTTCCTGGACTTGTCCTGAGCCGCCTTCTTTTTTTTTTTTTTTTAATTTTATTTGTCAGAGAGAGAGAGAGCACAAGCAGGGGGAGCTGCAGGTAGAGGGAGAAGCAGACTCCCCACTGCTGAGCAAGGAGCCCGATTCAAGACTTGATCCCAGGGCCCTGGGATCATGACCTGAGCCAAAGGCAAACGCTTAACTGACTGAGTCACCCAAGCGTCCCTGTCCTGAGCCTTCTTGAAAACAGAGCCTTTTAGGTTTTGATAATTAAAAAATATACAGATTTTTTAAAAAGTAGATACCTTTAAAAAAATAGATTTAAAAATAGATAAAAATAGATGATTACTCCCATGTGATAGATAACGTGGCTGAAGTACACAGAGGTTAAATGACTTAGCCCGGATGACAGAGCCAGTAGGTGGCAAAATGTTGTAAATTTAGTTCTCTTCTTTCTGAGTCAAATGCTCTGTCTCCTTTATCACAACTGTTCTCCTGCTATTTGTGTGTCATTCCTTCATTCATTCCACAAGGGTTTATAAAGCACCTTTCGGGGGGGGGGGGGCATGTGCCTTCTCCAGCTATTGCAGCTGTCTTGGCTATCTGTCCCCATTCCTGCCAATCCGCCAGTTGAAAAGCAACTACGTCCATCACACTTGTCATGTCCTGTGCTGTCCTCAATCCCTATTGTGAGTGGGGAAGATACAGACATTCAGAAAGAAAATTGGTATTCAGGCTCCTAGAGTAATATCGAAAATGACCCATTACCATACCGTCATTTGACTCAAAAAATAGCTTTATGAAAGGTAGTTTTTATCGAGAACTCTAGCCGTCCTCTTCAAACTCAGATAGCATGAGTCATCCTCATTGTCTTAGTTCTTGACAGCTTTTGGTATTTCTCAACCTGCTTCAGAACATCATATGCTAGTTCTACCAACGGAGCTCCTTTGAGGGTGTGCCCCACCAATTTCAGAGGGAGGAGAACAATTAGGAACAATTAGGGATGCTCTGAAACTGACTGGCAGCTCTTTGTGCGGGTCTAATTCTAATGAAAGATGACTCCATTCGAAGCAGGTGGTGCAAGCACCTGCAGCCATTTGCAGTGATGCTATTTTAAGTTATGATTGGGAGTCGGAAAAAACCGCTCTGGAAATATCTGCATGTGAAGAACATGTGATTTTAATGTTCCTGCGACCATCTCAGAACACCTGAATCCCCATTGAAGTACCTGTAGCCGGTGCATTCCATTCCTCAAACCTTGGGAACCGCCCCCCCCCCCCCAACACACACAGAATTTGGAATGACTGCAGGGACAGCTGACTGGTTCAGGTAGAGATGGGGTCCTAAGATGTCTATAGACCTCAACCTGACACCTTTGGTTCCCAGGAAGGATTTGGGCAGAACAACACTAGTGATGACCTTGAATAGTCTCACACTTCCGATGTCCTAGGGTGACTCTGCTTAGGAATTCTTTAGTAAATTCCTCAGTAAGGCTACAATTCTTTTGTAACGTAAATAATCTGCTCCATCTCTCTGTTCTAAGTTGGCAGTCTTTGGTTTTCTTCAGTGGGCAGACACAGGCTATCTCTGTCATCAGATAAGCAGGGTGATAGTTGTTCATGCTCAGATCATACTTAGGAAAGTGTCAGTAAAATGATAAACCCTATTGATTTAAATCATTTCTCCTTGAAAGAGCTCCAAGCACTTTATTATATCTTTTATCTCTCATAGCCCTGTGGAAAATACGGTAATGTTCTCTCCTCATTTTACAGCTGAGAAACTGGGAGTTACTATAACAGGAATGCACAGCTTCGTAAAGAGTGATAAACTCCTTTGTAAATAAATTAAGCAGAATGTCCATTTGCAGCTGCCAGTTTCCACCACGGCCTTCCCGGGCTTCCTGGGCTCCCTAGCCCTGCTTCCCCACGTCCAGGTGCCTGGATTGGCTCATCTTCTAGCAGCTGAGCTCTGTTCTCGGTCAAACCTAAGCTGCTCCCTTTCTCCACCCTACTCACCTTTCCCTATTGACCCAACTGCACTCCTCCCTAGGTGTTCCCGGTTATTTGCGTGAATGCTGTATATTTAGAAGAAAGAATTTTGAGGTATTATTAAATATCCTGCTGGTTATTATAGATAAAGATATAATCACATAAGCTCTAATTCTTACAACACTTTTTTTCCTGAATGAAGTTCTTCTATTTCCTTTCCTGATTTCATTCACTTGCCTAAAATCAAGGGTTTTTTTAAATTTTTTTTAAAGATTTTATTTATTTATCTGATGGAGAGAGACACAGTGAGAGAGGGAACACAAGCAGGGGGAGAGGGAAAGGGAGAAGCAGGCTTCCCGCGGAGCAGGGAGCCCGATGTGGGGCTCAATCCCACGACCCTGGGATCATGACCTGAGCCGAAGGCAGACGCTTAACAACTGAGCCACCCAGGTGCTCCTAAAATCAAGTTTTTATAAATAATAGATGATTGTGCTGACTTTTGGATTTGTCAATAACAATAGGAGAAGTGCTTCTCGGAGAAATGCTTCTCTGAGAACTTGAATATTACCAGTTCCTGATATATATGTAATGTCCTTTGGTTTCTTGCTAAGTTTTAGATAATTTTTATACAGTATAGCATAGTGTTAAGCATGGAGATCGTAGACTTATATTTGGGTTCAGATTCTAGTTCCACAACTAACTAGGAAAATCTTGAGCAAATTAATTAACTTCTCCAAGGCACAGTGTCTTGATCTGCAAAATGGAATTAATAATACCCACCTCAGAAGATTATCGCGAGGTTTAAACAAAGATAATGCAGGCTAAGTACTACTTAGTGCAAAACCTGGCAAGCAGTAAGTGTTCAATAAATGGTTGTGGTTGTTGATGATGATGTTGGTGCTGGTGACCCTAATTATAACCAGCTGTGGAGATGGGAAACTCTCCTGGAGGTGATAATTCTAAAAATATCCAAATAAAGCATGTGTTGAAATCGCTTTCAAAACATTCTCAGACAGAGTTCAGATGTGGCAAACAAGATTCACTGAGTACCGAGGGGGATTTTTGTGCATCCTGGAGCACGCTTTGTGGCTACAGGTCCCACGGCAGCTACCCTCTGCAGCAGGAATCTACTATCCCTGCACAGATCATGTGTAGAAATAAGATATTTTATTTAATTTATTTTCAAATTTTATTTATTTATTTGAGACAGAGAGAGATCACCAGCAGGCGGGAGGGGTGGAGGGAGGAGCAGATTCCCCACTGAGCAGGGAGCCCGATGCGGGGCTCGATCCCAGGACCCTGGAATCATGACCTGAGCCAAAGGCAGCGGCTTAACCGACTGAGCCACCCAGGCGCCCACAATAAGATGTTTTAAATAAACTAAAACACTTGAACAATGACACAGGAGAATAGCTATTAAGTAGCACGTGGCCACTTTGAATTCAACATTTAGAAACTTGTAGACGCAAATAATATTTTCAAAAGGTAAATCATTTTGACTCTTGATAGCGAAATCTGGTGGGCACATACTAACTTCAGGAAAGGCATTCCATGTCTGGCTAACTCTTGTCATTTTTAGTATTTTTCTGCTTTTCTAGAAGGAGGTGAAAACAAAGGTCAAGAGGTACTTAGACGATTTGAGTCAATTAGCTTAACCTCTAAAGATTTAATGATTTTTAAGAACAAATGGTGGACTCCAGTCTCGTGGAGTTCATGGAATCTTGGGGCTAAATATATTACCTCATCCAAGATTGTCATTTTATAGGTGGAGAATATGGGGCCAGAGAAGCTGAGTGAGGTACTCCACAGAGCCCACCCTGAGTTAATGTTAAGTTAGTGACGCGATAACGAGGAGAGGCACTTAATCCTTAGCCTAGTACTCTTCCACCAGCTCACTTCTCCCGGGTCCCTTATAAAGAATAGCAAAAAACATCTGCAGTCATAACATAAAGTCAATATTAATTTTGCTACATGTGCAGAAAGAACCTATTTCTTTTTCTTTAGGTGGTTTAAATTCCTTTCTAAAGCTTTTTTCATTTTATTTGTTTATTTACAGATATAATAAAGGTATGTGTGAACCTTCATCTAAATGATAGCAAATTAATGGAGTCTAAGCTAATGAAGTTTCTTTCTAGTTCAAGCAACAACAGTGATACTCAGAAAATAGCTCTCATGTCACATGGGACTTTGTGTGTGTCATTGGGAAGGTCAAATGAGTTAATACATGGAATGAGCTTAGAACAGTCGATTTGGCAATGACAGATAATAATGTTGCCGAGGCCCTTTAAGATGGTTATGCATTTCTAAACGAGGATTAGTATATTACTCTGGGTTCAGCCACAAGCACGCTGGAGTAAATGACGCTCTAGACCAAGGCTGCCCAATAGAAATATAATGTGAGCCACACATGTAAAGCTGTTTAAGTTGTCTTATTGCCACATTATAAAAATAAATAGGTGAAATTAATTTCAATAATGTTTTATTTAATCCAATATGTACAAAAATTAGGATTTCAATATGTAATTTTAAAATGTATTAGTGAGATACTTTACAATGTTTTTTTAAATACTATCTTTGGGCGCCTGGGTGGCTCAGTTGGTTAAGCGACTGCGTTCGGTTCAGGTCATGATCCTGGAGTCCCGGGATGGAGTCCCGCATCAGGCTCCCTGCTCCGCAGGGAGTCTGCTTCCCCCTTTGACCATTCCCCCACCCCCATGCTCTCATTCTCTCTCTCAAATAAATAAATAAAATCTTTAAAAAAAATACTATCTTCAAAATCCAGTTTATACGTTACCTTTATAGCCCATCTCAATTCAGACTGGCCCAGTCTCAAGTCCTCCACAGCCACGTGTGGTTAGGGCTCTGTGTGGGACAGTGTTGCTCCAGTCCTATTTACTTGTGAGCCTAATTTCACAAAAATTTTCACAAACTGCCTCCATCCTTTCTGAAGGTGCATGTGGTTTTTCTTGGCTCTTTCTTCCTTGTTATAAGACTAGTCGGCCGTGCCCAAGCCCATCACAGTTAAATAGAAATACATTATACATTTAAATTTGAGTTATGGTACATATATGCAAGAGCTAAGCTGAATATTTAGCTCTCTCTAAAAATAGTTCACTTCAAGAGTAATAGAATATTTTTCATGGATCGGTTTCTTTATATTTCCAGTTCAGTAAATGTGTCAAATTGTATTGTCATCGTCGAGGAAGGTCTATTTATTTCTTCACTTTGATAAGGTAAAGCTTTGCTGCTTTCTGTGAGAAATATTTAGGCTTATCTTTTAAAAACATGGTTTACTGATTTATGATTCATGATTATGATTCAATTAAACATTAATTGTTCCCAGTGAGCATGATCATGTTGCTGCAAGAATGATTTTGATTATGGGAAGTTTGTTAGCTGAACAGAACATATGTCTTGCAAATATTCCTTAAACTCCTTATCAAGGCCCTTATCGAAGGCATTACAGTAGAAAGAAGCTTCGTATTGCTTTACGCAGTTGAAAATAACCGTAAGTATGCTGTACCAAAAGCTACATAAATAATTGCTAATCAGATGGAAGTTTCTGGTTACTTCTAAAAATATAAGGTAAGGTCATCAGGTTAACATTCATGAGGAATAGTCTCATCACTGATTTTGAATTCTTAAAATGTTAGTCTTTATCAATTTTGAAATGCTAGTTCTTCATTTAGTGTTAGGTTATATGATGCATGAGTACACACATTTCTCTCTTGTAAATTTTACAATGAAGCTATGGGAACTTTGAGTTGAATTCATGCTTTGTGGCTCAATTTATAAAAGAGCCAAGATTCCCAGACCTTAATTTTCTTATCTGCAAAAGGGGTAGACTAATAAAAGCTAAAAATGAACGAACACATTTAGCTGAACACTTTACAAGTCTCAACCCATCTAATCCTCTTTACTCCCACTGCGCATGATATCATATCTCCCATTTTACACATGAGGAGGTGGAATCTGCCCAAGACCACAAAGCCAGGGGTGGAGCCATCATTCAAGCCCAGGCTGGAGCTCTCCAGGGGAATTTCCTTGATACTTGAAATTACAAGTTGAGAAAAAGAGGCTTAATAGAATTACTTAGAAGAATTCTTTAAAGATACATTAAAAAAAATTCTTTCTGTTTAGAAGTCGTTATATAGGCTCACTAGGATATTAGACAATTCTGTGCTATTCCACAAAACCAAGCCCATCCTTGACTTTAAGAAGTAAAACCAGGACTGTGGAGTCCTTCCCAGTGAAGTGATGAGGTTGGTCTCTGGAAAACAAGTGGTTTAGGACCTGAGTTAAATGAGGGTTTGACTTAATTGTCTCTGAGGCTCCTTACATCTCTGGTCTCCTATGACTCTTGATGCATGCCTAGGGTTGAAGGACAGAGTTGCTGTGTGCTTATTTGGGGTCTGCAAAGCCGAAGCCAGGCCATGGCAGTTCATTAATGAGAAGACTGTGTGGTGATGGCTGTTGAGAAAAAGTAGTCAAACAAAGTCTTAGAAATAAACCTCTGACCGAGAGCAGAAGTCTCAGTGCAATCATGGGTCTTTGCGGAATGGACTAGCTCATAGTGAATGTTTCCCATCTTCATCTTGTCCTTTCTGGAATTTAATTGCCTTCAGAATCAGTAAAATTCAACCATGGCTAGAGACCTTTGATGATGTGGAGTGGGGAAAGTTCCAAACATTGGAGAAGTGAAGGAGAAGGTAGAGGGCAGAAAGGGGGAGGGAATGGGAGGGAGAGAATGAATATAATAGCAGGAAAAAAACCTCAGCTATCAAGGCTAGAATGCAGGCTTTGTTAGGGTAGTCTGCTACGCCACTGAGATAACCAGGGCTGCAATAGTTCAGATCCACCCCCGTCCCCCCCCACCCCGTCTGCCCTTGGGGTCAAGCTGGCTTTCAGTGTTGCAAAGAGGACCCCAGAGAAAAGTCTAAAATGTTTATTTCAGTGGAAGGGTTAAGCTTCTTGGGGGAGGCAAAGTCACTGAATGAAGAGATTACCTCCAAGAGTGACCTGGACAAGGAAGTCACAAGGCGAGTGGCTTCTCCGTGGTTAACGTGCTAAATGCACCATTTCTGAGCCCTCTGTTTACAAGTGGTGGTGACATTTTTATCGGTGAGCCTGTGATCAGTCTTCTCAGAGTGCTTTGACTCTGCTAAACGTCCGGAGGGTGATATTTAAGAAGGAAAGCAACATTCGCTGTTTTCCAAATTTCAACTCTTTCACAATGCAGTGTGTTCCTTATATCAAATGTCCGTCGTGTGACCAGGCAAATGGAACTATGTCATGCTGAAAGTAAAAAAGGCTCCGGTCATCTATTCAATCAGGGGAGATACAGATAAGAAAGAAATGTTTCATTTGGTTCCTCATGCTCAGCTCCTCCGTATTGTTCAATTGTTACCTGCCACTCACCCAAGACACACAGTGTATTGACTGAGATAAGACAGCCTGCATTCTGTGTGCCTGGCGTCAATACAGGTATTGAAAGAAATCACATCGATCTAAATTTGACCCCAAGTGGAAGGAAGGAGGGTCACCTGAACAGGGACTGTGAATGATGTCACTGTGCGAATGATAGCTTTTTCCTTCCTTCCTGTCCTGCTAGAGCTAACGCCTCACCTCCAAACACCCTCTCCTCTGGGTGTCTATCACAGAAACCCCACATCTGTTTGTGCATCTAACATTGGGTAACTGAAGCAATATTTCCACAAGAGAAGTAAGGTTCCTGAACACTTGCTCACAGTCCCTGGCATGTATCAGGAGACATTGTCAAATATTTCTTGCTGTAAATGAGTATAAATAAATGATTTCTTTTTTTTTTAAAAGATTTTATTTATTTATTTGACAGAGAGATAGACAGAAGAGCACAAACAGAGGGAGTGGCAGAGGGAGAGGGAAAAGCAGGCTCCCCACTGAGCAGGGAGCCCAATGGGGGACTCGATCCCAGGACCCTGGGATCATGACCTGAGCCAAAGGCAGACGCTTAACCATCTGAACCACCCAGGCACCCTAAATAAGTGATTTCTGTTTGAAAATGCAATTTTTTTTGTTTTGTTTTTTGACAATTTGTGGATTTTTTTTTTTTTCCATAGTGACTTCCCAAATGGGGCGGGGAAAGTTTGGAAACAAATCCAATACTCGTTAAAATCACAGACAATAATTTGGATGGATAACAATTTTCAAGATCCAAAAAAAAAAAAAAAAAACCAGAGATAGGGTGGAGATCTGAGCCAAGTTTAAAAGGAAGAAATTGAATTCTCAACCACGCACCTTCAAGATGGAAGAGAAATGGTTTACCAGCAGCATATGCAAATATAGCTAAATTTTCCTCAGCTATGTTGTATGAGTGCCAGAAAGGCTAATGCAATTCTAGGCGCATTGTCTATGCTTCCACAGAAGCATACAAAGAGGGAAAAAAAAGGGAGGCAATAATTTCACTCTATTTTGAAGTGACACCTTGTGGGCAACCAGTTGATGAAGAGCCACAGGAGAGCGTCCCAGTGGTAATTTTAGAAATCTTGGCAAATCTAAAAAGAGGAATCTGGTTAGCCTCAGGGGTGGCAGGGAGAGGGTTGAGGATGTCACGGAACCAACGTGAGTTTGCTCCTTGGTGAGTTGCAGGTAGACACTGCACCCAGGTAAGTTGTCACACAAAGGAAACTTGACCTGCAACAGATAAGGAGATCACAGGGAATAACTTAGTTAGGGTTGGGGTGACTATTTAAAAAGCGGTCCTTGTCACCCTGTGTAGAGATGGGCATTGGGTTGCACATGTGCCTTAAGGAAACATGCCTATCCGTATTTTGTATGTTATGTAAATGAGGCTTGTGCTCCTCCTTGGGATAATGAGGTAAAGGTGGTTGTCGGTAGTTCTGGAGGCCACTCCATGGTCCTTCTGAGCAGACGCCAGTAGGGGGTTTAGCTCAAGCTGGTCTGGGTGGGCTGCGTGGGCTGCAGGTCTTGTCAGGGCACCTGCTATCCCCGGAGGGGTGGTTTCCACTTTCATGTGCCTGAGGTAAGAGGTAAGCTGGAAAGAAGAGCTTAAGGAAAAATAGGGGGCAAAAGTCGGTGCATACAAGCAGGTGGGCAGTGAAAGGTCAGGTCTTGGGGTCTAGCTGGTGACGAGGACACTAGATAAACACTTACAGGCTGGTTATGTGGACCAGGTGGATTACACGGACACTGATGGCTCCAGCAGACAGAACCAGAAACGGTATGTAGAGGTTGCAAAAAGACAGGTTTGAGTTCAGGGTAAGGAAGAACTTTCCAGTAGAGTTGCCCCTCTAGGGGCATGGAGGAGTGAGGTTCTCAAGTCAGATATATATTCAAGAAGAGGCTGCATGGCCCCCTACTGAATAGTTCCTATTGGGTCAGCCTCGATGTGTCACTAAGGTGTCTTGTCACGCTGTGGCTGGGATTCCCTGGCCATGTGGTAAAATAGAGCCAACTGGCCTGAAAGAAGAGAAGTGCAGCGTAAGGTCTCCGAAGTGGGACACCCGTCAGTATCTTCCACTCTCCCCGGGGCCTGAGGACGAAGCAGGCAGCTGTCTGAGGTGCCAGAGGGAGCTGGCCTGAACAGCCAGTTGTGTTCCTCTGGTGTTCTTCAGGCTTGTTTTAATGCCTTCTGGGCTTTCTTTTTTTTACGATTTTAATTATTTATTTGAGAGAGAGCGAGCACAGAGGGGGAGTGAGAGGGAGAAGCAGACTCCCTGCTGAGCCGAGAGCCTGACTCAGGGCTCAATGCCAGGACCCTGAGATCAGAACCTGAGCCGAAGGCACACACTTAACCGACTGAGCCACCCAGGCGCCCTGGGCTTTCAGCTTTTCTGTTCCTGATATAGATCTATTGCTCTACCCCACTCCTGTCTACACACACACACATCATGCACTTCCCTAAAGCAGAAGGAAACGCATAGGAAATGTGTAAAATGAGCTAGACTCCGAGCTGGGGCTTCCTCTGCCCTGTCCCAGGAGTAAATGAATCCATTTCATTTTCTTTTCTTTTATTTTTTTAAGATTTATTTATTTATTTGACAGAGAGGGGGAATGGGAGGGAGGGGCAGAGGGAGAAGGAGAGAGAATCTTAAGCAGACTCCGTGCTGAGCGCAGAGTCTGCCTGCTGCGGGGCTTGATCTCACGACCCTGAGATCATGACCTGAGCCAAAATCGAGAGTCGACCGCTTAAGCGACTGAGCCAGCCAGGCGCCCCCACCCTTCCCTTTCAAAGGTTAGGCTGGGTACCTAAAGTCGGACTGTGTGACTGGATTGATTTTTCTAGTAGAAATCGACTGTTTTGAGACAACTGTATGCATTTGCTTCTTGGTTTCTTTAAATGTTCTATGGTACGTACACATCCTGAATGGAGATAAGAATCTCAGGCACAAAGTTATTTTTGCAGTGATGTGGAAGGAACATTAGGTATTTCAGCTAAACAACTCTGCAGCCCTGCGTAACGCCCAGAAGTGGTGTGATCTATTTGTGTTGCCTTTCCTAGGCTACTTGCTTTTTCCCCTTAGGTTTTTTTCCCTCCTGTAAAACGGAGATCATAATAGCACCACTCCTTAGGGTTGTGAAAATGAAGTAAGTTAATACATGTAAAGAGCTTCCATCGGTACCAGGTGCATACAAAACAAGTATTAGTGTTATTATATACTGTTTCAGGAGTCCTTTCGACCTCCTCCAGTATTAGTAATTTGCCAGAAAGACTCACACGTCCCAGAAAAGCTGTTATACTCAGTTATGGTTTGTTACAGCAAAAGAATACAGATTAAAATCAGCAAAGGAGAAAGGTGCATTGGGTGGAGGGCAGCTGCAGTTGTCCTGACGGAGCTGAATGCCCTCGGCAGTGTGACAACATGCATCGGTGTGGCCGACCAGGGAGACTGCCCCCCGCCTTGGGGTCCAGGATTTCTGTTGGTGAGGAGGAGTCAGTCACACAGCATGCAGTCTTCAGCTCCTCCTTCCCCACCTGCCCCCACGAGAAGTCAAACTGTCATAGTGTGACCCCACGCCCGGACATACAAAAAAGGCGTTCACAATGAATCCTGTTGCTGGCATAAACTATATGGCAGGGCCTAAAGTCTCAGGCACACAAAGACATTTTTTCAGGCGGGATACTCCAAGGGTTCAGAAGAGCCAGTCAAGGGACATTTGGAATGTGGAAGGTTTGGGCAACTCAGACTCCCGAGGTAACATTTTACTGCACATTATATATAAATTTTGCTTATTTGAACAATCAAATTCAACCATTTTCCTAAGGCTTGAAATACTTTTTTTTAGTATGTGAATATTTATTGTTTATCACATGTGTATCTCTTATAACCTTCTCTCTATGAGCTGGAAAACAATTTCAGTTTCAAGCCACGTTGTAAACCCAAAAAAGAAACTGTTACTATCCAATCGAGAGGACATATCAGAAACTAAAGATCACTACTATCATTGCAATAACAGTGATAATAGAATGCTCCACAAATTTTAACTAAAATTACATGCCAAATGCTTTATGAATATTATTAGTTTTAGGCCTTATCAACAACCGTGGGAGGGAGGTAATGGTTCTCTTTTACAGGTGAGAGAGTAAAGGTCCAGAGTTTTAAGAACTCCCTCGAGGTCCCTCAGCCAGTAAAGGGCAGAGTTTGCATTTACCGATCTGATTCCAAACCTCATGGTCATAACATCATGCATGATAGTTTCCTATGACGTTGAGAAACAAAGCCTCTAAAAGTATTTTGAAACATTAAAAAAAATCCAACAAGATTTATTTGATTTGATCTCACGATCCACAGAATGTTTAGACACCGGGGCAGAGTTGTGGCTAGAACATGTGTTGCTTTTACCAACAGAAGAGATCTTGGCAAAGAAGTTTCTAAGATGCCTCTCTCCACAAATATGTGATGTAGAAGGCAAAAAAGCAAGGAAAAGAGAGATACCAAAAGGAGGAAAATTATATAGTTATTCTGAGTGTTTTGATTAATAAGGGGAACATAAAATCTGAATGTTCTCCAAGATTCCAAAATTGTTGCCACCATGAATTGTCTGTAATTGTATCTTTCTCCTTCCCCTATTATTAGATCTCAGTCTGTGGTAGAAGCTGGGACCCTGAAACATGAGGAGAAGGGAGAGAATGAGAACACTCAGCCACTCCTGGCTCTGGACTGAACCCCGAGTCACCCCATGCTCTCGCAGATCGCCAGCCTTCAGTGGTATCAGCCACGCAGGAAGCACATGAGCGACTGACCCACACAGACACGTGCGTTCCGCTTGACATAAGGCCCTCCACTTCTGCCATCTAGTAATAACTGTCACCAGCCATTGGTCTGAGCAGCCAAAGTTTGAACAAGGACTTGAGAGATGCTTTTTGTTTTTTTTTCAGTGAGGGGACTGGAGATGAAGCAAGGCAGTCATGTAAACATGATTCTTCCTCCCCCATATTTATGGTATTAAATAAATTGAAAAAAAGAAAAACTAAATTTGATGCACACACTGCATTAGTACCAGGATTTTTCTGAGGTACCGCAGAGACCCTTTCCAGGTTTTGTGACTTAAGATTAAGTGCATTTCCAAGTAGATACATGAGAATGAAACCGTGCAGACCCAATTGTCAAGCTCAATGCAGTGCAAAGCCCCAAGACAGTAGTATCTCCAGGAATTTCCATTCTTACTGAATTATTTTCTTTGACCTCATCACCAGCATTGAATTGTTCAGCCCAAGGGCATGTTCTTATAGGTCTGGCTCTTTGCAGAGTTTGCTTGTTTTGAGATCCTGCAAGAATGATTTTGACGTCACATCTTTTGTCAGGCTACCAGCTGATTACCGTGATCGGACTTTAAACGAAGACACACACAACTTGAAATATGATTATTTCATCTTAATAATGTGACTTCCCACAGGCAACATGAGATTGCGGAGGGGGGGCGGGGCCTCATTGAAAACACTTGTCAGTGATTAATGGCTCCATTCAAATTGCCTCACTTGGGTCACTACAGGCAAGAAAAGTGCTACAAAAGCATTTAACTCCCCCACCCTCCCGCAACCAGCTAAAGGTGTGGAGAAGGGAGCTGGCTGTTGCTGAGAGGGTAGGTACCAATCATGGAGGAAGACCCTTAACGATGGCTAAATATGCAAGTACTGACAATAAGAGAAGATTAGGAATGTGGGATAAAATGCCAAAGATCATTTTATTTCTTTGTCTATTCTCCTTAGAAATGGAGAGTCCCCAACTATCCATTCAAAGGAAATTAAATAAACGATAACACAGGATAAGATATCCTTACTTGTGCCACGTTTCCCAAAACGAGTTGTGTGTTTTAAGGCATCTCTTATCTTCCCAGCCATCCACATGACATGGGCATTTATCAGTAGGACCAGCTGGTGCTCAATGTCAAATAAAAAATATTTTAGTTGATAATGGGCAGAAAAATATGATTGTATGTTTTCAGGATTTGGGAGGGTTAGCTAAAAAATTCAGAGAAAAGAGGTGATTCGACTGGCCATAATCACCCTCAGTAGATATTATTACTAATCTTAACCATTTATTACATCTCTTTCTCAATGAATCTAGTGTTTTAATTTTTTTTCTACTGGCAGAGGAGAATAAGAGAAGTAATTTTTGTATTCCACCCTTGAAATAAAATTGAAATAGAATTAAAAATATTTCTCAACCGATTGTATCATGGTATAAATAAAACCCATTTTGTGTAGACATTTCAAATAACAAAATAGTAACATTGAGATAATTCTACCCATGCAGTGACTGAAACACTTTTCTTATATTCCATGACATAGGGAAGAGAGATAAAGAATTAAAGTGAATTAGAAAATCCATTTTATGACTTGGGTTTATAAAATAGTTGTGGGATCCAAGTATTTAAAATGCGTTTGGAGTCGATTATTGCCAACACTTTGCAACAGTAATAATTCTGGCTTTTCAACTGGCAATATTTAGAATCCTACTGTAGTGACCTGATTTTAAATACCATATTATAATCATTAAGAGCTAGTTTTTACTCTATGCCATGATTTCATTAAATGAATGTAAGATGATGGTTTAACATTGACAACTTATACTTTAAATTTCTTTATGTGTATGCAATATACATCCAAGAACCAAATTCAGCAAGTGACATGAATGTTATTACATGAGCACTGGATTGTATTGTCCTCTGTCAGTCATTTCTTCTGTTCAATAAATACTGAAGGACACAACACCTTTTGATTTTTCAAGAGCTTGCTTTTTCTTCTGGACTTTGGTAATTAATTTGGAGACTTTCCTCACATGCTTCTTCATCTGTATTAGTGGGATTGTTTTTGGCAAAACAGAAGGGAACAGGACCAATATTTTGCAAACCCTTCTAACTGGAAGCTAATGTCAAGCAAAAAGGGTACCTTTCAATGGTAAAGAACTCTTTTTAAAAGAGATAAAGAAAGCATCCTCCTTTGTCCTTAGATGGAAAGGAAGCACAAGTGTTTTTTTCTACCCCTGAATGAAATCTGGTAACCTCGGTGTCATTTCTTCAGCATTTTTGTTCATATTGGCTTAAAATTCAGGTGCATGAATAGCCTTACATTCATATAGCTAACATTTCTAGTTTGATTGGAAACATGCAATATTTAATACATTAATGCCCTTCTAAATTAATAATTTGATTGTCTTTGGAATAAGTAGGCAAGGCCATTTTTTCAACTGTTATTTCTATGCTGTGGATATTATTAAAGCTAAACTATGGATAACAACTGCTACTTCTAAGCTATATTTAAATGGCAGAAGTTTCTCAAGCCAGGGAAATGGAAGAGTCTTCCAAACTCTTTCAAAGAAGAAGGCAATCCTAAACCCAGCACTAAGATCCTGGGATTCTTGGTCTTCTGCTCTGCCATCTTTCATATTTTTACAAAGCTGTGATGGGGATCCATGTAAGGACCTCCTTGCTCACAGGGATCTACAATAGGCAAAGAGACTCTGGATTCCAGCCCTGTCTCAGATGCCAAAGAGGCCAAGGAGCCAGATGTCCTAGCAGCTACCTATCTACCCGACCCTGAGAGAAAATTTTTACTTTGAGAAATGTTACTTTTTTTTTTTCACGTTCTAATTCTTGGCATTAAAAAAAATTATAGGTGGCACTTTTATGACTCAAGATAAAATGACTCCATGTCCTGTTTCAGGATGAAAAGCTCCTCTTGGAAAGACAGCATCTCTCTACCATGTGCATGGCGAGGAGACACATTAAGACAATGGCTTTCAATGAAGATAAGAAAGCAAACAGTCTCAGTGGGTGGGAAGCAATACGGTTCACAGACATCAGCATAATTACATCTTTCTCCTTTGGATCAGGAAAATAAAATTGCTTCTTTATGAGTGTCTTTTACTAAAAATAATTAAAAGAGGGAAGTCTGAGTTCATGGGGGAAGTCACCATTAAGCAGCTAGAAGTACAGCATTTACACAGCTTACTATTAAACTCAAGAAAAAAGTAGTGGTACATGATGAAAAACATGGCCTAGCTACCCTAGAAAAATATAATTGCATAGAAAAATTACTAAAGTGATCCATTCACAGTTTCTACATATATTCTCATTGTACACTGATTCAGGCCTCTTCTAAGTGGGAAAAATATCTTTGGCTGACAAGGCAGAAGCTCTCACGTCTTCACTGGAAATACGGCATCGGATGGGTGCTGTCGTGGGATGAAGGACAGCAGGGGGCTTTCCACGTGAATTACAGCAAGGCAAAATATTCCATTTAGTGTCTTCTAACCCTAGGAGGAGCCTTAGAATTTTGGGAGCTGCCCGTCAAGGGAATGAAGGGCCTTCAGACTCGGAACCTCTACCCCTACACCCAAGGAGACAGAGCCAGCAAGGCAGCCTCTTTCCAGTGTGTCCCAAGCCTGCATGACATGCTAAATCGCCGGAAGGCTCTGTCTCTGCTGGGGTGTCAGCTCTGGGTGCCACACATCCACAATGAAGATCAGCCGGAAAGACGCGGCGTCCTGCCACACCTCGTGCTCAAAAGAGTCGTCAAAGATGAGCACCTTGCCTTCTTCCCATGTCCTGGAACAGAAAAACATGGATTCAGATGCCTGAGAACCAATCCCTGGCTACGTGCAGAGACGGGCACTTTCACGGTAACCTTTGGGATCTGGCCAGAAAATTGGAACACGAAGCCGAGATGGATTCTTCCCTTGGTGATTAAGAAAGAATTTCGGGATTTTTACCATGAACACAGTTTTCAATGCTCAGCCCTAAGAGTGTGCAAAGGGCAGACTGACCTTATCACAGGCCCTGCAATTATTCTTGGCCCAAGCCTAGGTGAGGCTTGTTGAGGCAGGCAAGCAGGCAAAGGCGTGCCCCGGCGGCTCATGCCCACGGTGACTTCCCGGTCAGTGACTGCATGCTATCCTGCCTGGCCTTTCAGAGACTGGTCTAGACCTGTGGGTACCACACTTGGGCTCAGGCCTCCCAGTGCCCTGGGGGCTACTTGGCACGGGGCCATCGCATCTCCAAGTGATTTTTCTCAACCCCTTCCATTTGTTGAAGTTCCATTTTATGGAAGAAAGTTCCATTTAATGGAAGGGCAGATTGGGAATGAATTTTGTTTATATTTTTAATGTCATCTGCAGTGCAAGTGGGTTATCCTTGGAATATTTTAAGTCAATGCTGCGAAACATCCTTTAGGGTCTCCAGCATTACTTCATAAAATATGTGTATAGGAGCTAAGACCTAAACAAGTGCTTGTCTAAATAAAGCAATCAAGAGAGAAATGAGCAGGGGCAATTACACAATGCCTTTCAAATTCAAAGAAAGTTTATTGCTCATGTTAATGTTCTCCTCTTGTTAAAATAGGCATTAATTGCCAATATATTGCATGCTGAGTTCTGTTTTTTAAGATGGAATTTTTACTAGGAAATTTTCTTTAGATATTAAAATTCCACTCAGGCATTTGAAATTTTATGTCACAGATTAGCAAATAATTAAAATTATAGGACAGAAAATGTTAGCTTGATTTCAAGTTACTGCATTCTCATAAGGAAGTTTGCCTTAAGAAAAATTATTTGTGTCTTTTTATGCTCATTACTAGGTGATTAATCAGTAGTAAATTAGGTAATATTTCCTACTGCAGGGTTTCTCAACCTTGGCCCTAGTGACATTTGGGGCCAGATAATTTGCTGTTGGGGGTCATCCTGTGCTCTATGTATGCTTGGCAGTAATCTCTGGCCTAGAATCTCTAGCCACTAGAAGCCAGTAACACGCACTCTCCACCAGTCATGAGAACCAAACCTGTCTCCAGTCATTGCCAAATGGTGGGGTGGTGATGAGGGGTGAGAGGCAAATTCATCTCAGACATACTGCATTAATCTGACAACAACATTTCTAAGTTGTTTAAAGTAAACAATAAAGTAATGAATATTTGCAAGTTAAAAGTTCCTTGGAATTGAGAGTCAACCTCCACTTCAGCTCCCCACCCCCACCCTCCTGCCCCACTTTATGCGCTATCTCACACCCCTAGCCTAATACCTTGCATTCAATAAACATGGGCTGCTTAACTCTTCTGTATGATTCCTCTTAAGAATCAAAGAGTTCTACTGGAGTTCCATCCAAGTGTAAACCAACAACAGAAATATAGAGACACAGGAACAAATGACAAATTAAAAAATATGTATTATTACCATGCAAAAAGCAAACTTGAAAAGAAAGGCAACATTAAGAAGAGAAAAAAAAATGACAAGGAAAAAGAAATGAAATGACCCACAGCTTATACAGTTTAGTGGTGATTTTCTAGGTCTTAGTGTTATTGGTGGGACTGTGCAATGTCTATGGGTACCCCAGACAAGCCTAAATATAGGCAAACGGTAAGGGGGATGCTCTCAAGAGGGAAAGGCAGGACCCCCGTGTGCACAGCAGCAATACCCACAATAGCCGAAGGTGGAAGCGACCCAAGGGTCTACTGACAAACGAACGGGTAAGCAAAATGTGGGGTATGCGCACAATGGGGTATTCTTCAGGCTTACATAAAAAGGAAATCCAGAGAATGCCACAGCATAGACATTGTGACATTTTGCTATGTGAAATAAAGCCCTCATACAAGAACAAATATTGTGTGGTTCCACTTACGGGCGGTACCCAGGGCAGTCTAATGCACACAGACAGCAAGAACGATGGCGAGTTGTGGTTTAGCGTGTACGGGGCTTCAGTAAGATGAAGAGTCCCGTGAAAGGGTGGACACTGGCAACGGCAGCCCGACGGGATCGTACGTAACACCACTGAACTGTATGTACATTTAGAAATTGGATGGTAAATTTTATGTTCTGTGTGTTTCACCACAATTGAAAAGGGGAGAAAAAAGGGAAAGGGAAAGGGGAGCATATGGTCAAAGAGAAAGGGGGCGAGAAACAGCAGAGGGCAATGGAAAAGTTATAGCCCTGAGGGGAAGCAGATTTGAACCTCTTGGCTCTGCCGTTTATTACTATGTGACCTGGGGTGAGTTGCTCGGCATCCATGAGCCTTTGTGTCTTTTTTTGTTTTTTTAAGATTTTTATTTATTTATTTGACAGAGAGAGACAGCAAGAGAGGCAACACAAGCAGGGGGAGTCGGAGAGAGAGAGAAGCAGGCTCCCGGCCGAGCAGGGAGCCCGATGCGGGGCTCGATCCCAGGACCCTGGGATCAGGACCCGAGCCGAAGGCAGACCAGACACTTAACGACTGAGCCACCCAGGCGCCCCCAAGAGCCTTTGTGTCTTTATCGGCATAGCTGATGTGAGGATTAGCATATGATGGGCGCATAGTAGATATTCAATTAACAGTAGAGAACATAAAACAGAGGAGGAAGGAAAACACAGGAATAAATAGGGAAAAGATAAAAGAGGTGATAATGTATGGACATGGTATAATGCTACCAAAAATAATCTTGGCTTCATGCCCTATGGATTTGCCTTCATTTGAGAAAACTGAAAATCTTGCAAGGGGATGAAATATCAAAAATCTTTCAGAGAATCTGCAATATACACTTGTGCTACAATGACAAGTGGTTCTCAATGTTTTCCGAGCGGCAGAGAATCCAGAATCTACTTAAAATACTGGAAGTAAATCAAAGACCCAAAGAGAAAATTCTAGGTTGTGCAAAATTGTATTTTTCACTAGATTTTGATGGGTGTAATAAAGCCAAATGCCCTGATGAAACAACTTTTTTTAAAGATTTTATATAATTATGAGAAAGAAAGAGAGAGAGAGAATAGGGGGAGGAGCAGAGGGAGAGGGACAAGCGGACTCTGCGCTGAGCAGGGAGCATGCCGCGGGGCTCAATTTCAGGACCCTGAGATCATGACCTGAGCTGAGACGAAGAGTCGGATGCCTAACCAACTGAGCCACCCAGGTGCTCCAAAACAATTTTTTTAAAATAAAAAATGTAGGAGGTATTCCAAAGAGTTGGATTCCTTTTGGGCCATCAAACTCATGGGGAAGTGTGGCCCATTATCTTCTATTTGCCCTTCCATTTTTTCTCATACATTTTCCCAGAAAACAGCAAAGATACCTAATCATTTAATGTAGATTCCTTGTGAATACTTCAAAACTGGTGTCTTTCAATCACTTATGAGAGCTAAAGTGACAAAAAGTGCAGTCCTCATTAGCTTTAAAGCGAAGAACAATAAAACCCCATCCAAGCAACGTGCAGGGCTGAGTGACAGGGGTTAAGTAGAGATAGACGGCTTGCATGGGCAAGAATGAGGTTTTCCACAAAAAAAGAAAAAAAAACAGAGCTAAAGAGGTCAAAGGTCTTTAGGTCTCTTCCAAATCACAAAGATTCATCCTTGCAAGGCCAAGAAACAGTTTTCAGGCCACTTGCTTTGTGAGCAAAGCTCCACCACATATGATTAAGTTACACTCAAAGTATGACATGAAAAGTGCCCTCTGGAGAAAAGATTTTTCAGAGTTGCCTCAGAGCTTCCTGATGGCGCCCCCACAGCCTTTCTCTGAGGATTCAGAAAAGCAGGACCAGAGAAGGGATGCTGCACCTTCTCCCCAGAGGGCGAGCTCCTCTGGCCTTTAGAATTTCTTACCATTAGGAGAAGAATGCCTCTACCTGGTTTGCAAAAGATACAAGAATATCTGGCCAAAGATAAAGCGACATCATGTGATTTCTCAATTTCTTAAGTTGTAATTAATGATCCAGATATAATGGTGGTGGTACATACCTGCCAACCAGAACTGTGTCGCCGAATTATCATCAACATTAGTAATGCTACTAGGTAGGGGCTTACGGAGTCTTCCACCTAAAAACTTTATTGATCCTATCTCAGGGATCTTCACTAAAATGTTCCGAGGTAGGCAAGAGATGCGGTTCTAACTGTCCAGCAAAGGAGTCATATGGAAGCAAGTTCGGATGTCTGCAGTGATACGTGATTCTGTGATTCTGTCGCTAGCTGTGCTTCATCAGAGCCCAAACTTTGGCTCAAGGTCACGGGACTAGGGGATAGTCTGAGTGCTGGCTGGCTGCCCTGGTGAGGTGGCCTGTGACGCACTGAACAGGCTGAGTGGGATTCAGAAAAGGCTCAAAGAGCTCAGGAAGGAGACTACTTAACACAGTGCTTATTAATTCTGACCTACTGAAATCTCTCAGTTGTGACTGCATTAGAAATCCTGGCACATACTAGAATTGAAATGTAAAACTCTTCTCTCTCTCTACCTAATACATGCAGACAGAAACACACGCGCGCACGCACACACACACACACTCTCTCTCTCTTTACCTGTCTGTCTATCTAGACAAAGCACTTTTCTGGACTCTACAACATCTGCGTTCTTGTTCTGACAGCTGCGATTAGCCGTGTGATAAAGCACTTCACGTAGGGGCCTCGGTTTCCCCATTTGTGCAATGACAGAGGTGGAGAAGATGGCGTCCGAGGCTCCTTTCAGCACTAAAAGTCTCTTCATTCTCTGAGCTAAGCTATAGGTTAGGGCTTCAGTCTTCATATTACATTTCACAGGATATACTCAACAAGCTTTCACCTGAGAAATGGGTATAGTATTTGCTATTTTATTTAATGTCAAAGTACGAATTCCAATAAAAGATGGCTACCTTCACAAAAAAGCCCTCTTCCCAACAGACTGTATATAACATGCACCCCTGGCGTATCTCCCAGCCCCTCATGGAAGAGCCCCCGCCTGGCTGCCATGGGGCTTCCCTCCTCCCCACAGAGGCCTGGGGATTCCAGGTTATGTCCTCCTGTGCACCCTGCTGCTGCCTCTCTGGAAGCTCTGGGCTTCCTCTTCTGGGTCCCAGGTCAATCAGTACCAGAAGGCTCTGGAACATAGCTGAGAAAGCCAAAAGAGGACAAAGAAAGAGAAAAGGCAGGAGAAAACTCCTAAGGCCTCAGGTGGGATGCACTGCCCACTCCCCACGTACCTCTAGTTCCAGGGTGGGGGCACAGGGAGGAAAAGGAGAAATGCAGGAGTGAGGGGTGGAGCGATCAGTTGTGCTCCTGCCGATCCTCCTTTCTCCCGGCCCCCATGCCTATCAAATCACAGTCTCCAACTGTATCTGTACCATCCATCCCTCTACCAGCTTGGGCCCTGCACACCCTTGGCTTCCTATCTTGTCCCCTAACTCCTTAGAGCCCCACCTCCTCCCTGCCGGAGTGCGCGCTCCAGGTTACATGAGCCACCTCCGATGGTGGAGGAGTGCTTGGTCTCACTCCCTGGAATGTAAGGGACAAAAGTCCCCATTTTTGCAGCAATCAGACGAGAACAGTAAACGATCAAGTACATTGAGTGCATTCGCCACACAGTACTCTGTAAATACAGTTCCGAGGGCATCCCTATGGATTGCTTTAAAACTCAAAACCATAGGAAGATATGCTTTGATTCTTTTCCCATCTTACAGATGAGGATATTAAGGCTCAGACAGATTATGCAAGTTGTCTAAAGATGGTGAGGTAAAAGCTTCAGAGGGCTGGCCCAGGAACCGCCACATCATTTAATATTGCCGTAGCAAAATGGATTCCAACATTCCAATTCCTCAATAATCAGTTCAACAAACAAAATGTTTGCACACAATTCATATTTCGTGTGGGAACCGCCATTCCCTGTGGAGGTGTCACTGGGTATGTGTGTGGACAAATCCCATCAACACACTGTGCCAACCAGAACAGGGACTAAGAGACTCTACTGATATTTTTAATTCACCAAGTTGCTCAAGGAAAGGAAGAAAGAGGGCAAATGTTACCTATTCAGTTACAAACCTTTGGGAAAGCTATCTAGTTAAAAAAGCCATTTTCAACCTGCAACCCCAGATGGGGACTTGAATGGTGACTTGTGGATGAGGTCACCTTGCGGTTGGGATGGAAGATGGTTACATTTTGTGAAACAGAAGAACTAAGATCCCGGGGAAATTTTTAAAACTTTATCTGCTCGGATGCTTTATAAAAACCAAACAAATGCTGCCTATGAACGATTCATGGTGGCTCTAAAAAATTAAGTCTTTCTCTCTCTTACTGTTAATATTTTAGTGGGCCTTCCATAGGATCTTCCTAATTAGAAACTTGAGAGATTGGGGCGCCTGGGTGGCTCAGTTGGTTAAGCGACTGCCTTCGGCTCAGGTCATGATCCTGGAGTCCCGGGATCGAGTCCCGCATCGGGCTCCCTGCTCGGCAGGGAGTCTGCTTCTCCCTCTGACCCTCCCCCCTCTCATGTGTTCTCTCTCATTCTCTCTCTCTCAAACAAATAAATAAAATCTTAAAAAAAAAAAAAAAGAAACTTGAGAGATTAATGAAAAAAAGACGTTATCAACTACTTGAAGTACGTTACGGTAGGGCCATTGTTTCTACAGCAACAGAGAGGAATTAAATGACTTATCACCAATTTATTTCTTCAGCGCGATGCTGACACACACTTTCCTGGTGTGTATTGGTCTTGTCCAATATTTCTGGCTGGCCACTTGCAGGCAGTAATGCTGAGTCTCCAGGAGAGCCACGCAGAGACTCTTCTTCCCTGCAGCCTGCTTCTAGCATGTCCTGGAGGCCCTCTGGGAGACTCAGGGGAAAAAATTTCTGTCTGAGATCATCCAAAGCTCAAACAATTTGGCCATGCCATGAGGATAAAAATTAGTTGCTGCCTGCCGGGGGCATGTTTATCCACTGACTCAAGTTCATTCAGCTTTGGATCAAGATCATAAATGAGCTCATTTGACAGACCACAAAGCGTGGCCTGTCAGGGGTGACACAAATGGCCCCAAACGGAAGCTCTCCAGCTGCTTTCTCTACTTGATACCTTGTTGTCTGGACATGAAAACCAGCACTCACCGTGATCACCTTTTAAGTATAGGATGATCTTAATTTTGTCACCACCATCACCAAAACCCCCAAAGCCCAGAAACCTATACAGAATGAGGCTATGGGGTTGAGGCTACACATACTTTCAAGCCGGACGGCCTGGCACCAAACCTTGGTTCCAGTATTGTAGTGGGCTGAATGGTGACCTCCCCCCAAAAAGTATGTCCACCTGGAAACTGTGAATGTATCCTTATTTGGAAAAAGCGTCTTTAGAGTTGTAATGAAGTTAAAGATCCTGAGATGAGACCATCCTGAATTAGGCTGGGCTCTAAATCCAATGATAAGTACCTTTATGAAAGAGAAGGGGAGGGGTGCCCATGTGGCTTGGTCAGTTGGGAATCCAACTCTTGATTTCGGCTCAGGTAGTGATCTCAGGGTCATGGGATCACGCCCTGCGTCAGGCTCAGCAGGGAGTCTGCTTGAGATTCTCTCTCTCCTTCTTCCTCTGCCCCTCCCCCATCCCTCAAATAAATAAAATCTTTAAAAGACAGAGAGAGAGAAGGGGAGAAGACACAGGGGGGAAGGTGATGTGCTGGCAGAGACAGAGACTGGAGCGATGTCTACAAGCCAAGAAACACCAAAGATGGCCGGCAGCTACCAGAAGCCAGGAGAGAGGCAGGGCACGGATTCTCCCTCAGAACCTCTGGAAGAAACCAACCCTCCTGATAGGTGATTTCAGACTTCTGGACTCCAGAACTATGAGAGAATGCATTTCTGTTGTTTTAAGTCACCCAGGTTGCAGCAATTTGGTATGGCAGCCGTAGGAAACTCACACAAACATCAGCGCTTACTAAGCTGAATGACCCTGGGGAAATTACTTGGCGTCTTTATGCCTCAGTCTCCCCAGCTGTAAAGCAGAAATTTTAATAACCCCTTAGGACTGTTGTGAGGACTGATAAATGAATGGCATCCTCAGAGCTGCTTTGCACAGCAAGCACGCTATTTATCATTCCTGTGTTCCTCCTCACGAATATACACAGGCAGGTATTGAGAGGCATCTGGGCAATATCTCTGAGTATCAAGATCAAAAAAATACTTTTTTCTGTTGTGCTTCTCTGTGTTTTACAAATTATGTACAAGAAATGTGCATTATGCATCAGTTTTATAGTCAGAGGGCATTTATGAATTTTAAATGATCATTTTATTTATCCTGATAAAAGGCTGCCTCTCTGCAAGCTCATCTTCAGATAAAAATTGCTGTGCTATGTTTCGCAGGGATGGAATATTTAAACAACATGCACGTTAGCAGGAGAAGTAGCCCCGGAGAAACAGCGATGTGATTATTAATACCTGAGAACTCGAGTGCACAAATTGTTACAAGTAAACTACTCCTTTGGAAGTTGAGAGGCTCTGAAAATTGCTTCCTGTTGCCTAGCACAAGGAAGCCTGATTTCTTGGTATATGTGTTTCTCTTTCCACACTAATAGTATTTCTACAAATAACAGCGTGAAACTTCCAGGTTTCTTATTACGGTCTTTCTGTCTTCTGAGTTTAGGAACCGCCTGTCTCCTCTTCAGATATCTAGCTTTTCACTGTAAGCATTACACAGTTCTTTAACGGACCCATGTCTCTTTGGAAAAACACTATTTTTGTAATGAAGTACTTCACCTGACCCAATGACCCCTGACTGAAGGCTTATTGAGGATGAGAATGTAACACAATATACAGTACAAGAGAAGGGACACAGAGGAGAGTGTTGACCAGCCATCATGATGAGGTGGAAAGGCACTGATGCCTATGGGCTCTCCAGGGCCGAGAGAACCAGAAGCTTTTCATCCTCAGCAAAACTGCCATCCTGGCCCAACCCTTGGTAGGTGGGTGCAAAGGTCTTTTTAATAAACACCAAAAAATACACCACCTGCAAGTTGTTATCAACAGGAACTTCCTGTCACGTGGAGTAGGTTATATTTTAGCACAGTGGAAACGGAGGGTTTGCTGAGTTAACCTTCTTGCTCAAGCTCACCTTCCACTGAGTGCAGGACTGGGGCTACTACAGGTAGGTGAAGACAGTTCACTTAATCACACTTTCGACTTGAGGGGAGGGGTTGGCAGTCCCCTCCTTCGTCAAGCATGGTCACCGGGTGTTTGCTGGGAGCCTGGGTGGGGGGGGGCGGCGCACTGCACCCATGCTCCGGGACACCTCTCCTGGCGTCACTTTCGCGGTGAGAGCCCCGCTTGGTTCCTTGTTTAAGCCTCTGGCACTGTCCACCCACTCCCCTTCCTCGCTGCCATATCCGTCCCTTCAGCCTGGGTTCCTCATTGCCTCAGGGCCTCTGATGACTAGGATCAGTGCATGCCTGTCCTTCTCTCTACCGATTCCTCAGTGGACTTTTTTGTCTAGTGATTTTTCCCGAAGTATCTATAAGCAGGACAGATTGGAAATTTAAAAAAAAATAAATAGAAAGGAGGAGGGAGGGAGGGAGGGAAGGAGAGACAGAGACAGAGACAGAGGTAACAACCAACAAGTTTATAACCATAAGGCAGTACTCAAGAAACAGGCCTGGTGCTCTTGCTGTCTTCACTGCCCGTGGTTATTTGGTCTTGTTCCCCAGCATTCTCTTTGTATTCCTGGGGTCCCCCACCATGTCCTCAGCCCTCTTCCCTTTGGTGGAAACCCTGCAGACCCAAACAGAGTTCCCAAAGGTTTGACAAAATCCATTCCATCTCGGGAGGAACCTCTCCCTGTTCAGCTATCTCTGATTCTCGTCCTGGTCCCACCAACTCTGCCCCCTGCGGCCCCATCTCCTTGTTGGTTCCTTGTCTTTCTGCCTTCTAAGTGTGGATGTGTTTTACGGAGTCTCAAGCTTCCTCCAGAACCTCCTGCTAAGTCTGCCCCTTGAACCTTCATGTCTAGACTTGATTTCTCTCCTGAGCTCCAGGCATCTATATCTAGCCGCGTCCTGGATATTTCCACAACTGTGTTCCAGTAGCAACTTAAATAAAAAATACACAAACACGGAACTCATTATCCATTTCCCTGAACTTGCCTCACACCTCCCAAGATCTCAGTATTTGCTAAAGCATCAACAGCCTCCCACTGACCAAAATGGATACCACCAAGTCACCTTCAACTTCCCCTCCCTTGCACCACACTTGGATTCACTTGAGTCAATCTTCATGTCTCCTTCAGTAACCTACTTTGTTACTCTCCCTTTGTTTCCAGCATCCCGAGTCCAGCTCTTCTTGGGTGGGCTGCTCTGACAGGCTGTTAACTGTTTTTCCTGTCCTCCCCCACAGCTTTTCCCCATGGCTTCCAGAATATCTTCCTGACAAAGCTCTGATCCCACTCGCTGGTATTCAAGGCCTTGTACGATTGGGCTTCTATTCCATTCTTTCATTTTCCAACCTTTATTCTATATGTGCTGTTAAAGTTTTTAGACAAGGGGGTGGCTCTAATGTCTTGGAGGGCTACGTAAGCAAACCAAAGCCTAAGCCAGAGTCAATGCACTTGAATCTGAGAAAGTGAAGGTGAAGAGCAACCAATCACAAATAGCCAACTGGGTTTCCCCAAACAAGGCAGCCACTTGCACTATAGCCAGTCAAATAGTGGCTTTGCTTCGCTTCAGCATCTTCTCTTCGGAAACCCTGCCCCCACCTCCTGTCCTGGCAAGCTCCTAACCACCTTTGGGTTGACACCCTCTGACGTGAATCGGTGTACGCTCAAATAAACTCTTGAAATTTTTAATGTGCATCGGTTTACCTACATGACAGTATCCTACACTCTTGGTTGTGGAAATCGCTCCATATTCTTCACATGTGCCCTATAATTTCTGGCTTCAGTGCCCTTGCAGATCCTGTCCTTTCAGCCGGCAATGCCCCTTTTCTCCCAGCGTTGGATTTCCAAACCTTCCTGTCTTTAAAAATCACCACTGTCAAGATTCTCAAACCCCAGCAGCAAATGAGCTATTTGCCCACCGACCCATCTGTAGCATTTTTATTTCTACCTCTCTTACGACTCACAACATCTGAGCCTGTGCCATGTCCCCCGATTAGGCACGTCTGGCAGGGGAAGGCCCCCATCGGATTCAACTTTGAATCTTTGTGCTGCTGTACCATCCATGTCCAGGGTGGGCAGGTCTCTGCCAATAACCAAACGAATGACTCTGTGTCCTCAGGAACAGCCCTCTCCATCAGACCTCTACTGAGGACCATGACAAATGCCTAAGAAGACAACAACTTGGTTTCTGCCCTCCAGGAGCTTATAGCTCATAGAGATTAGGCTAACATATGCTAATTGATAAAAAGCAATGGAAGATAAAGAATAGGATTACTATATACGTTCTATTAAGTCAGAAAAGAGGCTCCTTTTTATGAAATGACATTGGATCTTAGTAATAGGTTTATTTTGGATGGGTGAAAAGAAGGGCCTTCTGGGTGGAGGGAGTAATCAGATTAGGACAGCCAAAGGCATGGGGAGAAGGTCCTAACATTCACCATGTCCCACTCCCGCTAGGATGTGGGCTCAGTGCCGTGAATGCATTTTTTCATTTAATCCTATAACAATCCTACAAAGCAGACAGCATCAGTTCCAATTTTACAAGTAAGGAGGCTGAGGCTCGAGGGGATTAAGGAACTGGCCAAGGTTATACAGGATTAGGTGGCAGAGCTGGGGTTTGAAAAAGGCAGTCTGCTTCTGTGGCACCACGCTGCCTCCTCCAGAGCAAAACACAGAACTATCACTGGGTGTTTTCTCGAGGAAGGGGAACTCTTTGCACTGATGAATCACTCAAGTCGTAGAGCAAGAAGCACAATGTGTAATATGTGTAGGGCTCGGTACAACACAGGCGACTCTGAATGCAAGTCTGTCCATCTAGAAAGAAAATCGAGAAGGCTCTTCAATGAGATGAGAGTAGTGTGGGGAGAAATGATTAGGGAGGGCATCCCTAGAATGGAGGGGTGTCTCCAGACTAGTAGACAGAACAAAGAAGGGACACAGGCTTGAGTATGGATTAGTATCACCCGTCCCAGCCTACTTCCATTACAAAGGAAGAGAAATAACCCAACTGAACATAGATTGGTTGTAATGAACACCCATCCTCAGAGGTGATAAGAGACAATGATGGCAGGAGACATACTTGGTCTCGTTGGCACATCGGATCTTGCAGCCTTCCTTGGGAATCACCAAGCCCAGGTGCATTCGGAGCCTGCAGTTGGTGGGCCCCGTGTGTGGCCACACGTGAGTTCCTGGGTGCATGATGGAATATTTGATCTGTGCAGAAAATATAACAAACTGGTCATCCATTTATCGAGGGGTGGAGGAAGTGCTAAATTAAAGTCACAGGATAAAACTATGTCAATTTGAATTTGAACCTTTGTAAGGCTTAGAATTTATATTCTCGTCTTATTTCTTAGATAAGGACTCTCATTTTCCACCAAGCGATAAACACTGAACACTTCCCGCCCTCAATTCTGACACCAACCACATGAAATTATGTTTCATTAAAGAGAGAGTGAAAAAAGACGCCTTCGTTGGACCAAATAACAGTTTCTTTATAAAGGTCAGCACTCCCTTATTCCTAATAATGAACTGTGTTCTTCCCATCATTGAAGACATGCTTGGTACCTGTCCTCTTCTGCATCCTGTTGTCTCAGGAAATTTATCTAGTAAAGAACAGGTTTTAGGAGCTCCTTTACAGGCATTTTCATTTTTTCTTCCTAGAACGAGACATGATAAAATCATTGTTAGAAACAAATCACAGTAAAACTTTAACTCGTCCCGTTTTGACCAGACACAATCTGTATTATCATCCTCACTAGGAATGAGAAAGCTAAGCAAACACAAGAAGACAAAGTATAACAGACAGTGACTGGCAAAGACCAGAAGTCTCTACTCACTATTGGACTATTTGACTAAGGCTGTCTAATGGACAGGGTGAGTGTTGAATACTTATTCTTCTCCCCGTGACAGGTAGAATAATGCCCCCCAACCAAGGTGTCCATGTTGTAAGCAGGAGCCTGTGAATAGGTTATGCTATATGGCAAGGGGAAATAGAGGTTGCAGATGACATTGAAATTTCTAACCAGCTGACCTGAAAACAAAGAGATTATCCTGGATTAACTGGATGGGCCCCATGTAATCAGAGTCTTTCAACATGGAAGAGGGAAGCAAAACAGAGTGATAGAATGAGACAGACTTGACCGGCCATTGCTGGCTTTGAAGATGGAAAGCAACTGCAAGCCAAGGAATGTGGGCAGATTCCAGAAGCTGGAACCTCCAGATGAAATAGATCCCTGAGGACACTCTGATTTAAGCTCGATGAGACCGCTATAGACTTCTGACCTCCAGAACTGTAAAGATAATACATTTGTGTCATTTTAAAGCCACTAAGTTTGTGGTAATTTATTAGAGCAGTCATAGCAGACTCCCTAAGGAAAAAACAGCTTCTATTTCAAACCTAAAAATGCATTTCTAGGACTATATCAAAGAGTCACCTCAACATTTTTAACTGGGATTTAATGTATTTTTCATTGTACAGATCATACTTCATATGTTGATAAAGTATAGGATTTAAATGAAAAGGGGAAGAAGTATCTGAGAGATGATGTTTTCTATGAGTGACTGTTTTGGGAACACAGATTTTGGGGCATCGTCTTAAACATCCTGGACTATGCAAATTTCTTCACCATCAATAGAATAACTGTGTCTTAGGGAAGACATGCTCAGAAATGTACATAGCATTATTTGCTCTTATATAGGAGTAAAATAATGGGTTTTTTAAAAGATAGAAAAATTTTAATTCCCTATTCAAGATTCTTACAAGGGGCTGGTACCTCCAAAGCTGAGTTTAATTTTATTTAGTAAATGTTAGTTGTGTCCTAAGATAATCATACACTGAGAATAAAATGAGAGTTACAAGGAATGCAACTTAAAGGTATTCTCCTCAAACGGACCTCAATATTTTAGTAAACAACCTCTACAGGTATATTAGCTTTTCCTAAGTAATCTCTTTGCCCCTTGAGTAAAACGTTAGTTGCTGTTCTTAGTGATTAATGGAGTATTCCAAGTGAGCTGAATGATAAATGCCAGTTTGATAATGATAAATGCCAAATAGATCCTGTATACATCATCACAAAGTATTTTTAAGCCCAGCTTCCCATGCCTTCCCTTATGCAGCATCTGGAGATGGCTTGGCAGGAGTCCCCAATTCTGGGGTCTGGGCTGTGCAGGCAGCAGTTACGGGAAGCCTGGAGGCTTGAGGAGGAACCAGAAGTGGCTGGACTTCCCACAGGCACAGCTGAGCACGTGCTCCTGAGAGAACAGGTGTGTTGTACCTTAATGAATGGGTAACCTAAGGGGCTGGGTGTCACTAGGACTGCTACTTGGTCAGGATTAAATTAGAGAGAGCACCTCTAGCCATTTAGACACATAAATCTTTTCTAGTCTTGTAAACACATATTCTCTATAGGGGGAAAAGCTGTGTAGTAGATGCTTGACATTCGTGGATTACCACAGGTAGCTTTAAGGTTTCGCACGTGACGGCAAGGATTTAGGAACACAACAACGGGGGCGCCTGGGTGGCCCAGTCGGTTAAGTGTCTGGCTTCGGCTCAGGTCATGATCTCGGGGTCCTGGGACTGAGCCTTGCGTTGGGCTCCCTGCGGGGAGTCTGCTTCTCCCTCTGCCCTTCCCCCAACTTGTGCTCGCGCGTGTGCTCTCTCTCTCTCAAAAATGAATAAAAAATTTTTTTTGAAAAGAAAATAACCCAAGACCTTTAAAAATCCCAACTCCATGAATATTTCTTACAAGTGTAGTCACATGTAAATGAAGTATCCAATTGATTCTTCCAAATCTGCATTGACAGAACTTCTTCTAGGGCCATCTTCCCCAAGAAACAAAGTTGATCACTTCTTGAGAGTTACTTTAAACTTGGTGAGAAATAATAAAACAACCATAAAGCCACCCTGAATTCAGCTGCTGGACAGTTTCCTCCTCAGCTGAGAATTTGCTCCTCACAGCTGCTTTCTACCCCATGATGTGACAAAATGATAAATTACGCTTTAAAGCCCAGGTTTGGGAGACCAACAATCCCAGGTTGGAGGCCTGGCTGCACCACTTGTTAGTTGTGTGATGAGAACGTGTTTCTGAATCTCTGCGCCGCAGATCCTCATCTGAAAAAGGACAATGAAATTAGGGCCTCAAGTAGAGGGTTGTTACTGGGATCAGTGAGTACTCTCGAAAGATCTGATCCAGTAGATGATAATGGTACTACTTTATTACAAAATGATCGTATGTTATATAATAATAACAGTAATAGAGGGGTAGTGGTCTTAGGTCACGGGTACTTAGGTCATGGTTAAGAACATGGAGTCTGGGTCCAGTTTGGCTGGGATTCCTGCTGTGCGACTAATTGTGTGACTTCTCTGTGCCTTGGTTCCTCTTCTCTAAAATACAACACTCATAGCACCTCCCTCACCAGATGCTGTAGGCATCAGATGAGTCCTTTTAAGTATGTCAAGTGGTTCCTGGCCCACGGTGAGCACCATGGAACTGCTGTTGCATTCCTTTTTTTAAAAAAATATTTTATTTATTTACTGAGAGAGAGAGTGAGTGAGAGACAGCACAGGCCAGGGAGGGGCAGAGGGAGAAGCAGACTCTCCGCTGAGCAGGGAGCCTGACACGGGGCTCAATCCCAGGACCCGGAGATCATGACCTGAGCTGAAGGTAGACGCTTAACTGACTGAGCCCACCCAGGTGCCCTTAAAGGTCTTGGGTTGTATCTTTTTTAGTTTCAAGGCTCTGCTGGGAAAACAGGGTCATCTTGCTTGACAATTCTGATCAATCGACAGTGGCTACCTAGAACACTGTTGAGAAGGATTCAGAGGTTCAGCTTGAGCTCATCCAGAAAGGCTACTGAGATTGTTTAGCACCATCCTTTATGGGCTCTGGAAGAAAGAATGACTGCATCTGTATGGCATATTGGCTAACTATGTATTTTAGTGTTCATTGTTGATGATAATTAATAAACTTGGGCAGAACAGATAATCCATAACATTCACTTAGCAATTTGAAAACATATTTGTAGGGAAAAACTATCATTTACCTGTGTGGATTCTTTTTTCTCCAACTCAAAAAAGTTGACCATTTAAAAAGGAATAAATATTCTTCAGTCCTGATTATGTGACCGGGAGACCCACCATGATTCCCACTACCATTTGGAGAAAAATGAAACTTCCAGCCACAGCTTTTAAGGCCTTCAGCTCTCTAGCAGCATCCTTTCCTAACTAGGACTACACAACCTCTACGTAACTACATCAGATACTCATCAGCCTCTTTGGCCAGACCTGAGCTCTTAGCGTGGCTAAGAAACTGTCGTGCTGCCTCTCTTCCTCACTCTTCCCCGCAGCCCCTCTTGCCACAGGATTCTCTCTGCAGTTTCTGAGCCACAGCACCTAAGAGAGCATCTGCCGTCAGGGATCCCATCCTGCTTCTATGCAAGCTATGGTACTAGTTGTCTTCAAAATTCTTTAAACTATGGATTTGCTTCCAGAAGACAGTTACTGGATTCCTCCCAGAAGCCTGGAACCACCAACAGAAGGCCACAAAGAACTTTAACGAAACTTCCTAAAAGAGAAACTATGTGACTTCTATTCTCTTATGACTAAAAAAATTAGAAATTCATTTCTATTTAATTAACTGCAACTAACTGGAAAACATAAGCTTATGATAGCCCCCGCCTGAAATACACACAGCTCAATCATTTTGAGTCAAAATGGAAATCAAGATAGAAATGCAGTCGTTTCCTGGAAATAATACAAATGAAAATATCATACATTACAGCTTAAGGAATATATTTCGCCACAATTAAAACTTTTTTAAAAACATGCAAAAATTTAAAGTCAAAATGTTGCCTTCAACCAAATCTTGTCTCCATTATTTATTTTCTTACTTGCTTAATACTTTTATGTGCCCTATAAAGCTTTGCAGATTTCAACTTTATCAAAGCACCTGTTGTTAGCAGAGACTATGGTTCTGGAAATTACTGCCAGGATGCCTGCTATTCTGCAGCATTGTCCTAGGAAGCATAAGGATGCGAGTGCATAAGGATGTTAATGCAACTGAGGCATCAGATGAACTCCTGAATGCATGCTTGAGGCCAAGAGAATTCATGCATTTTAGTGAGACTCTTAACAGATAAAATTAGCATGTTGTTCACCTATTGACCTTGTAGCTCCCTTAAAAAAATCTTGTTGGCAAAAAAGCTGACAGTCACTAAAAATCATGTGATGTCTCCTCTGATGGACGTATCCTTGAAAGTATTACTGAAGTAGCTCTTCTATCTCTTATGAGCAAACCATTCTGAAAGTGTATGTGAGATAAACAACTGCTTATTTGTCCTTTAATGTAAACTCACTGCTTGTCCTCTCAATGTATTTGGTATAGCTGAATATGCGCAACACGTACTGTTTAGTCTTCAAAATGCACTTATTTTTGGATAGCTATTGTTAACCCAGGTTGACGCGATTTTTCAAGAAGAGAATTGGAAAGAGCCTTAAAGCTTAAATCCAATGCTCCTCATTTTCAGGATACATTGATATATTAATTCATCGAACACACACATACTGTGCCCAACCTGGGTTCAGCCCAAGGAATGTTAGGTTGAATGTGAGCCACTTCCTATTCTTGAGGAACGCAGACCCTAATTATCATTGCCTGTCACTCTGGTGTCTTATCATCTCCAACCCATGGTGACCCCATTTTGGCGGGCAACACTGTCTCTATGCTACGGAGCAAATGAGGCTCAGGGGAGGTCCTTTCTAAGATAGTGATTAGCACATGGTGGGCTTTTTGGTTAAGCCTACACAGTACAGTTACTTTTTGTAACTTATCATTTAATGGGAAACACCAGGAAAATCAAAGTATTATTTATATATATTTATCCAAATACACATGTGAGTATACCTACATACACACACACATATATATTTACATGTGCACACACACACACAGATAAGTGTTCACATGTAGTTTTAAGAAACGACAGATTTCGATAATATATTTTTTCTGGGCAATTTCCTTTAAGTTGGGGAATTCCAGCTCTGGGAAGTATCTTGGGAAGACTTGAGCCTTCTTCCCATCAGGTCATTCATTGGCTGCAGAGAACAATCTAGAAGTCAGAAGCTCACCTTGCTGCCACAGTGTAAACTGGCTCCAGTCGCCTTTCTCTCTCAGGTTTTCATCTTCAGGCAGGAAGAGGCCTTTGGCTTTATCCATCACTGCAAGGCCTTCATCCCGGATTAACTTCCAGTTTCTTTCTAAGGACTAGAGGGAAGATTCCAATTTTACTGAACTGGGCATATGCCTGGTAGTCATTATGATGACTCAGCTTTTTGTTTGTTTATTTGATTAATAAAGTAATGAAATCTGTGCTCTCATCTAGATTGCTTACTTCAATTTCCTCTGGGACTTCTTGTCAAGGGTTTAAAAAAGCCCTACTGTTATTTTTGAGAACTCAATGCCTTTGCAGCATAAAAATGTCAGTAATTCCTCAGAGAATAATCCCCTCCAAAAATTAGTTTTATATTTGGCTAAAGGTTGTTTGTTGTCTTTTTTCAAAGATCACAAGTGAACAAGAGTATTGCTCTTGTTGATCATATTATATCAGTACATTACAGTATGCTCCATGCGACCCCCCCAACACGCAAAGAATACACATCAGGGACTTCATTTCATCTTTCAAAAGAGGTCCTCATGAAGATGCCATTCAATGTGGTAAACTGTAATTACATTTCAAAGACATGGGAAAAGTGCCCTTGGGAACATTTGATGAATTATAAAGTTAACAGCAAAACAAAGCAAATAAATGCCCAGGTGTTTAGAATTCAGCCAAACAAAAATATTTCTGACTTCTCCTTTACGAGGGTGCTTTAGCCCCTGTCGGAAAGTGGGCTTAAGACCAACAGAGCCTTGGAGTGGCCAGGCAGATGCTGGTAGATGTGTGGAAGGAGCATTCTGAAGCTCTCGCCTCCAGGTCATCCTCATTACCACACTGTGATGCTGATGAGCGTGGGAGCAGAGGGGAAAGCAGGCGAGGGCGAGCTTCTGGAGTGGTGAACTGAGAGGTACTACTCTGAGGAAAAAAGAACAAAACCCGTTTTCCTACAGTATGCTGAGACTAATTAATTGTACAGATTACCCAGGATTTTGAAATGTTAATAATGCCAAACATTTCTATGTTAAGCAAGAGATGGATGGAATAGTTGAGTATATGGGTACATGGAGAGGGAGGTGCACATTACCTGGTTTCAAGAGTCAGGGCTCAAGAGCAGGGCACTAGAACTGGTGAGTTACAAACAAAAAGAAAGATTTTGACAGACAAAAAAATAAAAACAACAATTAGCGCTCCCTGAAAGTGGATTAAGGTGCTGTGTACAACACGGCTCTCTATCTTTTGAATTAATCAAGCGAAACTGGTTGACCCATTATTGGATAGAGCAAAGCATGAGATAATGTGTGAAGTGTTTTTCTTTTTTACCAGCCCATGCTTCATGAATTCATGATTCCATGTGGGAAAAGCAATAAGGAGCCAAGAGAGCTCTGAGAGACAGATGCCCTCAGAGATTTGTGTGAAAACATGGTGCCAACTTCAGCCCAGCCCAGGGAACATTTTTTATATTAGGTGACAACATTAGGTTTATTAAGATATTCTAGGGCCAGACATACATTTTAAGATTAGATACTGGTTTTCTACTTCTTCTTTTCCCCTTCATTTCTTTGAGTCTACCGGTTTATTTCCTTTTTAAATGTCAGCTTGATTGAGGTATAATTGACAAAATTCTAAGATCTTTAAAAGCGTACATTGTGGTGATTTGATATGCGTATACATTGTGAAAGGATTTCCCCCATCTGGCTCATTAACACATTCATCACCTCACAAATTTATCTTTCATTTATTCACTTTTAAATTTTTCTGTTGAGAACACTTAAGTTCTACTATCTTAGCACATTTTAATTATACAATACAGCATTATCAACTATAGTCACCATATTAAACAAATCCTCAGACTTTATTCATCTTATGGATGAAAAGTCTGTACCTTTTACCAACTTCTCCCTAATTCTTTTACTCCCCACCCTACCCCAACCCTGGCAACCACTCTTCTACTCTCTGTTTCTATGAGTTTGACTTTTTTTTTTTTTTTTTTAAATTTAGATTCCACATGTAAGTGATACCATACAGCATTTGTCTTTCTGTGTCTGGCTTATCTCACTTAGCATAATACCCTCAAGGTCCACCATGTTGTTGCAAATGGCAGGATTTCCTTCTTTCTCAGTTGAATAATATTCTCGTGTGCGTGCACTTGTGTGTGTGTGTGTGTGTGTATTTATGTCTTTATATACCACATCTTCTTTATCCACTCATCCATTGATGGACACTTCAGTTGTTTCTATGTCTTATTGTGGATAATGGTGCAATGAACACGAGAATGCAGACCTCTCTTCAACATCTCATTTTCATTGTCTATATCCAGAAGTGGGATTGCTGGGTCATGAGGGGGTTCTATTTTTAATTGTTGAGGAAACTCCATATTGTTTTCCACAGTGGCTACACCACAGTGGCTATGGATTTGATGCTGCTATTTCTGTGAGACCCACCTATTGATTCGTGTCAAAAGCCACAGCCCCTGCTACCATCACACTGATTTATGCTGCTGCTGGTCATCAGTAATTTCGGTATTATTTCATCCCAAGTAGGTAATTCATACATAGCAAGTCAAAGACAGAATTCCAATAAAAAGACACTCAAAAGCCTTCACTTTGGCAGGTCCCCTGAATGACAGAATATGATGGTTTTTTCCAAGAATCCCAAGATTATGGAAAAGAAAAAAATGCACCCCATATATTCACATCTCAAAAGTACCTAAATTGCCAACACTCCTTGTGGCTATTGTAATTTGTCCAAGTTGATAGATAAATCTGTTAGATTCGTGTTAAGTTGTCACACAGATGAGGGGAGAATTACCTTTCTAACACATGAAATTACTTTTCAAATGAGGTCACTGGAGTCTTACACAGCAGGCTCTTCCCTTCTTCCCTCCTGGTATTTTAGAAGTTTCTTTCATTTCTTTTGAAAGCTGATGTTAGGAGCATCTTTGCAAAGAGCTGATCTTTTGTTAGGAAAACAGGGCACAAAGCCCTAAGGAAAATGTTAACGTGATTGCATCACTAAATAAAATCTTTACAATTTTTCTTAGGAGCAGACTCTTACCAGAGTAATGAGTGCACTTGGATTTGTTTTTGGTTTGTTTGTTTTCAACTTTGGAAAGATTCGGCATGGTCTCTTTTATGGACATCACGGAGAAATCTGGGATGGGACCTGGGAATTTTATTTTTAAGCATAAACCAAGGAACCACATTGTATAAAATTCATATGATTACAGGGGATTAAACCTCAAACCTAATTACATAGGGTGTGTGTGTGTGTGTGTGTGTGTTTGAAAGAGAGAGAGAGAGAGAGTATGAAGAGCTGGAGGGAGGAAGGGATCGGATATGAATCCTTTCTACAGTAATACCACTCAGATGTCTGGGATGGCAAAAAATTTCCATTTCTTAGTAAATTCCAACAGGAACTTGAAGGCTCACACAGAGCAGGCCATGCCTACCTTTTTAAAGGTCTCATCTAAGATTCTACTTCTTTGGCCCTAAATACACCCATTTCATAAAACTGAAAAAAAGAAGCCGATAGGGTTGGTATTTGAGTTGATTGCTGGGAAGACAACAGCTTCTAATTCACATTTCTCCTTGTGGCAGCATAGATTTGTTTTTACGGTGCCACATGGCTTCATAAACCCATCATGAGCACTTGTCTTTTGTTGAACCTCAGCTATACTTGGCACTCTAGCCAGCTCTAATCTAAGTGGAGTTCCCAGCTTCAAGCTTCATTAATCCCACAACACATTACAGTTCTCTTTACTCCAGACCTCCCAATCAGTTGACAAGGTCCTCACTTCCCAGATATTCTGCTCATTCACTTGGATGCTATGCTTTTCTCTTCAACATCAAGTTACATTAGGTTTATTTTTAAACCCTTCTCCTAAAACTGACTTCTTGAAGAAAGTCTTGAGGGGAGCAAACTAAAGCCAAACTAATTCTTATAGTTAAATCGTTAAATTTCCCTTTCTATTTTCACTCAATTAAAAGTACATATTTTTAAAATTCTACTAATACTACAGGTCTTATAATAAAAGCAGCAGTCCCTCACTCAATTCTTTCCCAATCCTGAGTCCAACCCCAGTTAATCGCTTTAAACACCTCTTCTGCTATTTATCTGCTTCTATCTAAATACTATGTTTATGCCGCTATTTCTTGATTTATTCCATTCTAGACATTATCACTCACCTTTCTCTTAGGGAAGGTAACAAGTTAACAATTTGATGTCTTCTTTTCCCTCTTCTCAATCTTGCTACAGTTAAATTCACAAATCTTTCATACATCTGAGTAAATTCACATTCGGTATCATCCGCACTTGAGTTGTACTGTGATAATGACCCTTCATTCCACATTTCTGCCCCCTTTTCTTCTTCTTTTTTTTTTTTTTAAAGATTTTATTTATTTATTTGACAGAGAGAGAAAGCATGAGCAGGGGGAGTGGGAGAGGGAGAAGCAGGCTCCCCACTGAGGAGGGAGCCCAATGCGGGACTCGATCCCAGGACCCTGGGATCATGACCTGAGCCGAAGGCAGACGCTTAACGACTGAGCCACCCAGGCGCCCTCTGCCCCCTTTTCTTTGACTTCATTTTCTAATGCACTTACAACTGTTTCTTCTTTACAGCACTGAAAGGCTGATACAAAATCTCTTGATACTATTCTACCCCTTGCCAAAAACATCAGATAAGCCATTACTTTCTTTCTCTCTTTTTTTCTGAAGATAATACTGCAGTAGCCACCTGCCTTGCTTTGATCTGGACCAGCTGCTGTCTGAGCATGCTGGGCAAGCATCATCAGGGAACTGCTCTCGGCTTTTGCCCTGGAGTGGTCTTCCTAATTATTGCATTCTAGTTATTCCCAAGAAAGGACACAGCACAGGTAACACTAAATTTCTGAAAATATCTGAAGCTATACTTACACCTGATTGAAGGCTTGCCTGTTCACAGAATTCTACATAGGAAATACTTTCTCCTGAGAATTTTGAAAACAATGCCACATTGTATTACAACTTTTAGTGTTGCTGTTGGGAGATCTGACCTTTTATATTCCTTTTTTGGGGGGGTCCTTCAGAAAACATTATAGAAGTCAGTATAGTGTAGTGGGTATGGAGCTAGATTGCCTGCCTGGTTTGGAAATCGAACTCCCACTTACTAGCTATGCGATATTGGGCGATTCACTTATCTACTGTGCCGTAGGTTCCTCATTTATAAAGACAGTGAAATACTACAACTTTCCTCAAGAGTCTCTAAGATTAAATGTGCTAAAAGTACCTCTGCTATGTGTAAGTACAGCTATGATGATAATGACGAGGATTTTAAAATCTTTTCTTTGTTTCTGGCTTCCTGAAATTTCCTGAAACTGTACCTTAGCTTAAGTGCTGGTCACTTACGGGTCCCTTCAATATGGAAGCTCACAATTTTTCCATTGGAGACTATCCGGTCTTATTTCTTTAATAATTTCTTCTCCATTCTGTCTTTATTCTTTCTGGAACTTCTTTTGTTTGTTGAACACATTAAATTGATCCTCTAGTTTTCCTAACTTCTCTATTTTCAATCTTTTTTGGTTTTTCCTTCTTGCAGATTTTCTTGACTTAGCTTCCAATACTGCTGTGAGACTCTTATTTTTGCAAATCCTATTTTGCACATTTCTGACAGAGTCCTAGTTGGGTGTCTTTTCCTTTCCACAGTATCCTACCTATTCTTTTCTTGTGGCTACACTATCTTCTCTTACGGCTCTGAGTGTATCTTACAGATATTATTTCTGTTGGCATTTGCTCCTCGCATCTTCTGTTTCTCCTGAGCTCTACTTCATTCTTTGTTTGTTTTGTTCTTTATCTTCTTTCATGTTGAGGGGTCTCTCCCGTGTTAGGCGACCCTCAGCTGGGAGTCCTACAGGACTGAGACAGCGATTGGGAGCTGTGTGAAAGGGGAGGGCGTGTGGTTGACAGGCCTCCCCGTTGGGCACGTCATCAAGCCAGTGTTCTCACTGGGCATCTGAAACGTTGGGTAGGGAGTGGCATATTCTTTGAGCCCAAGTGGTTGCTGCAGTAGCAGGTACCCTAAATCCCTTGCCCTTGGAAGCCCCTCTGCAATCACTTCCTTCGGTTTCAGCTTTCTTGGAATCACCAAGTCAGATACTTCCCTCTTCGATTTTCAAAAGACAAACAGAAAACACGATGGTGTCGTTCATCTGTTCTTGTTTCCCTCCTGTTTTTTTTTTTATTTGTAGGTTTATATTTTTATTGTCATTTAAGTGAGCTTTTTCTTCTCTACTGTCATTTTTTCCTTTTATCCTTTTGTTATCATTTAAGTGAGGTTTCATGTGGGAGGTATTAAACGCATTGCTCAGTTCTGCTTAATCCTTCTTCACCTGTATTTTCTATACATCTCGAATAGGTGATTATTATTTATTTTCCTTCTTTTCTCATAGACTAGAAAGACCTTCTAGTAAAACCGAGAAAACAAAATCCCATTAGCCCACAAAACCTCTTAGTAATCCCTGGAATGCGTCTTCAAAATATCACCAAACTCAAAGTGATGCCATTTCACGTGACAGAGATAGGTAGCAGAGAGAAGAAAACATTTCTCACCATCATATTTCACATTTTCAATCAAACTCTGTTACTCCATATATTGCTTTATAGTCACCCTAATTTCTTTTCACTTGGCCTACATGCTTCCCTTGCATCATTTGGTTGGTATGCCCCCTTTTCCACGATGCGGTCAGATGATGACAAAACTGATTATGATGCTTGAAGCCTGACATAAGATCACTTTTAATTTTGTCTTAAGCAAGCAATGTTCATCCACCTGAGCTTTAAATATTTTCTTCTATGTAGGAAAATTGAACTGTTCAGAGAAATGCTTTTGCTAAGGCAGTAAGTAAAGATTGCAGAATGCTAAGTAAGGGGAGTTTCTTCACTAATCGTATTAGTTTGTGGAGGTTGCCGTAACATATAAATACCACAGGCTGGGTGACTTAAGCAATCAAAATCTACAGTCTCACAGTTCTGGAGGCTGGAAGTCCAAGATCAAGGTGTCGGCAGGCTTGGTTTCTTTTGAGCTCTCTCTCCTTGGCTTGCCGATCTTCTAGCTATGTCCTCACCTGGTCTTTCCTCTATGTTTTTCTTACAAAAACACTACTCATATTGGATTAGGGCCCACCCCAATGGCTTCATTTTAACTTAACTACCTTGTTAAATGACCCTGTCTCTAAATACAATCACATTCTGAGGTACTGGGCTTCAAAATATGAATTTTGGGGACACAATCAACACATAACACAAATGTTCATTCAAGTGAGAACCAGTTCCAGCTAAGAGGGCAAATAGCAGATGGAAAGGGATCAGGAATAAATTCACATCAACATGGAAGACGGTACATTTATAGGAACAAAATAAAACAATAGTCATGGAAAAAGGCAGGAAGAGCTATGCTTCTAACATGTGGACAAAACATAATACAAGAACTCCTAGAGCTCAGATTAACGTACACAAGATTAGGTAAGCCACTGCATATGATCAGCTGTTAAGAAAAAAGGAAGCGAGAAAACACAGATATTGGCAACTGAGAAGTCCCAGAGATGTGTATATACCTTGCAAGGTTCTAACTCTAAATTCAGAGAAGGCATGTGGTCCAAGACTATTCTAGGCAAAGTCTGTACATTAAAATTGGAGTTAGAAGGAATTGGTAACAATAGTGCATTAGTACAATATACACCAAATTCTATATAATTGGCTGTGAACATGTTGTTATATATAATTAATTATTATTATATATCTAATTTTTTGAGAGATAAATCAGCTTGAAGCCTAGTCGAAACATGCCTATACTTTACACCATGATTATGAAACATGGGTAGCATATCCTAGATAAGACACGAGTAGTGGACTCTGCTTTAAAGAGAGCAGCTGAGGGTGGAGGGCATCTCACCGAGTGCGGAGCTGAAGTTATGAATCACAGCAAATGCCATAGTGAGTATAATGCTCTCACAGCAAACTCTATCTGCAGTAATTTAAATAAAATCTCTGCAGGAAATTAGTAGCATTAAAAAAGCAATCTCTTGCTGGTACTAATGCATTTTAATCAGATTTCCTGTTTTTCAAGTCGAATATAAAGATAAAAGAAAATATCTGACGTTTCTTATTGTGGAAATAAACAAAGACCAACCGAATGAGAAAAACAAAGGCTATATATTCACAGCATGCTATAGCAGGGGAGTCAGCCACCATCACTTGTGTTTTGGTGAAGAAGTGGGAAAACTTAAAGGTGAAAAAAGGAAAGGGTTCAGGGGTACCCTGAGTGGAGGCTGTTGGCAGGTAACGAGAAGTGGGCATCCTATGTGATTGGTTAGGAGAGCATATCTGGCTTTCTTGGCTTGGTCCTAAGTTGGAGGCAGGGACAAACATTAAGCAAGCTGTCAGTTATTAATCAAGTCCTGGACATTTGGGGCCAATTGTTACAGAAGTTATTCTTTAGCTTCCTGGATTGTCACTAGAGATTGCTATCTGGCCAGTCTGGCTTCCTGCAAGTTTGGCTTACAGCAGGCTGGCTTCCTGGGTTATTTAGAAAAGGGGGTGGTTTCCCAGGCAGTTTGCTGCAGGTTGTGGGTTTATATGGTCTGGACATCATCCATTTTTACATTCAGTCTCTCATTGTCCTTACTGAAGAAAAAGGATAAGATAAGGCACTCTGCACTAGGGCAAGAGAAGAGTCTTGGAGAACTGGAGTTTGCTCTTTCTAGAAAGTGGCAGAGAAAGGCTGTCTTCTACCAGGATAAAGGAGAAATGATAGTCCGGGTTACCCGGGGAAACATCCAGCCTGAGGGCTTCAGGAAGCAAATGAGACTCCTATTCCTTATACCCTAGGCCAGACTGGCAGGCTTGGGGGCCAACATTCTTAGTCAGAGGAAGTTAAAAGGTGAGACAAGGTACCATCTCCCTCCCTACTCTGCCTACAGGGACCAGTGCACTCAGCTGTGTCCTGGACAAGCAAAAATCCCCAAGTCCCTAACATCAAGGGGCTAAGAGTCTGGTGGGGAGGCTTTCTGTGCATACAATCAATAAATCGCTTGATAAACAGATTAGCTATAATATATATGTGCATGTGTATATTTAAGACATCAACCCATGTGTATGTGTACTAAGACATAGATCACAATCTACAGGATTAAAAATTTGGAACAGCAAATAGAGCACCAACCTACAGATACAGTTTACAATTTTTCTGAAATGTTAAACACTGTACTGTGAATCCCCAAAGAGAATCACAGATAAAGATAATTTTTAGACATTTTCTTTTCACTGACCAATACTGAAAACTCACCAATTTCACTCTCAGAAAAAAACCCACCCTTTTAGTTTGAAATAATTCAAAGAATATAACAGATTTTATTCTTTCGCTGTGTTGCCGTAATCGGCATCATATGCCATTCTAGAACCTTAGCCGAGGGTGGACTCTTGTTAAGGGCTCCCATGTCAACACACATAGGAACATCCATGATGGCGGGTTTTTGTTGTGTTTGGTTTTGTTTCATTTTTGTGCCTTATTAAAACCTTGCAGGGGAGGAGAAACTGAGGTAATTATTTTGAATTTAGAGATAAAGAAACTGAGGCTCAGAGGGTGAAATGACCTTCCCTAGGGGTCAGAGCTGAGAACAAAACAAATGTTTCCAACATTTGTCTTGCTTGTCCCTCTTCCTCTGCTCCTTCCCTGTTTGTGTGCATGTGCTCTCTCTCTCAAATAAAATCTTTAAAAAAAAAAAAGACTATGGTTTTCAGTTGCTATTCACTGTTGTTTTTCAGTGTTATTACAGTAATTTCTATGCATGCATTGTTTACATCTAAATTAGGCATGGAGTAATGTAGGTCAAAAAGCTAATCTCAAAAAAGGGAAGAGCAAAACTCTTACAGAATGGTGGCTTTTCTCTGGCTAGAAGAGATCTTTTCTATTTATAACCTAGCAAAGACTAATCCATTTCTTTCAATTTCTTTGTTAAATACCCCCAAAGCACTATGGCTTTGATATTTGTGATTTGGGCAGCAACCTACTCGCTTTTAATGAAAATATGCATAAAAGAGAAAACTCTACTGGAATATTTTTCTCTAATTTTTTTTTCATTCAGTTGCCATAGCCTCTTACCGCCTCCAGCACAGAGTTGCTGAACTGCAAACTACACAATAAGATGGGAACAGTGACCATTCAACAAAAGGGAAAAACACAGGTGATGCATTTTACTGAACACTGTCCCATTGCCTTCAAGAAAATTGCACTCTACTTCTCACTGGTAATATAGTGAGAATAATTTAAATGGAAATGTGCTATCCCTGGTAGTTAATTGTCACTGAAGGGCCAGAATGATCCTAAAAGGATTTTGGCCAAAAACGGCAGCTACCTGATCTAGGTTTCCACTTTAAGATGTTAATGCTCAATCCATGATCCACGGAAGGAATCTTGACGTACAAGTGTTTGTCAACTGAATGGTCATTAGCCCTGGATTTCCTTACCCAGCACGGTCAGTACTGGCAAACGATCACCTTGAGATTACTTTTTTATTTGAAAGTTGTAACCAGACACAATATTAACATTTCTAAAATAAAGATAGTTAGCAAGTAATGCACTGGATTTCAAACACAAGATGTCACACACTCTGAGATTCCATGCTGCTGGGGACCCAGTGATCAATGTCCAGGCCCTGCTTTTCTTCTTAAAAAAGGAGAACTTAAAACAGGCAGGGCTGAAATCAAGAAGTCTAGGGAAACAGAATTGAAATGAAGACATGATTGGCAAAAAGGAGAAGGACATGAGACCATCAGTAACTTTGAGATAGAGTGGGCTACAGCGAGGGTATGGACTTTGAGGACAATGGTTTTTATTCAAATCCCAGCCCTGCCATCATTAAATATGGGACCCTGGGCAAATTTCATTTCTCTACTCCTTACTTTACTCATATGTAAGTGGGCACAAGCATATCTATCTTGCAGAATTTAATAAAGATTAGAAGTATTACATACAAAAATGCTCAGTGCATTGATTACAAATGGGAGGCATTTCATACATGATAGCTGTTATAGGATTATTTTGGTAATACATATGTCAAAATTGGCTTTCCAAGTTGTTTTTTAGAAACTAGAAAATATTTTCCTATGAAAACAATGTAATTAATTAAATTGACTAATAATAATAATAATTCTTATTGAGCACTTCCCATTTACTTATTAAGTCTGAACAACCAGGAAATAAATACCATTTCCATAGGTACTTTGCAGATAATGAAAGCAAAACACATACAAGTGTTGCTCAATGTCACAGAGCTAGTAAGGAATGGACCAAAATATCAAAATGAGGCAATGTGGCTATGGAGTCCTATGCTCTCAGCTGCTCATTATATTGCCTCACTGGTGATTATTAAGTGTTTTTCACCAACCCCTCAGAAACCTATTTATTTTTAATATACTTGAACTACAATATGTTAACAGATTTATTGAGCTATAACTCACATACCAAAATTCACTCAACTTTTACCATACAGTGGTTTTTAATATACTCACAGAGTTGTGCAACCATCGACTTTTAGAATGTTTTCATCATACCAAAAGTAACCCCTTACCCATTAGCAGTCACCCCTCTCACCCCATCTCCTCGGTCCCTGGCAATCACCAATCTACTTTGTCTCCATGTATTTGCCTAATCTGGACAGTTCATGTAAACAGAGGTTTTTTTGTTTTTTCCTAAAGATGTATTTATTTATTTTAGAGAGAAATAGAGAGAACGTGTGTGAGTTGGGGGAGGGGCACAGGGAGAGAATCTTCAAGCATAGAGCCCAACTCGGGGCTTGATCTCACGACCCACGAGATTTGACTTGAGTCAAAACCAAGAGTCAGACACTTAACTGACTGAGCTACCCAGGTGCCCTGGACAGTTCATATAAATAGAATCAACTAATAGGTGGTCTTTTGTGATTGGTTTCTTTCACTTAGTGTAATATTTTTAAGATTCATCTATGTTGTACCATGCTTCAGTACTTCATTTCTTTTTATTGCCATTGTGAAGATATACCACATTTTGTTTACTCATTCATTCATCATTTAGATGGGCATTTAGGTTGCTTCCACTTTTTTGGTGTTATTAATAATGCTATTATCAACATTCATGTACATATTTTTGGATGAATGTGATGTTTTTAGTTCTCTTGGGTATATACCTAGGAGTGGAATTGCTGGGCCATAACTCTGTTTAACTTTTTGAGGAACTGCCAAATTGTTTTCCAAAGTGATACATCCCTGGACATTCCCACTAGCAATATTTGAGGGCTCCAATTTCTCCATATACTTGCTAACATTTGTTAATGTTCATCTTTTTTGTTATAGTCATCCTCGTGGGTGTTAAGCAGCATCTTGTGGTTTTGACCTGCATTTTCCTAATGATGAATAACATTCAGCATCTTTTCATGTGCGTCTTGGCCATTAATAGATCTTCTTTGAATAAATGTCTATTCAAAGGAAAACTTACACCCTTTTTCTGAGTTTTTCAAATCTTCTCCCATTTTAAAACTGGGTTGTCTCTATATTGAGTTATCAGAGTTCCTAATATATTGTGGATACAAGTTCTTTGTCAGATAATGATTTACTTCTCATTCTGTGGACTTTAGTTTTACTTTATTGTGTTCTTTGAAACACAGAAGTTTATGATTGATGAAATCTATATATTTTGCCTTTGTCACTGTGCTTTTGGTGTCATATCTAAAAAAAAAAATTGCCTAACTCAATGTTATAAAGACTCACTTCTATGTTTTCTTCTACAAGTGTTATAGTTTTATTTCTTACATTTAGGTCTATTTCTGTTTTGAGTTCATTTTAGTGTATCATATGAGCTAACGTCATTTTTTTCACATATGGATATCCAGTTGTCCCAGCACAATTTGTGAAAAGACAATTCTCTTCCCATTGCATTGTCTTGGCACCCTTGTCAAAAAGCAATTGATCACAAATGTAAGAGTTTATTTCTGGACTCTCAGTTCTATTTCACTGATTTCTATGTCTACCCTCTGGCAGTTTTAAAAATCATATGTAAGAAGAAAAGAGTGACAAGGGAAAAAATGTACTCTCTCTTTTATGTTTATCCACGTGGTTATCTTTAGTAATGCTCCATTTTCCTTCATGTGGATTTATGTTACCATCTAGTGTTTTCATTTCAATCTGAACAACTGTGTTTAGTAGTTATTGTAGAGCAGGTCTGCTAGTGGGAAATTCTCCCAGTTTTTATTTCTCTAGGAATGTCTTAATTTCTCCTTTATTTTTGAGGTCGTTTTGCTAGATCAGAATTCTTGGTTGACAGCCTTTTTCTTTCTGTATTTAAATGTCATCCCACTGCCTCCTGGACTCCATGGTTTCTGATGAAAAATTAGCTGTTAATCATAATGAGGATCCCTTTCCCACAATGAGTCCTCTGTGTTTTCAAAAGACTCACTTTGTTTTTGGCTTTTGGCAGTTTGACTAAGAAGTGTCTAGGTATGTTTCTTAAGTTTATTCTACTTGAAGCTCACTGAGCTTCTTGGATGTGTAGAGTACTGTTTTTCATCTAACTTGCTAGGTTTTTGGCCATTATCTTTTCGGTACTCTTTCTGCCACCTCCCTTTCTTCTCTCCTTCTGAGGACTCCATAACGCATATACTGTTATACTTGCCAGTGCCCCCACACATTGTTTCCTTCATTCTCTTTTCTTTCTGTTCCTTAGTATGAATACTTTCAATCAACCTATCTTCAAGTTTACTGATGATTTCCTCCATCAGATCAAATCTGCTGTGGAGCCTCTCTGGTGATTTTATACTGAAGGTGTTATATGCTGTGGCTCTAGATTTTCCATTTGGTTCTGTTCTATGTTTCTATTTCTTTATTATTATCCTCTATTAAGTGAGCTATATCCTTTTTTTATATTTTATTTATTTATTTGAGATAATAAATAATAGCAGGGAGTCTGCTTCTCCCTCTGCCTCTCTCCCACCCATGCTCTCTCTCTCTCATCACTCACTCTCTTTCTCAAATATGTGTGATATATAATTTTCATTGAAACTATTATTATTGTGTGATCTACTCTCCCCCAGCATTTGTTGTTGCTGATTTTTGTTGTTGCCACTACTTGTTTGTTTAGTGACTTTTCTTGGTTAATTCTGTGAAGTCTCTTGCTCTATTGTCGTGCATGCCCACTAAAGCTTCTTCTTGGTTAGCTTAATAGTCAGCTAATGCATGGTCAGAGATTTCCTTAATTGCTTGAACTAGTAACTCTTCCCTCTTTTTGTTGAGAGGCTCTGTGTGAGTTTTGGAGCATGCCTGCAATGCTCAGGCAGTTTAAAACTATGCTCTAGCCATCATTTCTTGCCTGTGATGAGCCTCAGAGTCAGCCAAAGGTGAAGGACTGGGGCCCCCTTGGGCATTTCCTGGGCATGCACTCCACAGCATACATACATTGGAATAGACATCCCCAGGAATATGTCAGAGCTTTTCAAAGCCCCTCATGGGCATCCTGTTCATCAGATTTTCTTTATTAAGCACTTTTCTTGCTGTGAGCAGGTTCTCATTTGCCCCAATATTTAAAAAATTGCCACTGATCCTTTTGACTAACAACCTGGGACAAAGTTATACTTATGAGTGAGGTCAAATAACAACACTGTCCTGAGAATGGGGCTTTCTGAACAGCACAAGTTGGTCAAACAGTGACAGTGCTCTGGATATGAAACTTTGTAAAAAGCCCCATACCTAACCTGCTTACACTGATGTCCACAAGACTGTGGTCTTCATGGTCTTCACACCTAGTGTTGTGAGACTGCTAATTTTCAAGGCTCTCTGGAGCTGGGGAGGAATGGATGAGAGCAAGTCAAATTACTATCCCACAAATCCTTCTGTTCTTACTGAGGCTTAGCAGATTTTCTTGAATAAATGTTCCTCAAATTGCTGCAACTCTTTGGTTAATGTACAGAGCTCTGCAAATGTTGATTTTGACAATTTTTCTCAGTGCTTTCCTCACTTTTATGGAGGGGCAGAGTTACAAAGATGTTCCCTCTGCCATCCTCAAATCCTGCCCCATCCCCCAATATTTTATAAGCATAATTAAATACTTGAAATTTCAACAGGAACTCTGGACACTCTAAATATCTTTCCCTATTATACAGCAAAAATTTCTAGAAAAGAATGCCCTTGAGGAAGAAGAATGCCCTTGAGGAAGAAAAAGAGAGGATCTTTTCTTTTTTTTTTTTTTTTAAGATTTTTTATTTATTTGATAGAGAGAGACACAGCGAGAGAGGGAACACAAGCAGGGGGGAATGGGAGAGGGAGAAGCAGGCTTCCCACTGAGCAGGGAGCCCGATGCAGGGCTCAATCCCAGGATCCTGGGATCATGATCTTAGCCGAAGGCAGATGCTTAACGACTGAGCCAACTAGGTGCCCCGAGGATCTTTTCTTCTCTAGGCATCCCTCCCAGTGCAGTAGCAATACAAGAGAATTTCCCCCACATTCAGGGAAGGCCAACAAGGATGTTGTGCCAACTGCTTATAAGTAAGAAATGTTAGTGGTATGATTTTTATATCCCTGGGACTTCTGACACATCTATGAAACAACTAGAGAAAAGAGACTTTATAGAAACTTCTACCAACAAACCTCATTTATGAGCACCTACCATGTATCAGATACTGTACTAGTTGTGAATATGACAAACATGGCCCAGCTATCTTAGAACATATGACCTCAGGGGGCTACACTGAACTAAAGAGGTGATGAGAATACAGAATAAATGCTTAAAAAGAATGTATAAGGTGCTTTTGGATACATGCTAACTTATTCTCTTAAAAGAAATGACCACTTCTCTAACATCTGAAGGATAAACAGGAATTGGCTGTGAAGGGGATAGAAGGAGAAAAGGAAGGGGTAAAGGGAGGTGAGACTATCACACGGGATGGCCTGGTGGGAGGAAGAATTTTGGCTAAATTAAAAACAGTACAGGGCAGGGCAGTGGCAAGAAGTATGGACACAGTAATAAACCTGGAATTTTGGGTAAAGCTGAATCTCTGACCAAAATTATAAAGTTGGAAAGGAGTATTAGCCATGGGATTACATGGTGAATTAACCTTCACAATGAATGTTAATGTCTGTTGGAGATAGAACAGAATGAGTGAAAAATCCATTTGGAGAGCAAAGCTTTGGTTTTAACAAGAAGACTTTAACAAGAAACTTTAACAGCAGTTGAACCAGAGTGGAAAGGTTTTTTTTTAGAAAATGAATGACAAGAAAGGGAAAACAGAGAGCAGAGAACAGTGTTTGCATCTGAGTGCATATCCCCAGTTAGCAAGGACACTGAACACTGGAGGTCACTCTCCAAACATCCATTGTACCTCTTCCTCCTTCCTAACAGAACCCTAATTTAGTTCATGTGTTTACTTCCCCTGAGGTATTCCACTGGACTTAGAGAAATCTGACCTTTTCCTGGCTTCAGGAGTTGATCTATTGGTTTAAAGATAATCTCATAGCCCCTTGCCAGTAATTCTTCCAGAATGGAAATGTGACTTAACTGGCTCAATCAGACTGAAGGAAAAGATTTTTGTTCCCTGTGTAATGGAGAGGTACATTCTTTCTCCTACTGGAAGCCTGCTGCCCCAGCCTGTGGCTAGCTACTTGTTTCTCAGACTCCTTTGTAATCGTGAGTGCCCATGTGACATGGTTATGATCACCAGGACAAGGTCTCCTAAGAGGTTTCTGGAAGGCCATTTGGGCCTGGTGTGGTGGCTCGACAATGTTGAAGCTCTCAAATACTTTCTAACCTTCCATTCCAGGTGCTGCTGGCAGCCGTCTTGACTTAAGCAAGTGCAAGGACAGAGCTGACCAGGGAGGAAGTGCAGAAACAAGAAAACCTTCCACCCGGGTGCACAATCCCTGAAGTCCGCCCTACTGCTAGGCTGGGCTTTCTTCACCCACGTCAAATTCCATGTTGCTTAAGCCAGGTTCCAGTTGCATTTCTGTTACTTGAACTTGAAAGCATCCTAAAAGCCACAATAGGGAAATAAACTCACAAAGAGACCAGGAGAAGAAGATTAGATGGTAGAAAGAGAATCAGAAGAGCTCAGTGTGATACAATCTGATGTAGGATGAAATTTTACAATGGAAAGAACTGCTGACATGTCAGTGCTCACTGTAGGAGATTTATCCAGGAAGATGTTTTTCCTGTACTATTTCTGCTTTGGATATAGAACCTCTTTAAATCAATCTGTGTTCATGGTCACCACACTATGGTTTTCTGACTTATAAAATATTCAAGTCTAACTGATGGCAGCCTACTTTATAATTGGATTATGATGATTATAGTGTGCTTTTACAATGAAATACAGAATTAAGTATGGTCGAGAAAGACTTATTTAATGTAGGTAAATTGACACTACATTGAAACTTTCTTTCCCCAAGTAGAAACAAATTCTTCAATGAAGTCTTATACATCTTATATTCTATTCAAGATGTTCTTTAGCAAAACAAATTTTTTTTGAAAAATGTAAAACACTTAAAAGTAGAGAGAACAGTGTTAACTTCCATATATCTGTCACCCAGATCCCCAAATTATCAATATTTTGTAACTCTGCTCTTCCTTTCCCATCTCTCTCAGATAAGTGAATGTAGTAGCTACATTGCCATTGGTAAGAATGGGCCTCTTAATTCTGCACCTACTTATTATACTTTACCCTACCTGCATGAGCGGGGCAGGTGTTCGCTAGACTAGGATTGCTGCCCGCAATCTAGACCAGCACAGTGGTCAAACCTCATGTCCTTTCCAAAAGTGGAAACATATTGAGCATAAATGAAGAGAAGGAGGAATAGTAGCTGGGAGTAAGGGAATGAACATATGGGTTTTGTAATGGAGGGAAATCCAGTATTACATCAACACCTCAAAAGAGGCTCAGGGCAAGAGATGATACTCTCAATTATACCAGATGCATGAAAAGGTAAAGCCATATATTTCTAGGACCACTCATACTTTTGGAACCTGCTGAGAGCTGATGGAGGCCTGCCAACTTGAGTGGCCTTGCCCTGGGAGCTATTTTCAAATGGTATAATGATGGGCTGGACTAATTATTAGTGATTGAATGGAACGCTAGTAACATGCCAATAGCTATTAACTGTTATGATCCTTTGTTGTGGGCACCTCCAATTCATAGCCAATCAGAAGCATAGGGGACAACCTGAACTTGCAATTGGTGTCTGAAATGGGGTGGGGGCAGTCTTGTGCGACTAGGCCCTTAACCCGTGCAACCTGATGCCACCTCTAGGTAGATAGTGTCAGAATGGAGTTAAATTTGTAGGACACCCAGCCTGTGTCCTCTGAGAACTGGAGAACTGCTTGGTGGTACTGGAAAACACACATCGGAGATGTAAAATCAGCTGTCTGAACATGAGAATGTGTTTTCTTATATACGAACAATGTCTAGATGGCAGTTAGATTCTCAAGCTGGATCACTGAGGCCCATCTAACCTATAAGGTGGATGACATTTACATTTTTATTAAAACTACAAGTTAATTTACCTCCCACTTTATTAGTACATCTAAGAAGAAGAAAGAGCTTGCCAAAGCAATCATAAACTTTCGACCAGTCTCTACCAAAATTACAAAGTAGACATTCTTACCATTTGGATTTAATTTACCAAAATAAAAACTTCTAATTTTTCTCTTGTGTTTTTTGTTCTGTTTTGTTTGTTTGTTTGCCATTAAGTTGTTAGAATCACTCAGTTTCTTTATCCTACAAATCTGCCACAACATGTTCTAAAAATATTTGCCTTTTTTTTTTCTTCTATCCACTCAGAAGTAGTGGTTCTCAAAATGTGGTCCAGGGATACCTAGCGGATTCCTAGACCTTTTGAAGGGGTTCTGCAAGATCAAAACTATTTCCCTCATAATATAAGGATGTTATTTGCCCTTTTCATACTCAATCTTTCATGGTGTACAATGGAATTTTCCAGACGCTACTTGACATATGACACTATCACCACTCTAATGGATGTATATGTGAAGTAGATATGAGAACCCTCTTATCCTGTATTAAGCCAGACATCAAAGAGATTTGTAAAAATATAAAACCATTCCACTTTTCTTACTACATTTTTTGTTTTGAAAATAGTTATTTTTTTAACTTATAAGATTTACTTACTTATTTTGAGAGAGAACAAGCAGGGAGAGGGGCAGAGGGAGAGAGAGAATCTCCAGCAGACTCCTCGCTGAGCACAGAACCCAACGTGGGGCTCAATCTCATGACCCTGAGATCATAACCCAAGCCGAAACCAGGAGTTGGATGCCTAACCAACTGAGCCACCCAGGCACCCCTAAAGTTATTTTTTAAGTTATTTATATTAACATGCAATGAGGTTTTTGTTATTTTTAAAGAATTCATAAATATTACTTTTATTTTTAATTTCTAATAATCATATTGATAGACATAGCCCCCCCAAACACACAGACTCCTTGGGGTGCTCCCTATTTTTTAGAGTGTAAAGGGGACCTAAAGTCAAAATGTTTGAGAACTGCTCTTCAAGAAAACTTCCTTTCTTCATCATCTAAACTGAACTTTTGGCTAATGGGATGAAAAGATTCTTTTTGCAATCTTTTTGCAAATGTCGCTGGATGTAAAATCTATCTCCTCCCTGACATTCCTCTCTGTGGTAAGCATTATCTGATTTTGAGTAGGAAAAAGACAACGATTAGTGAGGATGAAGTCTAAGTTAGCACTCACCTTCACTAATTCTGTGTAGCCTGTTTCTCTTGGGGTCCACCACGGCTGGGCTTTCAGTCCATGCACGTTGTACAGAGAGCGCTGCCATACAGATGCAAAATGGCCCCTCTTGTGCCCAAGCTCATACCACTTATATGCCTGAAAGAACAGAAAGCTTGAACTACATACACGTGAAGCATTTCTATTAATTAAAAAATAGAGAATCACTTTTGTAACATTTAAATAAAGAGTTTGCTAGTCAGGTGCCCAAATTTGTTAGACTGGTGAAAATACCATTATTTGGCTGGGTTTCTGATAATGACATATTATTCTTATAAATGCATGTCTGCATTTTATTTTCCCTCTGAGGCTTTATGCTCTCCTAATGCGGATTCATGCTGCACTCATTTTGGTCCTCCTCGGAGCGCCCAGCACAGAGTCAAGGACTTCTTTGTCAAGTGGATAAATAATCTAAGAAACCATAATGGATTTTATCTTTTAGCTTTCATTTCTCAAGTTCTACTCTTATGTTTCCTTTAAAAGGAAAGGATTTTAATAATTTCCTCAAAGATATTTGATTTACTGAATAGGATTGTGAAAAGGAAAAGTGACTTCTTTTCATACATATCTTCTTCCCATGTCTGCATTTCAGAAGTCGGCCCCAAGGTAACAGAGTATAAATCCTCCATTAAATTAAATAGACAGAAAGGAAATATCATTCTGATCTGGCAATAAATATAGCAAGAGCCCATATTACACTTTTTAAAGGGGAATTTTGGTTCCTTTTCATTTTTGTTTTTTTCTGCCACGAGGGATAACATTTGTGGCTTTAGGCTAGTTGGAACACGATACGATTTGCCTCCAAGACTAGCCTTTTCAGGGACAGCTGGCTGCAGAGTATGCTGCTCCATATGTCTCCTTCCAGTCACACCCTCACCATATGCTCCCCAGGGGCCCTCCCCACAAGGTTCTTGCACCGCACACGCTCACTCCATTGTCTTCAGGTTGGACGATGCTCCAGTGCTGTACTTAATAGTATCGCCCTCATGCCTCTAAGTCTGAGCTAATGATGACTTTTTGAAGAGTGATTTCAAATACACACTGTGATCAATTAAACACAGGCATTTAATATCAGGTGGACTAAGAAGATATTCAAAAGAATAGCTTCATAAAACTCCAGATGTACTTTATTATTATTATTTTTAAAGATTTATTTATTTCAGAGAGAGAGAGAGAGAGACAGTGAGCATGGGGGGGAGGGGGAGAGGGAGAGGGAGACAATCTCAAGCAGACTCCCTGCTGAGCATGGAGCCTGATACAGGGCTCCATCTCACAACCCCAAAATCATGACCTGAGTTGAAACCAAGAGTCGGACGCCCAAATGACTGAGCCATCCGGGCACCCCCCAGATATACATTAAATGTAAAAAATATTACCTTTTAAAAGTCTTACAATTCTTAAGTCAAAATTTCCTTCATTAGAAAAGTCAAGTGTGATAACAATACCACTTCGTATTTCCAGTAACACTTTTCAGTTTACAACTCACTTTTCCATGTGCAATCACATTTGATCTAATAACCTCAAATATGTCCATTTTTACAAATGTTGAAACTGAGGTTTAAAAAGGCTAAATTATCTTGAACTATAACCCAGGGCTCTGGCAACTTATTCCACTCTCCTCCTTTGTGTCATTAAAAAAGAAAAAAACTATCAAAAGTGATATTCTTATTTATCTTTCTCAATAATATCTCAAATCAAGAATGTACCTACTAATCATTCTTCTATGATTTCCTTGAAATACATGTAAGTTGTAGCCATAAAGGGGTTTCTTAAAAAGCCAGAAACTTAAAATGGCTAATCATTGTCTGAATTTAAAAACATAATAATAACATTTTACTTCTGAAATTTATTTGACTTTTTAAGTTATTTCTGTCCAATTTAAATTTAGGATTTTATTTCCTATAGGAAATAAACAACAATATTAATTATCACAGGTGATTTTTTGGAATGCTTATTTTGAGTCAGCAGCAATTCATTTTATGGACAAGGCACACTGTCAAAGTGAGGAAAAAAAAATACTATAGGAAAACCAAACCAGCAAAGCTCACAGCTCTAGTTCAGGAGTCAGAAGTCAGAATGTAGCCCTGGACCTAATATTCACCATGCTGAATGCCTGGGCAAGTCACTTTGCTTACAGTGGCATGTTTAAACTACCTACAAAGTCTTTTCTCACACTCAAAGTCAGTCCAGGAGGACCCTTCATTCTGTAGCCCCCTGCTATTCAACTTTTAAAGACACAAAACCATGACAATGATATGCTGGGAATTTTAAGAAATTATCTTCAATTACACAGAGGACCCAATAAAATCAGTCAGGTTGCTTTCTTACAATACAAATTGCTAGAACATCAATGATCAAGTTAGAATCTTCTGAAAATTCTCTCTTTACTATTTCCCTTTTATGCCTCGAATCAAGGATGTGAAAATAAACAGATCACCTGGGGATCCCTTCCTACATGTGTTTTATATCAATGTCTTCTATGCTTCAAATCACCGCCAGGTGTGGGTCACACACACACACACACACACACACACACACTCACTACCCAGAAATAATATGTCCACAGAACTATCTCCACTCAGAAGAGCCCAGGCCCCGTGTGTCAGGTGTGGTCCCAGCTGGAGCCTGTCCCGCCTGGAGCACACAAGACACACTTGTGACAATGGCTGGCTGCCGCTGGACTGTGGAGACTGTGAGTGCCATCCCTTGGACACACGACTTTATGTATATTTTGCACCGTAGGGTTTTTGAACACACGATGGCCTGGAAGAAAGTAAGACTCAAGCAAGGAACAACAGCTGGGCTCGTCCAGCCATGCCTGAGGGTGGACGGTGACAAAGGGCTACACCGAGCGAGCAGGCGGGAAGGTGGGACGGGAGCCAGAGGCTGAGGAAGCCGACTCCCCCGAACCTGGTCCTGACCTCACTGGAGAGAAGGGGGCAATATCATCAAATGAGAGACGGAGCCCAGGAAGAACAACGGTTTAGGGGAAGACAAGGGAGCTGTCCTCTCGTGTGGGGACACTAAGCAGGCAGCAGACACGGGAATCTGGACTCGGAGCAGGAGACGAGCTGTGGGTTTACAGGTTCTAGAAATCCCAGGAGCAGCTGCAGCTGAACCACTGCAAGACCATTATGGTGTGTCTCCCTCCCTCTTCCTGTCCATTTGAAACAAACCTGTTAGGAAAATCTTCTGCAAAACCAATCTCATTGTCAGCCTCTGCAGCACAGAGGCTGTGGGTTTGCTTCTCTTTTGGTGCCTGAGCAGAGCCCCATGCATCGGAACACGGAAGATGGCTGCTTCCCGGTTTGCAAACTCAGAGCGTGACTGTCCGTTCGCAGACCAATACCCAAGATTGAGAATATCCGGACATGGGGCTCCTATAAGCTTATTTTTGTTCTCCTGTAAGGATGAAGCCTTGTGAATTTTTTAAATTCAAGAACTATGATGTCCTTTGCATATTAACGATAATTAAGCTGATAGAACAGTCCCCTAGGTTCAAATCCCAAGCCCCTAACAAATGTTTAGTAGTGGATTCTTTGCCCTTGAAGTAAGGGCTGTTTTCATCTAAGATGTGAGAATAAATCGCAGACTTCTTTTATCTGTCTTTGCCCTGGACCCTAAGATGTTCAAAGATAAATTAATTAGTGACAATTACATTTACAGCAATCAGACATGAACATTTATGCAGTGTGAGATACCACAGCAAAATCTTTCTTATCCTTGTCACTCAAAGGAGGTACCAGGCATTTATATCTAAAACAATGAAGGAACACAAAAATGAGAACGAATCAGCAAGTTATTTTCCCTTCTTCACTTCTAATACTTCATTTTATTCCAGTTGACTGACTGATAGGTTAGAGGGGAAAGGGACATATGCACAGTAACGTATAAAGAAAACAGTGTCAATCATCCAAATCTCTCTTACCCCAAATTGGTTCATGTGTCTTGCTGGCAATTACCCCATCACAAACCCCCCTGCTCTTATGAACCCTCACTTGTCCAGATGGTTCCGTGTTCTTATTAATTTTAGAAACCTGAAGCTGTGTTGTCTTGCTGACTGCATTTTACAACATATATGGAAGGCAATGGTTACAAAGATTCAGTGTCTCGCTTCACCCCTTTATCCAGGTCTGTAAGGAGAGCCCAGCCTAGAGCCCTGTGATGATGTAAGAGAAAAGGTAGGGTTCACTCCCCACCAACAGTGATGGTGATCATGACAATTTGGGAACTTCAGTACACAGATGTCATGATTAATAATAATCTCATGTTATGTTTAAAGAAGCTGACATGGTACTCAGAAAAAAAAAAAAAAGCAATAATCACAAAGAAAACACGTAACTTGTTTTAGCTAGTACATTTTCCGTGTCAGTATCTGTCATTACTAGAGCTACAGGTATTCATCTGAAAGTTGGTATTAAATACCAGAAGGTAATTTACATAATTAACCACTGGGTTCAGTGTGTGCTTAGGACTCAGCTGAACAAAGAGTTCATTCTAAAAATAACTACTTTTTAAATTCCAAAAATAAAATAAAAATAAATCTAGGCATACTGTTAAAATATTTTTAAAATATTTAAGCAACTTCAGAGATACCTTTTCATTTCATAATTTTAAAAATATTTTTTTCAGGGCAATGCTTCTCTCTTTATGCACCCAGACCCACACGTGTGCACGCACACACTTACACACATACATATACATGTACTAAGGGAGAGGCTGCTCTTATGATTACTCAGCTAGTTTCTTGAAAGAAACTATAAAGGTCAAAAATCCCAAAAACTCTTCCTAGGCTTGTAGGAGTTGTTGGGCTGTTTGAAAAAAAGTTTAAATAGTTAAACAGTTTCAATCACCACCTTCAAAGTGTATGCTCAAAATATTTTTTCAAGTATAAATTTCTCCTAGAGTTACTTGCCTCCCTCCTGCAACTCTACCCTCTGTTAAGAGAACAAAAAATTCACAAGTTCATTACCTCTTTGTTCCCAACCCGCTGCATGGCATCCCCCAGGTGGAAGTAAAACCTCCCATCATCAGTGCCAGGATCCCCAGATTCTATTCCTTCCTGTAAAAAGGACAGTGTTCATATTTAATGAAAAAAATTAAATACTAGCTTTAATTCATTGATTTACTTCATTTTTATGTACCATACAAAAATCTAAGGCCCAGAAAAATTCATCTCAATTTAAAGTTTGGCAATTAGGTTACTGGTCAACATTTAGAATGCAAATGCAAAAAGAGGTGATAAAGCTAAATTTAATAATACATTTATCATTAGTTAACAATGTAATAGACCAGAAAATTAGTATGTGAATCATCTCTGCAGATCACTATCCCAGAGAATTTCTTGAGTGGGTATCTATCCCATTTATTTTGCTCTCCAAATCTGGAGGTTTTTTATTCTTGAACTAAAATGTTTAGTTGTTCATAAGATGTTTGAAGTGATAGAGACCCAAGTGAAAATAATATTTCTTTCTACTCGAAACAAATGTATCTTCACCTTTTAATGAGATCTTCTATAAAACTTACAATAGGATTAAAGCCAGCTGGACTCTTTGAAAATGTAGTTGTTATTAAACAAATCCTATGCTAAAACATTTAGCGATTTCTACCCCATCTCCCACATACAGACTGAATGTATATAAACAACAGCAACAACAAAAAAGTGAGAGAAAAAATATTAAAGCAAGAGAATGCATTTAGAAAAGCAAAAGGACAAAGGTAAAAAAAATATCTAAATGTCAAGAAATTCTTTCTAAAACTGCATTTTCAGGGCTCTTCATTAGAAATCCATTACCTTCACTGGGGAGAAATTTTATTTGCATAATGTTGGAAAGTACCAGCAAGGAACAGGAATAGCATCACTCAGGAGAGGAGAGCTGCGATCAGGGACTGACAGGTTAACTAACAGACCCAGCTCTCTGTTTCCCCATCTCTGAAGCAGGGAGAGCACTATTAGTCCCTTATTTTGTCAAAGGAAATGTAAGGGGAACACTTTCAATCAGAGAAACCCATATGCCCAGAGGGTCCTGGCAGGGAATGTAAAGGTTTAGAGACGCCTGGTGACAGCCGAGACAGACTGGGGTGGGGGGGGGTGCAGGCCACCTCAAGGGGACAACATTGCTCTTCTCCTGTGCTGGGATGTGGGCCAGATGTGATCTTTCAAGATAAATCAGAAATTTGCATGATTATACAAAACGCTCAGATTTTTAACTAAAGCAAGCAATTAAAATTGTTTTTAATAGAACTGTGCTGGCCAAATAAAATATGCAAGCTATTTGCAATCAGTGGGTTGCTATTTGAGATCTCTGATTTAAGTCATGTGAAAGAAAGAGATCATGGAAGTGTGATATATACTGCTACTTAAAAAAAAAAAAAAAAGCTCTCAAGTATTCTATCATCCACCTGTCTAATATGGTAGCTGCTAGGTACACGTCACTATTTAGATTAAAATGAATTAAAATGAAAGCTAGAAACCCAGTTCCTCAATCATATTAGCCACATTTCAGGTGCCCAAAGGCACACGTGGCCAGTGGCTACCATATTGAAGCATACAAATAAAGGACATTTTCACTATGACAGAAAGTTCTGTTGAACAGCCCTTAGCTAGACCAAGTGTGATTCTGGTGCATCTGCAAGGATTTGCAACTAGATATACAAGATAAAAAAAGACAGCATATTTTAATCTGAATATTTTGAGCTATCACATTTTTTAGGGTTTGACCTATTCAGGCAACATTTGTTACCGTAGTTCATGTGGGTTGTCATGAGTCCTGTTCAAACTAGACTGAATGTATAGTTAAACTGTAAAAGGAACATTTAATGCATTGCCTATATTTTATATTAGTAATTTTGGTCTACCTTTCCCATTTAAATAAAACTAATAACCACAGTTTTAGGAATTTCTTCAGAACGTCTTTTCCAAATAATCTCTGCTCATATGGTTGGCATTTCCACATCCAACACTCTCAATCACTGCCTATGAATGTCATGGTCAGAGGGTGTACATTTTGAAGATGAAAAGACTCAGCAGTGCATGCCAATCAATTGACAATGCATAATCAAGGGAGTCCAAATGATTCAAAGGAATCAGAAGGTGAAAAAGGAGGAAGGGCAGGGACAGTTACCTTTAAATAGGGAATGCTCTCAGCAATTTTGTTCTGCGCCTTCAGGATAAAGCCATAATGCACTTTAGCAAAGCCGTCGTTCGGTGTCACATTCAGAACCTAAACTCAAAGGAAACAGAAAACTATTGTAACTGATTACAAATTCTACAAATGGCTGTCAAAACAAATTTTAATTAGCTTTGCTGTGCTTGGAGCGGATTATGATGTCACAGCTTAAAACACTAGTGTTTTGTCTCATTGCAATATTAGGTTTAAATGCTCCCATTTCTCGTCAACTCAAAATGCTTGCACATCTATACATCAGTTTTTCAAGAAGGAAGAAATGAATGAGAAGGCAATGACCATGAAAGCACTGATTGAACAATGCAAATCAGCAAAGTATCTGTCAACCTTTATGACCTCAACATTTTGTTAGTGATCAGGGTAAAAAACGTTTTTGGTTTTTTTTTAAAGATTTTATTTATTTATTTGAGAACGAGAGAATGAGAGACAGAGAGCATGAGAGGGAGGAGGGTCAGAGGGAGAAGCAGACTCCCCGCCAAGCAGGGAGCCCGATGCAGGACTCGATCCAGGGACTCCAAGATCATGACCTGAGCCGAAGGCAGTCGCTTAACCAACTGAGCCACCCAGGCGCCCAAAAAACGGTTTTAAATTTGTTGTATTTAAAGTCAACTCTGAATGGTTATCATATATTTGTTTATATGCCTACTTTACACATTGCCTTAAAATAAGAGCAAATTTAGATTTGCATTTGTAATATATCATGATCCATTCATTTAACAATAATTTCTTGAACGCCCAGACCATTTTAAGGACCGAGGATAAAGTGATGAGCAAATCCAATATTCTGTGATAAAACCCAAGTAAATATTTAATATAAGTCAAATCACTGTTTATTATCATATGCATTTATTATGATTAAAGATAAATAATGCAGAATGTCTTTAAATTAAATATTAGCAGTAGGAAATCAAAACAACAGCATTCAACTTGTGAAGCTGCACAGACAAACTAATGCATGGAACAAAAGTGAAAGATGAAGAAGATTTGAGTAGAGTGAATATAAAGATGGATATCCTGAATATCCTGTGGCTTCTCTTCATCCTTCAGCCTGAGTGGGACAGGGGAGTTGCACCCACCATGGGCTCCTTACACAGGACCAAGTGTTCAGGAGAGGGGACCCCCTCCCCTTGAAGAGCCCACAGTGCACACTGCTGATACTTTAGAATTTTTCAGTTTTTATGTGGTCCTGTACCTCATCCATTCACAAATCCAGTCAACGTTACCTTCCAAATATATTCAGAATCATGCGCCTACCACCATATTCACCACTGCCACCCTGGTTCCCATCTCGTCACCTCTCCCCTATGTTCTCACACAAGTCTCCTAACTGTGGACCTTTTGCACCCCCAGTCCTGCTTTCCTGTAGCCCAACCTCCACAGTGGACCCTGAATGAGCTCACTAAATCCTCAGTCAGACCCCATCTCTCCCCTGTTCAGAACCCAGATGGGTTCCATTTCAATCAGAGTAAAAGACCAAGTTCTAGGGACAGTCTTCTGGGCCTCCTTTGAGCTGGGCCTCTCTACCTCTCTGGCCTCCTCTTCTAAGCCCGCCCTGAGGCGCCCTGGACTCCTTGCTGCTGCACAGCAAGTCAAAGGCGCCCCTGCCTCAGGACCTTTGCATGTGCATACTCCTTTGCCTCAAACACTCTTCTCCCAGATATCCAAATGGCTCACTCCTTCACCTTCATGGAGTCTTCGCTCAGAGGTCACCATCTTGGTGAAGCCAACCCCCAACCACTCCATATAGAACAGAACCAATCCCCTGTGCACTAATCACCCTTTTGACTTCTTTATCCTGATTCCTTTTCTTCATAGTGCTCATCACCATTTGACTTATCATCCTTTTATTTTTCCCACTAAGATGTAAGCTGTGCAGGGATTTTGTCTGTTGCACTCACTGCTGATCCCCCAGTGCTTAGTACGGTGCCCAGCACATGGCAGGTCATCAAGAAAGCTATAGTAACTGAATGGTTGAGTGCATGCTGGGCTTTCCTCCTAAAGCACAGACTCTGCTTCTTCTTCACCTTCCAAGCACCTGTTAACTGAGCTCGATGCTGAGCAAAAGCACAATAAATACTTCTGGAATTGAACTGAATTGAGGCCAGTCATGTTTCTGCCAGCGAAACTATGAGGGGCCTATTGCAATGACTGCAGATACACAGATGACAATCATCCTCTCAAGTAATTAACAAATGTATTCATCTGCCAGATATTTTAGAATACACAGAGCTCTTCTAGGGTCTGGACATAGAAACATAAATGAGATATACTCTCTTTTCTCAAGGGATGTCTCAGTCAAGGGAGGAAGACAGATTCACAAGCACACAGTGGTCATACAATATGGTAAGTGTAGCCATGGCAATAGGCACAAGGCATGCAGGGGGTAAAGAGGAGGAGCACCCAGCTCACTCTAGGGTTGGTGTGGCAAAAGCAAGGTCTGAGAGGCGTTTAGGGATAAATAGGAGTTCACCAAGCAAAGGGAAGATGCGGGACCCTGGGGGAGGAGGCATTCAAGGCACAGGAGAAAGTGAGTAAAAAAGAATAATGGACCAGGAAAAGCAAAAGGGAATGAGACCAGAAAAAGGGGCCAGGAGGCAAATCACAAAAGGTCCTGTGCTTATCACAGTTTACACATAGATGCACAATGAATGTGTGGCTTGTATTATCTAGTGGTAATCAACAAAGCCTCCTGACATGACAAGTGGCTTTATAAAATTTCTAAGAAAATCAAATTGAGATTAACATTAATAATATTATATAGATTCTGTCTCTTTATACACACACACAGCAGAGACAATGACAAAAAAGTGGTATAGCTGACATTTCTGCTTTCGGGACAAATTCTTTGCATGACACAGCACCAGCAAAAAACCAAAAATCATATAATCACAAATAGTATTGCATATAAATATTATCAAAATATCAATTTTTTTTTTACCGCATGATCCAGTAATTTCACTACTGGGTACTACCGGGGTATTTAACCCAAAGAAAATGAAAACATTAATTCAAACAGATATATGCCCCCCTATGTTTACTGCAGCCTTACTTACAGTAGCCAAACTATGGAAGCAGCCCAAGTGTCCACTGACAGAGGCATGCATAAAGAAGATATGGCATATATACACAATGGAACACTACTCAGCCATAAAAAAGAATAAGAATGAGATCTTGTCATTTGTGACAACATGGATGGACCTAGATGGTATTATGCTAAGTGACGTTAGACAGAGAAAGACAAATACCAATTTCACTTAACATGTTGAATCTGAAAAACAAAACAAACAAACAAAATAAAGCAGAAACAGCCCCATACATACACAAAACAGACTGGTGGCTGCCACAGGGGACAGGGCTGCAGGGATGGGCAAGATGGGCAAAGGCGAGTGGGAGGTAAGGCTCCCATTATGGGATGAATAAGTCACCTGGATGAAAGGGACAGCACAGGGAATATAGTCAGTGGCATTGTAACATTGTTGTACGGTGACAGGTGGTAGCTACACTTGGGGTGAGCACAGCGTCCTGTATCAAGTTGTTGAATCACTATGTTGTACATCTGAAACTACTGTAACATTGTGTGTCAACTATACTTCAATAAAAAAATTTATAAAGCTATATGCACATATATGTTCACCACAGCATTGTTTATTACAACAAAATAATCAGAAATATCTTGTCCAACAATAGTGGCTTACTTAGTGATGATAGAGCCCTAAGATCAATGCTTGGAAGCTGCTAAAACTTACGTTCTAGAAGAATTTTTATTTACTTATAAAAATTCTTGCGATGATATGATTCATATATACTAATTTAATTGAAAAAGACAAGTGTTGGGCGCCTGGGTAGCTCAGTTGGTTGAGCAACTGCCTTCGGCTCAGGTCACGATCCTGGAGTCCTGGGATCGAGTCCCGCATCGGGCTCCCTGCTCAGCGGGGAGTCTGCTTCTCCCTTTGATCCTCCCCCTCTCGTGCTCTCTATCTGATTCTCTCTCTCAAATAAAATCTTTAAAAAAAAAAAAAAGACAAGTGTTCTGTGTATGGAAGAGACTAGAAGGACACATACCACATGTTTATCATGGTAGTCTGTACGTGAGAATGAGGCTGCAGATGATGTCTGCCTTTTGTGCTAATCTGTTTCCCTGGTTGTCTGCATTAAGCTTCTCTTAAATTTTGTAGTCAGAAAAGAGAATTTTAGAAAGTTTAAATCAATAAATAAAAGAGAAAGTTTTTAGTGACTAGTTTTTTGGTTTTTTTTTTTTGCCATTAAATGAAATTTAAAAGTATTTAAAATACTTCCTTTCATCTTAAAACTTATTTTGGGGGCATGTACCTGTTACAATGTACAGCACACATTATTATATAATGTATATCCTATATTATTACATAAACATAATACATAAATACTTAAACATACATATCGCAGGTATTTGCTGGAGTATGTTTTACCGGAAGGGTAGGTAGCCGAACGTGTTTGAAGACCACTGCTGTGGGTGGGGGAAGCCAGTGAGGAGTCCAAGCCGAGTGTGGGATGGTCAGATTTGTGTTTTATGTTGATGAAGGCTGGAGGACAGCAAGCCTGCACAGGATAAATCTACCCTAGTTTAGGCAAGAGATGATGAGTGCTGGGGTTAAAAAGGGAGGGGATCTGGAAGATATTCAGAAGGGAAAATTAACAGAAATTTGTGATTTGGTATCAGGCTGAAACTCCATGAGGGCACAGCATATGTTTATTTCCTTAACTACCATTTCCCAAGCTAGGGTGTGTGGGCTTCAATAAACATGTGTGGACTAAGAGAATGGATATATGTGAGGAGTGAGTGGACGGAAAAGTCAGGAAATTGCTTGACTCTAGACCATGGGTGGCTTTCCTGCTGCTAACGCAAAGGGGGACGCAGGACCACCTCCAAAACCACCGGTGTCGGCAATCTGCATCAAACCACTGTAAAGCAATCTCGCTGAAACTTAGAGCAGCAAAACAAACAGACAAACAAAAAACCCAGGAAGAGAACCAACGATGATTTTTATTTATTTAGAAAGATTTATTTCTTTTAGAGAGAGAGAGTGAGACAGAGAGTGAGCGAGCCCGAGGAGGGACAGAGGGAGAGGGAGAGAGAGAATCTCCAGCAGACTCCCCACTGAGTGAGATGCCCGACACGGGGCTCAATCTCAGGACCTGAGATCATGACCTGAGCTGAAATCGAGAGTCAGACACTTAACCAACTGAGCCCCCCCAGGCACCCCCAGTGATTTTTATAATTTATCAAAGGTAAAAATCAACATGAAGAAAAGTATAAAATTACAGTCAATTGTTTTCTGAAAATGATCTTTGAGACATTAACATATCAGGATAAACTTCAGTTAATGACAAAGAATGCCTTAGATACAGCTTATTAGAAGTGGGAAGAGGGAATAAAAGGCAAATCCCACACATATTTTCAAATAATGCTCTTTAAAAAGAAACCCACTCGATTGTATAATATGGCCCTATTTTAGACTTTCCACACCTTGTTATGCTTACTCAGATGAGATTATGATTTCAAACATATAAATGACAACAGATAAATTTTATTTTTCAAATGAATTAAAATGTTTCACATATCTGAGATCTATTATCAGGTAAAAACAGTGAATATATTCAAGGAACATTCTGAAAAGTTGAGGAAGGACAAATCCACAGTGGGTGGGAGAACCTAGTATGCTTTCAGATCCTGCCCTGATCTCAAATGTGCTTGGTATCCAGTTAACACCTGATCACGTTTTTGGAGGGAGGGAAAGAAGGAAGGAAAGGAGGAGAGAGGGAGGGGAGGCTACAATTTCATCTTTGAGGCTTTTGGAAGTGGCAGAATAATGGGTATATCTGATACAGTTGGCCAATTCTTACATTCATATGATCCTGAATCATGAGATACATGATATTTCCCTTAAACCAACTTTGCAACACAGGGCACTAAGTGTTAGGTTTTGGCCATTAGCAACTACATCACCCCACCTGGACTTCTTTTATGACCTGGAACAGGTACTTTAGTGAATGACACACATTTTCAACACTGCAGGATCAATCTACTTAATGTAGATATTAGACATGCTATAAAAAGCAAAAGTCTTCTTTCTCTTGTCTCAGAAAAGAGAAAAATTACAAGGATGAAGAGAAACTTGTTCTGAAATTCGATGATTTTCAATTAAGACTCCACAACAATAAAAGCAGGAAAGCACCCCTCTGTGAGTGGCCCCAGCCCCTAGATGGAGTATGAATTCACTGCACTTGACAGCACTTTTAAACCAGAGGAATCATATTGGCTATCACTGAGTAGTAGCATTTTGATGTAAAATACGCCAGCTTGAAAACCACTGACCAAAACACCTAAATTAAAGCGTAACAGGTAAATGTGTTCACCTTTCTTTTATGGAGGCATTAATTTTCTCCAGCTTCGAAGTTCATCGGGTATCCTGTTTATTCTATTCCAAATGAATTTCCTCATTACTGGAAGGAGACACAGTTTCCTAGATTTATAGTTACTTGTAACTTGGAGGTTATCTATTAAAAATAACCATTATAAGGTAGAAATCCTTTCAAAGGCATCCCTGCTAGAGGATCAAAGAGTTACTGCCCTCCAAAAGGTGAGTAATTTACTCCACATGCTTGAAGGGTCTCTGCTCTATAGTCTCTCTCTAGACCAGACTTTTGGTGAAAATAAGGGAAAAGGTTATGTGTTTTTACATTTATGGAAAAACTGAGTTCTATTTCCTATCATGAAGCACACACTCTTAGAAAAGGTGTTTATGGACTGATAAATACAAAGTTTTAAAACTATCACAATTATAGGGGCGCCTGGGTGGTTCAGTATATTAATTGTGGATTCTTCATTTCGGCGCAGGACATGATCTCAGGGTCCTGAGACTGAGCGCCGCATCAGGCTCTGTGTTCAGCGGGGAGTCTGCTGTCCTTCTCCGTCCCCCTCTGCCCCTCCCTGCGCATGCACCTGTGCACACAGGAGCTCTCTCTCTCTCTCTTAAAATGAATAAAAATAAAACCTTTAAAATTTATTTAAAAAAAACTATCACAGGGGCGTCTGGGTGGCTCAGTCGTTAAGCAGCTGCCTTCGGCTCAGGTCATGATCCCAGGGTCCTGGGATTGAGCCCCACGTCAGGCTCCCTGCTCAGCAGGGAGTCTGCATCTCCCTCTCCCTCTGCCTCTCCCCCTGCTTCTGTTCCCTCTCTCGCTGTCTCTCTCTGTGTCAAATAAATAAATAAAATCTTAAATAAATAAATAAAAGTAAAATAAAAAAACTATCACAATAGTAAGTTGAAGGTTTTGATGTACCAAGTGCTAACTAAAATTTAAAATTTTCTGATTAAGGCAAAACAGGAGATGAAGACAAAATTTAGAATATGTCAACTATATGAATACTAACTTTCTCTTTAACTTAATTTAAAGTAAACAAAGAGAGAGGTTGGGCATTATAAATGCAATTTACCAGTGACGTTAAAACTTCATGCTCAAAACAACTGGATGTGGTCAATAGGAGACTGCTATCTGCTTACCTCTTCATAGACCTTCTGAGCATTGTTGTTATCCCCTATCAAGAGGTACCCCACTCCAAGGTCGTTCTTTAAAGACATATCATCAGGAAACAGTTGAACTAATTTCTGTAGGGTAATCAGGGAGCCTCTCATGTGACCTGATTTGGTGGGAAGAGAAAACAACAACAACAACAACAACAACTCAACAAAAATAAAAACAGATCATGTACATCTTTGTATTGAGTCTAAAAGCACAAGAGACAAGAGAGACTATTCAATAGAGCCCAAAGAGCAGCTGAAATCTGACTCTATACACTGATGGCTTCTTAGGATTTCATCAGGCAGCTACAAAGATTACCAATAACTCCTATAAGTAGATCCTGAATATAATACTGATTATAAACATTTTAAAGACAAATTATTTTCTGAGTTCACCGACATTTATCTTATGTCAAATTCCCTCTGAAAGTTTTATCAATTCCTTGTAAAAAAATTGTTTCACTGGGTTATCTTTGGCTTATTACGATTAACTTCAAGATTATGAACAGAGAACAAATAAAAAGTCTAACAGATTTTGGGTGCAGCCCCCTGTGTGAAACTTGAAAAGGCACTGGGGTATACTGCTAACCCTGGTTCTAATTAAGTGTCCTTACCTCCAGGTAATGAATGATCTAGTCGAGGAGCAAGAAGACATCATCTGGTATTATGGGACCCTCTGGTGGATGATAAGATGCTATGCACAACAGGAATCATGAAAACCCCAGCCTTGGTCAATTTTTAAGGCTATGTGATGGAAATTTAAAATTTCTGGGGCCAGCTGTCATTCCTTCTCACCACAGTTGGTAATAAATGGAATAGGGGAAAATGTACAAAATAAGACCAGTATACATGATAAAATTCATTCCCTAAAGGGCTCAGTTGCCCACAAACTAAGTATTAGCCAAGAGTATGAGAGGACTACCAATAAGCTAATGCAGGCGTGTCCTGATCACAGATAAAACTATTTGGCATAAAACATCACCAGCTCATCCCATGGCCTTCTCCCCATTACTAGCCGATCTTGGATTGGTTCGCTTGGTGATTCATTCCCTCACTCACAAATCTGACTCTACTTTTCTTACATTCCCTTCCCCACTATCTGTCCAACTTAGGTTCATACTTTTCCTCTGCTCCTTCACTTCCCCTGTTAACCACTGCAAAGGCCCGGGTAAACATCTCGCCTGCTGCCCTCTCCGAACCTTTTACTCTGCATCATGCAACCCTGTTATACTGGGAGTAAACTTCACTACCTTGTCACCTTCAATAAAATCTTCTCCCTACAATCCCCTCCTCATAGAGCCTCCTCTCATGAACTTGCCTCATTCTCATTTGGAGGAAAAGACTATATTCAAGTATTGAAGGATGGTTGCGGAAGGGGGTTAGATGTATTTGTAGGCAGTCTTTCCCCCAGGTCCAGGAATAAGGTGAAGCAAGTGAGGTGCTCAATGCAAAGTTTAAGAGGCTGCCCAAAATTCAGTCACCCAGAGGCGTGATACTTTTATGCATTCTTCCTAAAAATCAAAATTAATGTAAAAAAATCCACAATGAACAAAGTATCAAAATTTGAAGGACAGAATAAGTAAACAATGCTTAACCAAGCCATACTGGAGCCTGAGTCAAGAGGAAAGCTCAGTGATACTAATTTTGTGCCCAAGGCGAGTGCTTCCCCTGAGCACCAGCCCTGTCTTTTCCATCTTGTGTGGGTGCTGTCTGTTTTCCTTCTTCTGGACTGGCCCTTTTGCATAGAAGTCTAACGGACCCTTTCTTCCAGTTTCTAATCATCCCTTGGGTTCTGCTCCTACCAGACTTTGGTCATTTACTAAAGTGACACAACTACCCTTAACCCTATCCCTCAGAAAACTGGTAACAGGGTTAGCTGGCCTTCAGTATCACTTATATGAGCCTCTCCGAGTGGCATCAGTAACTGTCTCGATAACGTACCCAGCCGCTCGCACCCACCTGAGCAGTTACACGTGGCCTAGATTCTTCCGTCTGGTTTCCTGATGACAGGTTAGGTGGGAGGGAATCAGAAGCCTGGTCATAATGAAGTTAGGTTAGGGCTAGTCTTACTTGCCTTTCATGGGCACCTGGGTCAGTCAGAGAGGATGCTTTATGCTGCTCAAATTTACTTAGTGATTTTAATAAGTTTTTTTTTCCTATCATGTTCCTTGGTCTAGAGTCAAACTTTACAGGCAAAATTTTTAATGCCTGGAACTCCTAATATTCCATCTTTTATAAAAACTGTTGTGATAATTTCAACCTCCAGGAATCAGTTCTTCATAGTTAAGAGAGCAAAGAGTTTGGTGTAACAGGAAGAGCTTTTTATTTCAGACCCACTCATTTATTAGCTGTGATTCCTTTTTTTTTTTTTTTAAAGATTTTATTTATTTATTTGAGAAAGAGAGAATGAGAGACAGAGAGCATGAGAGGGAGGAGGGTCAGAGGGAGAAGCAGACTCCCTGCTGAGCAGGGAGCCCGATGCGGGACTCGATCCTGGGACTCCAGGATCATGACCTGAGCCGAAGGCAGTCGCTTAACCAACTGAGCCACCCAGGCGCCCTTTAGCTGTGATTCCTTAGGCAAATTATCCAACCTCCCAGCATCCCATCTGCCTCAACTTTAAAATTGGGAGTGGGGGGGCGGTTAGTGAGGAAAAGGTGGTAAAATACCATCTGCATCTTTGTAAGTATTAAGGTTAGGACCGCCATTTCTGTCTAGAACCCATTTGGCTAAATTACCTGAAATAAGTTATGAAACTCAAGTTCCCTCCTAGGTAACTAAGCTCACCTAAGAGTACACAGCATGGCATTCGGTGCTGAACTAAGTTTTATTCTGTCTTACCCAAAAATTGCTGTCTGTCTGAGCGTCGCTTCAAGGTCAGCTTCAGCAAGTCTGTGGGGACATCGGGCAGGCTGGCCACCTCCTGGTAGGTTTCGATGGCCCCACGCAGCACCTCGTTGCTCCTTCTTTTCTCAGCCAGATCGTCTTCACACTAGAAGAAGTCCCCACAATGGATAAATGTCCCATGACATGCTGTATTTGTAATCACCCAAAATATGCATGTAAAGTTAATTTCTGGACACGCGTGAAGAGCAATTTGAGACAGATTAAAATTTTCTCTTTATCGAGAGATTAAAAAGCAAACAGAGAAAAGCAACTCAACGTGCTATCTCAATAACATGAAGATAAGTTAGTTACCAAGCTACAGATGAGAAAAAAATATAAAAGCAAGAATAATTAATCTATGCTGGGTTGATGGAGATCTGTATCATGCCACACATTCATATTACATAGACAGGGCTCCAATCCAGACTTCCTGGTCTCTCAGTAGTTTGAGGGTTCTCATTCATTCAACAACTCTCATCCGAGAGCCATGCGGCAGGCAAAGTAAACAAAACAGATAAAGCCCTTTTCCCCTTCTGCTTCATTATGAAGAAAAAGACAATAAACAAATTCAAGTACTATGTGTCTGGTGGCCACAGCGCTGGGGACAAAATCAAAGCAGGCTTAGGAGTGCTGGCAGAGGGGTGGTAGGAAGAGTTAGTTTAGGCAGGACGACCAGGGATGGCCTGAAAGAAGGGAGGGAGTGAGGCATGAGGCTATCTGGGGGAAGAACATTCCAATGCAGAGAACACAGCAAGAGTGAGGTCCTGGGCAGGGAAGTAAGGGGGAGAGGAAAGGTTGGTGCAGGAGGGGGGCAAGGAGGGGACTGGTGGAGGAGTGGTGGTCAGGTAATGAAGAACGTGGTAAGCCATTGCCAAGTCCATTAGACTACCTCCATGTGAGATGGAAAGACACCAGGGGTTTTTGACATGATCTGACGTACATGGAAAGGATCATGCTGGTAGTGGGATGGAGAACAGACTGAAGGGGTGGTGGAGAAGCACAGAGGCCAGTTAGGATGCTTTAGCAGGAACCCAGACCTAGTGATGAGGATGGTTTGGATTATGGTGGTAGGAATGAGGTGGTAGGAGGTAGGTAGATTATAGATACATTTTGAAGGTCAGAGTCAACAGATTTGCAGGTGGGCTGAAATGCGACAGAAAGGGAGGGAGAGAAGTCAAGGATAAATTCAAGGGTTTTGGCTTGAGTGATTCCCAGATGGAACTGCCATCCCCTGAGAATGGGAGGACAGGGTTTGTCAGCATTCAGAATCAGGAGTTCCATTTTGGATGTATTAAACCCAACACCTATTAGGTACCCAAGGGGAGATGCTGGATAGAAAAATACATATATACGTCTGGGGTTCAGGAAAGAAGTCAGAAAGACAGGGGAGGGCCCGCAAAAAGGACCGAGAAAGAAAGGTTAAGAAGAAAATAACAAAAAAAGTGTTCTGGAGGTTAGGGACAAAAGGTATCAAGAGGGAGTAATCAGTCATGTTAGAAGGGCCATCAGGTTGAGCATCTTGGTCATGATGCTGGACTGGGCAATATGGCACCTCTCATGGCCCCGGCAAGAGCATTTCTACAGGACAACTGGGGACCATAATAGAATGGAGCAGGATCAGAGGAAACCAGGAGGGAGGGAGGTACAGATAACCCTCAAAGGGAAGCAGAGAAATGGGCCAGTAGGTGGAGGGGAGTGTGGAGACCAGGGAGAGGTTTTTTGTTTTTGTTAACAATGGGAATTATTACAGCATGCTTCTAAGCTAATGCAAAAGAGTCAGTAGAGAGGGAAAATGTGATGATACAGAAGTAGACACAAAAATCAGCATGCTCTCCTTCAGCAGGTGAGAGAGGATAGGAGAGGGGGCCAGAACAGTCCGTCCATGCTAACAGGCGGGAAGGCAGAGCATAGGGAGCAGGTGGAGGTAGGCTGGGAGTGCTGTAGTGGGATCATGTGGAAGTTCTCTTTGGATACTTTTATTTTCTTAGTGAAATAAGCAAGATTCTTCACTGGAGACTGAGAATGAGAATGGGGAGTGAAATACTAGAGTGATAAAGAGGCAAATGTGTAAAATGGTAGGCAAAATCTCATCCGATTTTGTAAACTACAATTTGAAGATTACCACTTGAGGAAAAATGATACCAATTAGAGGCTAAAAAAAGTCACATATAAAATGTTTTTCTCAGAATATCCTATTTAACATGTTTACCTTTTTAAAATAAAGTGTGTGCTGCAGTCAATATATAGAACCAAAGTAAAGCACAACTCCACAATTTGAGGGCATGGTAAAAAAACGATGCATTCCTTCCCAATCCCAAATCAAAAACTATTAAGAATCTGCACAAATTGATAATATCTGTGGAGAGCTTTTCAGAAAATAACACTTCAAAGAAATAACTTCTTATGTGTACTGATTAGGTAAGTTTCCCAAGAGATGATGAGGGCTAGGACGGAAACAGTGGTGAAAGAGAGAAGTGGACAGGCTTATGATAAAGGAAAAGTAATAGGACAAAAATGTCTAGATTAAAAAAGGTCAGTTCACCCTTGCTTGATAGAAAAAAGCTTCAGAATATACCACTATCTGTTCATATCTGTAAATGGTCTGTCTACATTATAGACTTATCTGCCAGGAGAGAAAGTCCAATGTCAATGACCCACACTGGTCATCCTGCCCCTCTGGCCGTCGGTATATTCATATGCCAGCTTTTCTGTTTAGGCATCAGTTTCTTGTGAGTTTGGCTATGGTGAGTTAACTCCCTAAAACATGATCATTCATAGATGACTTCTGAGAATGATGGAGTCCTGGAGCTGGAGGGTCTCCTCAAGGTTAGTGCAAGGACAAATGAATACCAAGGTAATCCTTCTTTACAGAAATTGGAATAAATATCAGACTAAACTCAATCTGAAAAGACAGGAAGATGATACAATTTATATACCTTGTTCCCTCCCCTGCACCCATCTCAAATTTTTTCATTTTAGTGAAGTAAAAACATTTTACAACTTCCAGAATTGGGAAAATCTCAGTATTAAAATGACATCTCCATCTTAAATTTTTCTGAATGAAAGTAATAGACTTGGCTTTGAATATCAAAGTCGTACAGATTTATTGTTATCAGTTTAGCATCCGTACATAAAGTGATTTGGGCAGAAACTGAACATTTGTTCCAGGATGTTAACACCACAAAGCCTTTTGTTGACTTGAACTAATTCAACCATCCAAACTTCCTAGGAGATGTGTCATTTTCTGCCTCAGAGGCATTAATGGTTTGTGTAAGACAATAAAGTGAACTGAGTTTATAATTTAAGATGTTGTATCTGATGTTCAGAGAACTTGGTCAAAATTGATTTTCACGGTGATCCCAGGAATCAGACAATGTCAGCGCTGCTTCAGAAACTGTAGTTCGTATTTAACTTAATGTTGCTGAATTTTATAAATTTGCTGGGGTATTAAAAAAAAATTCGTTGGGATATTCCAGCGTAATTGTGTAATTTGCAAACAAAGGATGAAAAAGTCATCATTTATTCCTCCCTATAAAATCCAGCTTCTTTTGATCTCTGATTTTTAAAACTTCTATGCATTTAAAATTTCTTTTAAATTACTCTATTAAAATTTAACTTACCTTGCCTAAATTTTGCTTTATGCCACATTAATATCAACAACACCTTGTAGCATAAAAGTTCAGAGATAAAAAATATTGCCTGAGGCCTATCATATCTCAAATTCCTACAGTGAAATAAAGATATAAATCCAGCAATCACCATGTGTGAAAGTACATTTATTTGGATTTTGGCACCCACAATTACTATCACATACAAAGAAAAATTCTAAAGCACAAAGAATTTTTGCCATAATTAACATTTGCATCAATCTTTATTCTTCCTAGTTAATATGTTTTCTTAATCAAATGACTGCCAATACTAGTAAGGAAACTTATCACTTATTTGAACAGGCATGATCTTTTGATAAGAAACACATACTCTCTTGCTTTAGAGCAACACAATTTAGCAATTTTGGAGGATTATTGACCAAACTCATTTACAAAAATGATATAATTGCTCTCTGCTACCCCTGGTATCCTGGTCTGTTCCATGGATAGGAGGAATTTATTTGCGTTAATTTTTCACAACCTTAATTTATTAAAATTTAATTAGTAAAGTTTAATTAAGTTTTCAATAGGGAGATAAGAAGAATCTGAGCATCTGGAACAAGTGGTTGCCACCTTTAGTTCAGAGCAAAGCATGTTTGTTTTATCCACAGATATGACAGTTCCTGTGTGAGTGCAGCATAGAAGTCACAGAACTGCCCCCAGGCAAACGGGAGTTGTCAGGTTCTCCTGGGTCTGGAAATTTTTTGTAGCTCTGCACCTATCATCTCCCAGTAGGGTTGAGAATCTCATCCCACCAGGCCAGACTGTGGGAGCTTCATTGCCAATCACATTGCGTATCAGGCCTGGCTTTTATCCTGAATTCCAGACTTCATAAATTCAATGTCTCCTTGACATGTCCACTTGAATATCCAAGAGGCATCACAAATTTTACAGGACGAAAAGCGAATTCTTGACTTCACACCTCCCCAAACCTGTTCCTCTACCAGTTTTTCTCTGTCAGGAACCATCTCTTTCTCTCAGTCCTCATTTGGCCAAACCCAAAACCCAGGACTCCAGTCCTTTCTTCCCCTGACCCTTACACCTAAGCCAACATGAAGCCCTCCCCGCCATTTCCCCATCTCCTCGGCTATGGCCACAGTCCATGCTACCGCGCCTTGAGCATACTTGTAATAGTCCCCTATGCTTCTTGCTTCTACTTCTGCCTCCTTAATCTGTTCCCCACCCAGGAACCAAAACAATCTTTATGAAAAAACAAGATGGCCAAGTCCATGCATAAACCCTCCAACGCTTCCCAGGGCATGGAGAATATCATCTGTGAGGCCCTGGCCTCACTTGTCCCACTTTGCCCTTCCTCAGCACGCCCTCTTTCTGTTCTTGAGCTTCTTACGCCAACATGACTTCCCCGTATCATGGCCTTTGCCCTCGCTGTTCCCTCTGCCTGCACAGCTCCTTCAGCTCCCTTGTCACATTTCAGCCACGCATCACACCTCAGTAGAGAGGCCTTTTCTGGTCAACGTATCTAAAGTGCTCTCTGCCCTGTCACCCTCAACTCACATCACTCGCAGCCAGAAAAATCTTAATGGGTATGCTCTTCTTTTCTTTATGATATATATTACATAAGGTGATCTAATATATTTATGTTTAACACTTTATAATATCCTTAAATATATATTGCTATATATATTTATTCAGGGCCTTGCTCAAATGTCACCTCCTCGGTAGACCTCTCCCTGACACCCTATCGAGCACATCAACTCCCTCACACATCCTATGGCGGTACTCTGCTTTTTTAGGTTCTCCTCAGCACTTCTCACTAACGAGCATATATATTTCACTTGTTTTCTCTCCTGCACTGCCTTCATCACTACAATGACAACTCCGTATGTTTTGCTGATGGCTACATCTGCAGCGTCTAGAACAGGGCCTGGCACGGAGTGGGCTTTCTCTAAGTAATTTTTGATGAAGTAACTTTTCAAAATACCCCCCACTGGAACATAAGATCCATGAGGACAGAGACCTCCAGAGGGTTCATTATGATAATCCCAGGGCACATGGCACACGGTGGCTTTATGCAACCACAGATGAATGTGGAAAAGCTTCACAAAATGAGGAGCTGGAAGATGGGGAAAGTCAGGGAAGAAAGGAGATGAGGGAGTGGAGATAGTGAGAAGGTAGCTGGTAATATAATTCCATTTTATATTTTCAAGTCTTTCCTAAGCATACTTGCAGTCTCTAGCTGCCAAACCGAGGTTCTTACAGCTTGGAGGAGCCTACAGTGAAAGCTTGGCCGTATGGGGCATGACAGTGATGGGAGATCAAGGACAAAAGTGTTCTTCTTTCTTTTCTTTTCAAACCCAGAGAGAAGCCAGATGGAGTGAGAGCAGGAAAACATTACTAAATTCACCAGTACGCAATAACAATAGTTAATTGTCTTATTTAAAACGGTATTTCTTGCTTGAGTTTACACATATGCATGAGAAATGGACTCTGTATATAAGTTAGAAGGGCAAAGAGAAATGCAAATAGTGGGCAGTGAAAAATCCAATCACACAGAACACAAGGACATCGAAAACATTTTCTACATAGGAGGGGTTTCGAATACCTGTGCCTTTCCGTATCTCGCCCGTGGACTCTGCGGGTATTTGCGAACTAGTTCTTGGAATGCACTCAATGCTTCCTCAATTTTTCCCTGTTAGGAAGAGGCAGTGACATAAATGCAGTAAGTTCAGATGCATACTGTTATTCAATATGGTTTTTTAATAGTCACCAAGTAATTGTCAAAATTTCCTGGATTCCATTCTGAGTCTAAAGACAGTGTTATCTAAGATTTTAAAAAATTAAGTTCGGAAAACATAAAAGTAAAAATGAAGATTTTTTTTTTTTAATAACAGAAACCTGACAAATGATGTACTCTCTTTGTTAAAGAAACTACATTTTCCCTCTATACACACAGTTCCTACATGCATTATATTTTAATTTTCTTTCATTGAAGTACAGTTGACACACAATGTCACATTAGTTTCAGATATGCAACATAGTGATTAGACAAGTCTATACATGATGCTATCCTCATCACAAGTGTAGCTACCGTCAGTCACCATACGACACTATTACAATATTATTGACTATATTCTTAAAGAAAATACTTAGATTTTTAAGTTGGGGAAAAATACTGCTGGCAGCCGGAATGTCTTGGGGTCTGCAATGAGAAGTCTAAAGCACCTGTTGGGGTGGGGAATAAACTCGCAGGAGTCACAAGGCCACTGGCTCGTGGTACCTGTCACCCACTGAACACCTGGATTGATTTGGCTTGTCTGGTTGATGGGGGAAACTCATGACTCTGTGTCATGTGACCCCTCCCAAAGCTCATGTGGACCCTGAAGAAGATAGTCCGAGCACCTCCGCTAGGTCCCTGACCACCACGACATGAAAAGAAACAGAGGATGTGGAACAGGTCAATTTGGTGAGGGTTTTGGCAGGGGGTGAGGAACCCGCTCCCCATGACACTGCATCCGTGGCCATTCCACAGGGTGAAACAAATGTCCCCTGGTTTCCAACGGATGGCTGAGGGTCAAGGATATGGGGAACCATGGGAGAGAGACAGATTTTCTGAGGTGAACTTTCACAGACACTTCAGCTCCCAATTTGGTAAATCCATTCATTCCTCATATAAATGGAAGCTCGCTGTGGTTTTATGCTTTTTGACGTTCACTGAGTGAGTTTTCACATGACAAAGTTTACCTCACCAATGTGGCTCTGCCAAGCCAACTGTACAGGACTCCCCCCACCCACTTTTAAGGACTAACTGGGTAGTCCTGGGTAGTCCTGTACAGTTGGCTTGGCAGAGCCACATGTACTGGGTTGACCTACCCAGTCAAAGGTCAGGCAACATCCCTATTAAAGTTACGTAAAATCATCTCATTCGGAAGATATCATTGAAGAAGGAGGTTTTCTTTTCCTCTCACTTGCCTGAAAGTGGTGCTGAGGGCTTGGTGGAAAACATATGCATAGTAGAGTGTCTACAAGTCCGGCTCCAGAGCCAGACCAACACTTGAGAGGTGTGGGACTTATGGCCAGTTACTGATGACTCTGCCTCGGGGGCCTCATCTGTAAAATGGGTATGAGGATACTTAACTACCTTGCGGGGCTGCTGTTACAGTTACATCTGGTACACAGATAAAGTGCGGGCAGACACCGCACAGAGCATGTGGTGTGTGGGGAATGTGTGTGCAACACAAGATAATGGGGCCCATCCCATGAGAGCCTTTTACCTAATCGACAGGCAGGTTAATGCAGACAATGAGGACTCGGCTGTAGAGATAAATCAAGCCAGGAACACATACTCTACATTACATGTATTGTCAGAAATGATTGTATCGCTATTTAAAATACAGTTTCCTCTCACGATATTAATTTCTGTAAAGACTTTATTTTTTAAGAGCAAGCAATTTTAGGTTCGTGGCGAAATCAAGAGAAAGTATAGATTTTTCATCTACCCACCGTGTCCCCAACACACACAACCTCCCCCATGATTAGCATTCTGCACCACAGTGGTACATTTGTTACAACTAACAAATTTACACTGACACATCAAAGTTACCCAAAGTCCATAGTTTACCTTCGGGTTCACTCTTGCTGCTGTATATTCTATGGGTTTGGACAAATGTATACTGACTGTATCCACCATTATAGCATCATGCAGACTGGTTTCACTTCCCTAAAAACCCTCTTTTTTTATCTAGTCATCCCTCCCCCCACCCACTTTTAAGGGATGAAGAATTCAATGTTAAATATCTTCTTCTGTGTCACTTTCTTCTAACTTCCCTTTTTCTTCTTATTAGAAGAAAACGAAGAGAATCACTGATTCCATGCCTAAAAATCATCTCTTTCGACAGAGCTTACATTTCAAAATGCGGGCAGGTGAATCCTTAGGTTTCAAAGTCTGTGGCTCGAGGCTCTGTCCTCTGGGTTCTTGGCTCTGGCTACCACGTCCTTGTCTCTGGCCTCTGGGTCCAAGACTCTGCCCTTGGAGTTATCTTTCCTTTCTACCGAAAGCATGATTCGTTTTATCTGCCTGTTTCCTGCCTGTAGGATTTTGGTAATCTGGTATCTTCTTCCAGTTTGTCCTGTGTCTCTTTCCAGTGGCAATGCTTCTCCTGGTATAATATTCTCAAAAGCCTTGTGGGTTTCCTGTGCCTGTCACAGGGATTCACACCATTTGACAAGAGTCACACCCACAGACCCTTCCAGGATAGTCCCATCTCTGTTCCTGATTTCTGCTGGATGGTTGGGTAGATCCAAGAGTCACACATCTACTCTCTTCAGGAAAAGGATGTCCAGCACGCCCTTGGCCTTCTCTCTGGAGTACACTTTCCCAACAATGAACTTCCGAATTGTAGCACCTTCTGCAATCTGGATAGACCAAGAAATCTCCCCAAATTATCATGTTCTGGCTCTTTTTTTTCTTTAACAAATCCTTCCTTAATTATCACTTTCTTCTCATATTTTACTAGAAGCAGCAAAAAAGAAACCAGGCCTCATCCTCGACACATGGCTTGGAAATCTCCTCAGCTAGACATCCAAGTTCATTGCTTGCTTACAAGTGTTGCTTTGCGGCAGGCCCATAAGATACAATTCAGTTAAGTTTCCTGCCACTCTGTAACGGGGACTGCCTTTCCTCCAGTTACAATGACCTGTTCCTCATTTCCTTCTGGCTCTTGCCAGAAGTGCCTATCGACATTCTGCTTGCAATGATAGGTATATTCTCAAAGATTATCGATAAAGCTTGCTCTACAGTGCTCCTCACCTCCTCTGAGCCCTCTCCAAGGGCAGCTTTCACATTCACATTTCTACCAACAGTCTGCTTAAGACAATCCAGGCTTTCGCTCTCATGCGTCTCGAAATTCTTTCAGCCCCTCCTCCTTACCCAAGCCCAAAGCCACTTCCATATTTTTAAGTATTGGCTATAGTAGGACTCCACTGCCCAGCACCAAAATCTGGATTAGTGTTCTATGGCTGTTGTCACAAATTACCAGAAATTTGATGGCTGCAACGACAGAAATTTATTCCAGAGAATAGAAGTCTCAGATTAGTTTCCTGGGCTGAAATTGAGATGTTCGCAGAGCCATGCTTCCTCCAGAGGCTCTGGGGGAGAGTCTGTTCCTTGCCTCCTTGATGGCATTTCTTGATCGTGGATGTACTGCTCCAATCTCTACTTCTGTCTTCACATTGCCTTCTCCCTTCTGTGTGCCTTCTCCTATTTTGTCTCCAATTTCCCTCTGCCTCTCTCTTATAAAGAAACATGTGATTGCATTTAGGGCCCAACTGGATAAACCAGAATAATCTCCCCATTTCAAGATCTGTAACTTATCATATCTGCAGAGACCCTTTCTCTAAATACAGTAATGCTTACAGGTTCCAGGGATTAGGACATGGATATTTTTGGGGAGGGACCATTTTTAGCTTACCACATGCCTTCTGCAACTTAAATTGCAAATGTTGAGGCTATTTTTGTGAAAATCATGCTAAATGTACCATTACGATTTAAAACGTAGGAATAACAATATTTGTCACAAATCTGCTTAAGCATTTTGTTCCTTCTGGATACTCCCTTAGTTGGCCATCAAGATTAGAAAAATAACGGAATATTTTGGCTTGACCAAGGCATCCTTCCGATCCCCTTATGACAGAGGCTGTGTTGCCTTACTAAGGGACTGTCAGCCCGGCTCTCACCTCAGCAGGCTGGCAAAGTAAATGTGTTTGCTTTTAGTCTGGAAGAATTTCCCCTCCCTAGAATCTTACTGGAGAATACAGCTCTGAACGCTATGATGTTTATTGCTTAATTGAAAAACTTAAAGGCAAGAGACAAAGCTTGTGAAGAATTGCCTAAAAATCATCTCTTTCGACAGAGCTTACATTTTATGCAAGGACTAAGACAGCTCACTGGAGAGACACATACTTGGGCCCCACTGTTTTGGCGTGAGGCCAGTGGGCCATGCTGATGGACATTAAGACACGCCCCCACAGATGTACTGCAGAATCCACTGGTGTGATGAGAGGGAGGAAGCTGTGCCATCCATCAGCGTACCCTTTATGAAGACCCACAGCAGAATGCTTCTCTCTGGACTTGGTGGAGAGCAGCTCCTTTGATAAACACTATTAATCTTATCTCATGATGCTACTCCCTTTGTGTTCTGCCTACAGCGTGTCCCTTCATCCCAAGCTCCTTTCAGAGCCTGTGATGCAAACCTTCATGTGTTGACCTTACTCTGGCTTTATTACGTGTTCCCTTCTCCCTCTCTTTTCTCACTTAAAATACAATAATAATAAATGACTCTAGCACATAAAGGAATATTTCAGTATATCATCCCAAATCCTTTTGTCTAGGGGTAAAGGAGAGTGTTAAGCAAGACAGATGACTCTTGAAAAACACATGATTGAACTAGGGTCTGATCTGTATATTTTTGATGGAAAAATAAAAAAGTGACCTCGTACTGGCTGAACTCGGAGGACAACCTTGCTCCAAATGGCGTGATATTAGCTAGAATGCGCTTACTTATCAACCTTCTTGTCCTAAACAAGGTGTCCCCCTGCAGCTGCACACTCAGCGCTCATGCACCCCCACACACGGAGCATGCACAAGCCTCCATTCTCCTCAGTGCAAACAAATCCATGTGCATTACCCAGAAATGAGTGAAATAAATGGCTGGAGAAAGGTTAAAAAAAAAAAAAAGTGACCTCGTACTTTCATGTGGCGTAGTCCTTAAAGCTAGGCATGAACTGAAACTGGACACCCCTCCCCCCCGCCCAGGGCATACCTCAGCATGGGCCTCGGCTCTTCCAAGGTGACCGGTTGCATCATATGAAAATATCAGCCATAAAAATAACCTTAAAAAAACTTACGCTGATAATTCCGTCAATAATAAATATGGCGCCCTGCTATTTCAGAAGCAAGAATTGTAGCTACTCCTTTCTCCCTTATTTACTCTGTTAGAGATTCAGGGTGCTCCTGGAGGAATGCCTCATCATTTCTCCAGATAAGCAAGAACCAGAGAATACCCCATGGACTGTTCCAGCACTTTTATGTCCCATTGACTTATCTTCCCCTTGACAACTGAGCCCTTCTTTCCCATTCATTAAAATTACATACAATCCTTCTCTAAAGCTGTTCATTCGTCCTTTATCCCCAAAGTTACCTGTGAAATAGGCAGCCCACACTTTCATATATGGCATTTAGTAAAGAGAAAGTGGAGGATGCCAAACAAGGGGATAGAAAAAGAAGAAAAAATCCACTATTTGTGGGAAACTTGCACTTCCATTAAGAAATGCAAATTTCCCACAAATAGTAGGTGGCTTCATTTTGTGAAGTTAAACAAGATAGACTCAGAAATCCTTCCAGTGATTAAATTTAGGGACAGTGAACAACTCTGCTGCAATAGTCTTTGGAGTTACTCCATTTTTATTGGCTGCTGAAGATGGTAAGCCAATCTTGGCCTGGGAACCTTGCCTAACACTACTTACAGAAGTCTCCGTGCTTCCTGGTACGTTTCCAATAAACATGTGGGAAGCATATTCTTGTCCCACCTCAGTTCCTAACCTGTGTCTTTTTGTTGTTGCTTATTTGCTTACAATCCCCCCGTCCCTTCTTTGCAGCCAAGGTCTACTGGATAATTACAGGAAAACTAACGATCATGACACCAAGTCTAATTCAAATACAGGGTAGAGAAAGAGAAATTTCTGTCAAAAACAAGCAGATGTTAGTGAAGGTGTTATTAAATGCATTATTATAAATGTTTGACCTGATGATTAGGTGATGAATATGACTGAGTCAGAGAACAAGAACTTCAATCTAGTATCAAGTTATTTTTTTTAACTGCAATATCTAGAAACACATGCAAGTCATATTTCAAATTAACTGATAACAACACAAACCATACAATAGTCACCCTGAAAACTGCAGGTGCCTGAAATTAACACCTAGTGAGAAGAATGTTAAACCCAATGTCATTTCACCTAACAGGAACTATCCTAAGAGTCCTGGACTAACTTATTTTTTCTTTTATTGCGTTGAGGTGCTATACAGTTAAAAACGTTCACCTATATGGCATTTGACATAGTTGATGCTTTAAAAAAAAAACAAACTCATCTGATCTTCACAAAAACCAAGTAGGAAGATTACTTACTATTCTCAGTTTTTAAACAAGGAAACTGAGGCTCAGAATGGCCAAGTGTTTTGTCCAAAGCCCCACACCTGGCGGGTGGTGGTGGTAGGCTGACCCCAAGTCGGCGGGCCTAAATGTTACTTCTACTTCTATTTGGGCCACACAGGTGCAATTTTTCCCTTTTACTTGATTCATTTCACATGGAATGCTCATGTGGTTGGGGAAAAATCCACTCTATTCAAGGGCTGCTTCTCTTATTATTATTACTTTGTAACAACAATTCAAGAGTAATACCTGAATTTATTGAACTAACTCATTGCACGTTTCTGCGCCAAACAAAAACATCAACATACCCTTTTACGAAGTTTTTCTGCAGCATCAAGTTCAGCTTTAATAGTCTTATCAAATTTATTTAATAGTTTAGGCTTCTTTTTCTTAACTGAAAGAAAAAAGAGGTTTTTATTTTGTATTTCTTTGTCTAGAAATAGATCTTAAGAATAGTGATGTATAAGTAATGAGAAAACTCTCACTGCAGGAGCAAGCCCACCCCCAGCTCTCCTCTTCCCACCCCCATCCCCAGGACACAGGCAGCAGCTGTCCAAGTGAGATAACACAGCCCTCACTTATATGCTCAAAGGTGTTCCTGGGAACCTGGGTGGGTACTAGTATCCTGAAACTCACAGGATACTGGCCTAGGTTCTGGAAGGAAAATGGTAGGTGTGATTTATAAATTCTTAGGATCGACTTCTTGGCGACCAAAAGACTGCTGAAAAGAACAGAATTTCATAGTCTAGCACTCAAGGTCCTCCTGTTGCATCATGGACTTACCACTCCAGCTATATTTCCTCCTTCAGCCAAACACGACCATCCTGTGTTCCCCAGATAAGCTCTGTGCCATTTCTCATGCTACTTTCTCTAAGTAAAATGGCCTATTCCTTATCTTTGTCAGTTGTAAATATGCTCATCCTTCAACAACTAGCTCAAAACCCTCTGCCTCCCTCACTGCATTCCCCCTCTGGACTGAAGTCCACAGCACTCTGCATATCTCTCTTTCATGGTCCTTCTCCCATAGGACTTATATTATAATCATTTGTGTAACTTAGTCCTTTTCCAAACCCTAAGCTCCTACAAAGGGGCACCATGTCTTAGGTGCAAACTCAACTGATTCATGCTCACTTAGCATGAAGTCACATCCAGCAGTGGGGGGTGGGGGGGGGTGGGTCCTGCTGGGCCCACCTAGCAGTGCCCATGGGTGGATGGATGCTGTGTACTCCCTGGAAGCTTAGAGCAAACCATCCTGTCTGAGGACTCAGGAGAGTGACAAGAGCGGGACATGGAAGGGTAAGTGGGATGTTCCAGATAGAGGAGGGGGCTGGTGGTGGGACAAAGGATGGAGTGGGAGAGAGAGAGAGAAAGAATGAGAACAATCAGAAGAGATGTTCTTCATCAATGTTCTGACACTGAACCTATCCATCCAATTGCTTCTGCTCTCTCCTGTCACACAGAAGAAGGGGCTCTCCTTCCTAAGGTCCCACCCCTACACACACACACACCCTGAGTGTCTCCTCACTCCCTGGCTTTATTCTGGGCATCTATTTTCATCTAATAATGCTGAGGTCTTTGCCGTCCTAAAGCAAGACAAACCTCAGCCTACCCTCCTCTAACTGCCATCCTCTCTTACCCTTCCCTCACTCCTGGCTCCCCCTCAGCTCACGGTGTTCTGGCTTCCTCACCCAACACAGGGCAAAAGCAAGTCTTCTGGAAGAGAGGGCAGCTGAGTGGTTAAGAGTCAGATGACAGGGGTCTGCATCCCAGCTCTGTGACTTCTAAGTTTTGTGACCTAAGCCAAGCTGCTACTAAGCTTTTCTGACTCCTACTTCCCTCATCTGTAAAAATGGGGGTAGTGTTTTTGAGAATTAAGTTGATATTGCGCATGAGCAGGTAGCACAGTGCGCCATACATTACGTGCTCCGTAACTGACAATGAAGGATGTTTACTGCCTTCTCTGCAGGCCCCTTTCTTCCTTTTCCTCCCTATCCTACCTGACTCCTCTGCAGCATTGGGCACAGTTGACTCCTCCCTCCTTTTTTTTTTTTTTTTTTAAGATTTTATTTATTTATTTGACAGAGAAAGACACAGCGAGAGAGGGAACACAAGCAGGGGGAGTGGGAGAGGGAGAAGCAGACTCCTTGCCGAGCAGGAAGCCCGATGTGGGACTCGATCCAGGGACTCCAGGATCATGACCTGAGCCGAAGGCAGTCGCTTAACCAACTGAGCCACCCAGGCGCCCCCTCCCTCCTTCCTGAAATGAACGCTCTCCTTGACTTCCGTGTTGCTCACTTTCCTAGTTTTCCTCCTTATTCTCTGGCCTCTTCATTTCCTCCGTGGCTCATCTGTGGGTCCTGCCCTCCACTGCTCCCCAGGATGTGGTGCTCTCCAGGGTCAGTCTTTAGCCCTGTACAGGGCTTTCTTTAACAGTTGAATTTCCAAATGGAGCTACAAATTAACAGGTTAATGTTCTTTTGCTTTACAGAAATCATAAATCCATGTGCCTATGATTTATGATGCAGATGCCTCATGCTCAGTAGATAAGAAATCAAATGCACTACTGCTCACCACTCTAATATTTTTCATATCTGTTCTCTTCCAGAGGATGACATCATATCCATCTGGTTGTCCAAATCACAAACCTGGTTAGAGATGGCAAACAAAACAGGGCAAAGAAGGAGCATGTGGATTTGTCCAAACAAAGACTGAATGGAATCACGACTATTTTTTTAGCATTCGCTCTGTGCCAGTCCCCGGGCTGGGTGCTTTACCTATACCTCCTTTTATTCTCTCAACCTCCCAGACATAGTGAATTTAACTTCACAGGCATGTCACTGGGCTTCCAAAATGGTCAGTCCCTTGATACCTCCCCTCTCTCATCCACACAGGATGATACACACTTATTTCCCACTCAAATGGTTTCCAAAGGGAGGGACATTCCCTAAAAACTCTTGGCCTCTTGCCTCTCCCCACAGGGGTGGTGGTGTGACTTATCTGCTCACTGGGTTGGAGGATATGACAAGGTTGTGTGGTTCCGTCCCACCTTTTCTCTTCCTCCCAAGAGCACACGTAGTATGCTGAGCTGACTACAATCTTACAGGGAGGCCCCCACATGGGGGAACTAGGGCTATTCCAAGCTGCCTGGAGTGGGCAGTTAAGTCTAATTCTGGGGTTCATTATTAATCAACCCATTATTCCTGCTCATCTATGCCTCATCCTTCAATTCAGCTGTCATCAGCAAGAAAGCTGACACTCTGATCACCTTTCCTTTTTTTCACTCCTTGTGCATTTTTAAAAATTGTTATGCTCTTTTATTTGTTTATTCCACCTTTCTCTTTCCCCTTCCCCGAGCCCTCAGGACCCCTGTTGTGAAAAAATATAAATGGCTAAAGCAGAGAATGATAAAATAGTGAATAATGGGTGTTTTCAGCTGCATGTCATTATATGTTAGCATATATGCTGAGGATATGGAAAACAAATTGATGTTTGACTGAGATGTGACTGCATGGTGGTGAGTTAGTGTCTTGTCATCTCAGCACTGACTTATGTCTCTCGATTGCTCATTTCGGTTTTGCAGAAGTGTCTGTCAGCAGAATGCCAGCAGGACCAAGAAAGCCTGGCGTGCACCTGACTACGGGATGTTACTGCTAGCATCACTGGTTTTCCCAAATATGTCTCCCGTTTTATAAAGTTAACGTAAGATTTATCCCTAAGAAGAAAAATAAACTATTGGCAGTTCAACCTAGTCAGCAGTACAATAGTATGCTTGTTAAACAGTTATACATTATAAGTATCTTAATGTCAAAATATTTCAGTATCATCGCAAAAAGATAAACAAAATATTAAAAATCTTATATATCTCTTTTCACATATCTTCAAGTTTAGTAAGTCTCTTAGAAATTCAAGTTTGGTCCTATCATGACTATTTTTATTTTTAAATGTATAAAAAGCCTAAGGCAATTTTCCCAATTCTAAAAAACACAGAGCTCCTCCTTCTTGTTAAGGGGAGGCACATGGCCAAGCCACAAAAGCAATGATGAGTTCTTATGTTTAGCAATGGAACCAGGCTCCCAAGTGGTCTGGGCCTCAATTTTCTCATCTACAACGTGGGCTGGCTTTGTTAAGGTCTCTTTGAACTTGGAAATCCCGTGCTTTTAATTTTAAGTTGATTGAAATCACATTAATAATCTTTCAAAGTAGACCTAGAAGGCACTGGAATGAACTGTTAATTTTGTTGAACATGGGTTTCTTTTAAAAAATGGTTAAGAAGGAAGTTATTCATGCTGTATTAAATTTTGTATAAAAATAATCACTGTCATTGCAAGGATTTCATTTTTTTCCCAAAAACACAAAGAAGGAAAAAAGTGCATTTCAGTTGCATTTCAAATTCTCAGTTCCCTTGCCATGCCATGGTTGAAACATTAAGAGGAAATAAGAAGAAAAAAGAAAGACAATAAAAGAAAAATTAGTATGAGAAAAGCTCTAGCAATACATACTCAGATTATATAAAAATGAATGTTGATTCCCTTTCATTTCCACTTGGTCCACAAATGAAGATTTTTTTTTTAAAGATTTTATTTATTTATTTGAGAGAGAGAATGAGAGAGAGAGAGAGAGAGCACATGAGAGGGGGGAGGGTCAGAGGGAGAAGCAGACTCCCTGCTGAGCAGGGAGCCCGATGTGGGACTCGATCCCGGGACTCCAGGATCATGACCTGAGCCGAAGGCAGTCGCTCAACCAACTGAGCCACCCAGGCGCCCCAAATGAAGATGTTTTTATATTACAGTGCATGGGTAGAATTTGGCCACTAAGTGGTCAAATTTTCCCCAAGAAAAACAGACACAGGATCTCTGCATGATTCTATGTTCTAAACCCACCGCATTAAAGAGAGTGATGAAGATGGCAATGTCTGCCACATGGTAGACAGAAAAGTAACAATTCTCTAACCAGTCTCCCTGCTTCCAGTCTGTTCCCATGGTCTACACTGTCCTGAGGATCTTTCTGTCCATGTCTCCCACTCTTTATATACACCTATGGACCCCTGAACATGCAAAATAAAAATGAAATTCCTTAGAGAGCCATGCCTGCAGTCCTGATCCTGGTTACCCACCCAGGAGGAATGAAAACATACGTCCACACGAAGACTTTGATGTGCATATTCACTGCAGCACTATTCACAGCAGCCAAAAAGTAGAAAAAGAACAAACGTCCATCAGCTGGTGAATGGACAATCTGTGGCAGAAATATAATGGACGGGGGCACCTGGGTGGCTCAGTTGGTTAAGCGATTGCCTTCGGCTCAGGTCATGATCCTGGAGTCCCGGGATCGAGTCCCACATTGGGCTCCCTGCTCGACAGGGAGTCTGCTTCTCCCTCTGACCCTCCTCCCTCTCATGCTCTCTGTCTCTCATTCTCTCTCTCTCAAATAAATAAATAAAATCTTTAAAAAAAAAAAAAAAGAAATATAATGGACGACTACTCCATACTAAGATGTAACATGCATAAGGCACCTCAAATGCATTATGTTAAGTAAAAGAGGCTACTGACTGGATGATTCCCTTTATACAGTATTTTGGAAAAGAGAAAACTGCAAGGAAAGAAAACAGTTAAGTGGCTCCAGAGGTTGGGAGTGGGGGGAGGGGCTGACTACAAAGGGTACAAGAGACTTTGGGGGTTACAGAGGTCTATATCTTAATTGTGATGGGTAAACTGTATCTAGATGTCTATGCATATGTCAAAACTCATCCCTGCACACTTGGATACACATGGTTTGGACTTAGCACATGTAAATTATGTCTCAATACTTCCTTAACAAAAATGTTATAAGGAAGGGACAAGCCACATGATCCTCAGTGAGGACTCTTACATATACAACAGTATGAAAAGCATTTGGGCATGAAAATAACATGTTTCTTTTTTCTTTTCTTCTTTTTTTTTTTTAAAGTAGGCTTCATGCCCAGTGTGGAGCACAACACGGGGCTCGAACTCACAACCCTGAGATCAAGACCTGAGCTAAGACCAAGAAATCAAACAACATTCAACCGACTGAGCCACCTGGGAGCCCCAAAAATATCATATGTTTAAAAATAAAATTAAATTTGATTTTGATCCCCCTCCTCGCCACAAATCTTATGGAAGGTAATTCAAACTCAACCATGCTTATGAGGCTTCTCCCTGCACAAAAAAAGGGGAAAAAAAAAAAAACAACTCCTCCAGACCTAACGAGGCTCTTGATGACATCTATATATTCTTATTTAATATCCCAGCTACCTTTTCTACTCCTGATTGTCCACCCCTCTTCTTTACCATGCTTTCCCCCCTCCAAGTATTCTACTCTTTTGTATAAAAATTATTTAAAAAAAATTTTTGACTCCTCTTGAACTACACCAAAATGGTGCTGTTCTTCAGTGTTTGTACACAGTGGAAAGAGCCCCAGGCCTTTATATTAAGACCAGCCTTCTTCACTGACTCATTCATTCCTTCAACTATTTGCTAAAATGCCACTGTGTTCCAAGGACCAGGCTGGGAATTCAACAGAACTTTCTCAAGGAGGCTATAGTCTTATTGAGAAGAAAGATGTAAATAGATAATTAACCTTTAGAGGAATGAGTTTAAGGATGGACCAGGAATGGTGCTAATTCACTTGGGAGGCAGAAGGGAAAGCTTCCCGGGGACATTTAGAACTCAAGCATACGCAGTGGTGGTATCATTATTCTACCAGAGGAAAGAGTAGCTATTGTGTAATTCAGTCACAACTGGGGACTTGTACTTTCATCATTAGTTATTTTTCTTGTAAGTAAAAGGCCAAACGTCTCCTTCTGCTTGGATGCTAGTGTTTGGTACCATCTATGTGAATGCTCTTATTGTGGGAGTCAGGGCTTTCCAGAATTTTGGAAAGCTGAAGGTAGAGATATTGTTCAAGGACTCTGGGCACTGACTTGCTCTCTCCCCACATCTGAGGATGTGGCCTTAGTGATGCTGAGCCTACTTCAAGAGCCAGCGGAGGCCCTAAGTGCATGTTTAGGGAGTCTAAGTTTTGTTGAGAGAAGATGTACACCCCAACTATAAAAGTTCAGTGGCATAGCAAGAATTGGGCTTTGAAAATATCCAAGACACAAAGTGTACAACCGTAGCTCCCTACCTCAACCCAGATGAGGGATTCCAGATGCCAAGGGATGCGATGCTGAAGGCCATGGCATCTGCTCCTGCCCTGGGCTACCATTTTGTTTTTGATACAATTTACTGCAATAAATTAACTGCACTTTGAGACAGAGAAAGAGAGAATGAGAATTTCTCCCACCAAGTCAAAACCACCAAAATGCTTTATTTATTCAAGGGAGACAATGTCCATCTTGAACTATTTCACAGTTGTGTTTCCTTCAACCAGTTTTACAGTCTTTCACAAACTGGCCCCTAGTCTCTGTTTTCCTCTCTTGTTCCATACCTCTAAAGCACTCTATGTTGCCTTTACATAGCCTCTCAAATATGGCATGAACTTTGACACCCCTGTGAATCTTCTCATGGTGTTTTCTTTGGAAAATACTTCCCTCTATTTCTACTCTGCACTTCAACTTTCAAGATCTAGTTTAAATGCCACTTCCTAAGGCCTCATCATGCAAAAAAAAAAAAAAAATACCCTTCTCTTCTGTGTTTACATAGCATTTTGTTTCTAGAAATAGTAAACTTTTCAGGCTGTGTTTAAGTTGGTTGTATATTTAGCTTGTGAACGCTCACCCTCTCTCTCTTCCTACCAACCCTCCTCAACCCTTGCTTGGTTTTTAGTTTGTGAGAGAAAGAACTATGTTTTCCTTGTCTTATTCCCAGCATTTAGCACATGGCCAGTCCTACAGAGAAAGTCCTCAACAAATGTTTCCAAACATATGTAAGCATGAATGAATCAAGACATTCTGGAAGGGGATAAGACAATGTCAATTTTAACTTAAGCATATCAGCTATTAAAAAAAAAAATCAGCAAATTATTAGCAACCAAGAAGAGAATGAACTGAGAACAACTTGCTTTATAAAAAGAAGGTCTAATCCAAAAAGTGTCAGTGGACAATATTGGAGGGGACAGAGGAAAAAAATGAGAACAAGAAACAAGGTATGTGGAAGCCAATCCTCACTGAAAATATCATAGAGGACACTGATATTTAATTCCTATGTCTCATTCCGGTTTTTTTTTTAAAGATTTTATTTATTTATCTGAGACAGAGAGAATGAGAGAGACAGAGAGCACATGAGAGGGGGGAGGGTCAGAGGGAGAAGCAGGCTCCCTGCCGAGCAGGGAGCCCGATGCGGGACTCGATCCAGGGACTCCAGGATCATGACCTGAGCCGAAGGCAGTCGCTTAACCAACTGAGCCACCCAGGCGCCCATGTCTCATTCCAGTTTAATTTTTCAGTATATTCAGCAATTTAGAACACAAATGGTAGAATACTAGACACACTGCAGGGGCCAAGGGCAAGCTGCCCCAAGATGGGCCACTTTAAATGAAGATTATTTTGAGCTAAAAGCCATTAAAACCCAGCAGATACAGGAAAAGCTCTTTACCTCCCCAACAGCTGCCTAAAAAAATTTAGATAGAGGACCTGCTCTGGGAAGAGAGTATCACCATAGATAACTACATTATGATATGAACTAGGTAGGTGGACAGGGAGGAACCTAGCAAGGCCTGTTTGATCAAAGCTGTCCCACTGTTTTATTTTTTAAGATTTTATTTATTTATTCATAAGAGAGAGAAAGAAAGAGAGGGAGAGAAGCAGAGGGAGAAGTAGGCTCCCTGCTTAGCAGGGAGCCTGATGTGGGACTCAATCCCAGGACCCTGGGATCATGACCTGAGCCAAAGGCGACGCTTAACCATCTGAGCCACCCAGGCACCCCTATGTCCCACTGTTTTTGAGTGGTCCCACAAACATTCATTCACCAAACATTTACTCTTTTTCATTTTCCCGTGAATTTCATTCATTCCCTTGGAAGTCCCAGATCCTACCCCCTTCTCCTTTGTTCAAAATGACCTACTGACTATCTGGACTTTCCATCTCTGTATGGATTCCCTGTTGGTACACAATTAAATTTGATTTTCTCCTGTTAATCTGCCTCATGTCAAATTTGAGTCCTAGTCCGGGTAGAAGGACCTTGAAGGGCAGAAGAAATTCTTTCTCCCCAACACAACCAGTAAGTTCCTAGACTGCAAAGTTTCACTAATTTAGTAGAACATAAATTCACAAAGCATCTTGCTTTTACGTTCTGAGTCACTGCTTAATGCCTTATCAAATTGTTTGCTGATAATAATAGTTGACATTTACTGAGCACTTACTCTGCTAGACATGCATAACTCACCTAGGCTGTGCAAACTGTTAACAGGAGGAGCCAAGATTGGAGCTTGGGGTTATCTTAACTGCAATGTCCATGCTTTTGCCATTTTAGCACCTGGCAAAAGTGAAGAAACTAGGGTGTTTCTAAGGGTTTTGAGAGTGATGACAGAATAGAATTAAGCATTGGTGTAAGTATCATGCCGTTGTCAGACAGGAAGAATTCCTGTTCCCTTCAAGGTCCTTCTAGTCGGACTAAGAATGAAATTGACATGAGACAGACTAACAGAGGAGAAAATCAAATTTAATTTCATATGTACCAGGAATCCACACAGATAAGGATATTCCAAAAACAGTCAGGCAAAATGAGATATATATGTCATCCTGAAGTAAGAAGAAGGGGGTAGAGTCTGAGACATCACAGGTAGGAATGCAATTCACAGAGCAATAAGAAGAAGAGCAAATATTTGGTCATTAGATGTTTGCCCTGCCATATGGATGGGTCACTCTGATTAAATTTATCTCTGGTAGTAACTCTTATTTTAAGAAAGACCCCCAATTTAGATTCTTCTATGTGGTTAAGAGAGGGGCAAAAGTTTGTCTTGAGCCCACTGGATCTAGATTATCTTCAGTGCAAAATAATCTTCATGCCAAAGTAGCCCATCTTGGAGCAGCTTGCTCTTGGACCCTACATTGTGTAAAGCAGTAAGTTGAACTTTGTACTGCTCGTCTCAAAGAATAAAGGTAGTTAAATAACCACAGTAATTTTCCTTTTGTGTCTCAAAGATCCAGGGTTTACATGTTATGCACAGACACCCTGGCTTAGTAGGACAATCACAGTGTAAAGTCTAGAGGAGAGTATGAGCCTCAATTTTGCCCTTCTTAGGTGACTTGCTTAATTTTGCTTCCATGAAATTGGGGTAATATCTGACCCTCACCTACCAACCATAAACGAGCATAAAACATCAATATAAATGTTAATCATGACTTCCATCTACAACACCTTATTTTCATGCATCTTAAAATTCTGTCAATTAAATGGGAAATGTATATTTGTAGGGGCCGAAGGCAGGCCACTCCAAGATGGGCCACTTTGGCATGAAGATGATTTTTGAGTTAAAAGCAATCAAACCCCAGCAGATTCAGGAAAAGGTCTTTACCCCTCTCTCAACTGCCTAAATTTACATTGGAAAGGAAAGCCTGCACCAGGAAGAGAGCTATTAAGAGATTCTTTTTTTTTTTTTTACCTAAGAAAGTTATTTGCATAACAGGACAGGCTTTGTTTTCCAAGCCTCTCCTCTCACCTTCCAGCTAATGGCCTACCTCCTCATTGTATCCCTAGACCCCTATCTTAGGGGTCTAAGTTCCTTAGCTCAGGATGTCATATAAGCCTCATGTTGCCAGACTGTCTGTCCTTGAAGTTTCTTGTCTTTGGATGCCCTGCATGTACAAAACTAAATGTGATTTTCTCCTGTTAATCTGTCTCATGTCAATTTCATTCTTAGTCCAGCTGGAAGAACGCTGGAGAGAGGAAAATTTGCTCAACCCCAACACCTTATTAGCAAATGGTTTGAGGAATTATTTTTATTTATTTATTTATTTATTTTTAAGATATCAGATTTGCTCTATAGTCAACCATTTCCCTGACAGAGATTTTGGGCAACTAATAACTTTGCCACACCATACCTGTATCTGGTTTGTATTTTCTGAGGCAACAAAGGACTAAGGACTTATGGGGTCACACTATACTTGCCTTGCTTCCCAGCCCCTGCTATGTGTCTCCAAGTGGAACGACATAAAATATGAAAGACTTTTTGTTATAAGTATCCAAAGATGGGATATGATAAGAAATAATATGAACAGCAAAATAATCTTAACGGAAGGAAGAGTAAGACCAAAATAAGACATTGAAGAAAATGTGCTCTCTATCTGAAATGCAGCCTGAAGCTAAAATAATCACATAATGCTTTATTGCAATATTATTCATGTTAATTAACAGTTAACCTAAGACAGACCCCATTACATATTTTAATCTTCCTGTATTAGAATTGGAAGTTAATTTTGCTTTTCTTTTTAAAACCAATGCTAAATATGAATATAAGAAAAAAAATCTCTAAATTTGTCTGGCACTAAGGTAAATCTATAAATTAAGGCAAATGATAAAAAGAAGGAAACAACAGAGCAAAACATTCAAGACTTGAAGAATCCAGCACTAAGATTTTTGATGGAATTCTTTCTGTGAGGTATAGGGAAAGCAAGCCTGTATCTGCACATTTACCAGTGTTCCTTCAAGACCTAGGCAGGGGAGGAGGATGAGAGTACTCAGTTCTTTCTCTTTCATTTAGAAGTGTGAATTGTGCAAGGTATTTTAGGGGAGCAAATTTTGCCAATCCAAGATATGCCTCTTTGGCATACTGATTATTTTAAGCTGGTTATTTTTAAGAAATTGCAGACACAAAAAGAAGCTCTGAAAACGGAGAAGTTATTCTTTTGCAGGAGACATTTATATTTACAAGGGAGATTTCCTTTTTATTTTTATTTATTTATTTTTTTTTTGAGAGAGAGAGAGAGAGAAAGAGTATGTGTGCATGAGCAGGGGTGGGGGCAGAGGGAGAGGGAGAGAGAGAATCTTAAGCAGGCTCCATGCTTAGCACAGAACAAGCGAGATATCCATTTTTAAGGGTGTCTCCCTGTCTTTAAGGGTATCTTTCCCTTCCAGGAAGGAGGGATCACTCAATGTGCAGAAACTCTTATCAATGGAGAAAGCCCGGACTTAAGTCTGCGTAACAACCTTACACTTGTTTATTGTGTTTTTCCTGTTTCTCCAGCTCTACCATCTTTCACTTTTAGCTGAGGATGGTATTTAAGGTGATGGCTTCAGCCATTTTGGAGAGCTACTCAGTTTTCCTGGGTCTCTCCCATGTATACAGAAGGCACACATGTTATTAAACTTTTATTTTTCTCTTGTTAATCTGTCTTATGCCAATTTAATTATTAGACCAGACAAAGAACCTAAAAGGGAAGAAGGGAAAACTTTTCTGCCCCAACAGTATTCTATTGCTTTGTTTCACAGTGGGGAGCGGGGTCGTGAAAGAAATCTGCTATCATATCAAGACAGAGTCATGTTATTTGCTACTGAGAAACCCAATCAGCAGACAGCCATGGAAGTGCTTCTGGCAGGAGTCTTTGTATTATCGCTGCGAGAAAGGAAAATTAATGCATTTGACCCAAAAAGAACCCCCTTTGAGCCTGCCTCCTCTAATACCATCTACCTTGTAGGTCTATAGTACCGGGAGAAGAGGTAAATCTGGGCAACTCTAGGCAGATTCTCTGACCTGCCGGCCTTCACTGCACATGGGAGGGAAGGAGAGTGGTGCACCCTTCCTTTGCCTCCTACAGCTAAGGAACAAGGGATTCTTGTTCTCCTCAGAAGTAAGTACCAACTATATAGCAGCAGGAGTTCAATATTCAAAGCTTAAACTGAACAGTTAACATAAATATTTTTCAGCTGAGAGACACTAAGTAATACAACACAGTAAACATTATATAAAGACCAATTGTTTTCATCTGCCCCCTCTATTGAACTAATGTGGGATTCCAGTGGGAGCATTCAGTGGAGGCAGCAACTATTCCAGTTTATTAAATGGAGTCCGCTATCTCCCCATAGAGTTATTTTAATAAATTATACATCACTCCCTTTCTAGACTAATAATCCTTTAACAGATGTGACCCCATATGTTAAATTAGAAATTTCAGAGACACTAAGTGATGTGTTTTCTATACATAAAAGAAACCCCTTCAGTGCCAAGGCAGTCCACAGGCTTACCAACAGCTGCTTCAGACACTATGAATTTCATCTCTGTGTGCACTGTTCCATGAGAGGATAGCCACCTTCCCCCAGTTTTATTTTAGATACAATTCTAACGATCTTGCTCTTCTGGTCCTTGAGCCCTTAACTCACTTTAAGTAACACATTAGAAAGAGAGAGTGAGGGTTGCTTGAGTCAGAGGTACACTCAGCAGGGAGAAGTAAAAGCTGACAGACCGAAGTCAGAAAGACAGAAAAATGAACAGAAATTAGCCTATTTCAGCATTGGCCAGACTGTATAGAGGTAAACGGTGCTATGCACTTCAAGAGCCCCAAAAGGCATCACTGCACAGTAACTGATGTTCATTAAAATAGGCATCATAGTCCCATAGGAAAGTTAAATTATGTGCAGCATATGATTTTAGAAGGCAGAGTTGCATAAAAAGTATTTTAGAAAAGTATCTACCAAATTTCTAAATTTTGTTTCAGTGGCTCTTAAAGGTATTTAAGGCCTTTAAAAAATATGGTTCTATGGGGGCGCCTGGGTGGCTCAGTTGATTGAGCATCTGACTCTTGATTTTGGCTCAGGTCATGATCTCAGGGTTGTAAGACAGGGCGTGGAGCCTGCTTAAGATTCTCTCTCCCCGGGGCGCCTGAGTGGCTCCGCAGGTTAAGTGTCTGCCTTCCTCTTGGGTCATGATCCTGGGCTCCCTGCTCAATGGGGAGTCTGCTTATCCCTCTACCTCCACCTCTCCCCTCTGCTTGTTCTCTCTCTCCCTCCATTCCTCTTTCTCTCTCAAATAAATAAATAAAATATTTTAAAAAAAAAAGATTCTATCTCTCCCTCTCCCTCTGCCCCTCCCCCCGCCTGTGCTCTCTCTCTCTCTCTCTCTCTCTCTCTCTAAAAAAATAAATAAATAAAAAGTAAAAAAATATGTTTCTACAAAATATTGATTTCCCAGTAATGTTAAATAAAGCAACAATTTCCAAGCCTGGCTATACACCAGTACCACCAGGGGAGCTTGAAATAGACATTCCTAAGCACCATTGAGTAAGAATCGTAGGGGAGGGAGTGTTGCAAAGGTGAGGAGATTAAGCACCTATACTAAAAAAAAAAAAAAAAAAGTAATTCTGCTCTGCAGCATTGCAGATATCTCTAAATATTAGTACACATATATGAATGAATAATTTAGGTATTTGGAAGCTCAGTTTCTACTGCTACCTTATTTTTTTGATTATCAGAAGTCAACATATGTTTGCTTGGTGTTTGTCAACATTAATATTGTCTGGTTATGATTAGTATACCTTTTAAGACACAAGTTACATTTGATTCATATTTTTTTAGACATTATGTGAGATGTCACCAAATCCAAGTGGAAATCTTTAAATATAATTCAATCACAGTAATAAATTCCAAGAGTGCTTTGATAATTTCTCCATATGTGAAGAAAATGAAAACCTGATATTAATAGAATTTATTAATCTTGGTTTGTAGGAGTGGTGGTAAATATAAGATGACCACAAATTTTTAACAAGTGATCCAACTGTAAAGATCTGGATCTCCAGGAAATGAGAAATAGTTGAATTTATTGAAGAATAGCAGAGTGACAGATAAACTATTTCTAATATTAACAACTAGAAAATACATGTTTAACTGATTGAATTTTTATTACAGACAAATATGAATATAGATCAAAAACAGAGACATAAACCTGTAATTCAATATATTGAAAAATAAAGCCACTGCTTTTCTGAAATAGATGTGGTGGAAATAACAATAAAGAAGGGGATCTTGTCTTCAAATATTAAGGTTGAGTGCATATATGAAAAACAAAATCAAATTTCTAAAAATTTCTGTATCATATATGAAACAATGGTTTTCGAGTTACTTTATATTGGACAATGAAGGGTAGTGATTCCTGAGAGAGAGGAATCAAATTTTTCAAAAGCAGTGATAAAAAGAAAACTCTGAATGTAGACAGGGGAGAACAGACATGCTACATATAGGGAATGAAAAATAAGAATGACAGCAGACTTATTAGAAAAAATGGAAGGGAAAAGGGAATGGAACAATTTTTTTTACATTCAGTTGACCCTTTAACAAAATGGGTTTGAATTGTGTGGGTCCACTTATACATGAATTTTTTTAGAATACAGTGCTGTAGATGTATTTTATGGTTTTCTTAATGATATTTTCTTTTCTGTAGTTTACTTTATTGTAAGAATACAGTATATAATACATATAATGTACAAAATATGTGTTGATTGACTGCTTATATTACCAGTAAGGCTTCTGGTCAGGGTGTTAGTAGTTAAGTTTTTGGGGAGTCAAAAGTTATAGTGGATTTTTGACTATGCAGGGAGCTCAGTGCCCCTAACCCCTGCACTGTTCGAGGGTCAACTGTATTAACAGAAAAAAAGAAGTCAACTGAGAATTCTATACCCAGCAAAAATCTCTCTCAAAACAAGGGTGAAATAAAGGTTTTCAGATATACAAAAACTGAAAGAATTCATTACCAACTGGCCTGCACTATAACACATGTTAAATGACTTCCTTCAAACAGAAGGAAATTGATAATAGATGGGAATATAGATGTACACATAAAAAAGAAAGGACTAGAAATGGTAACTACATGGGTTACTATACATTTTCTTTCTTATTATTTAAATCTCTTTAAAACCTGGGTGGCTCAGTTGGTTAAGCATCTGCCTTTGGCTCAGGTCATGATCCCAGGGTCCTGGGATCGAGCCCGGCATTGGGTTCCCTGCTCAGTGGGAAGCCTGCTTCTCCCTCTCCCTCTGACTACCATTCCACCTGTTTGTGCTCTCTCTCTCTTTCTCTGTCAAATAAATAAATAAATCCTTATTTAAAAAAGATAATTGTTTTATTTATTTAAAGTTTTTTTCCTTATTTTTTAGAGAGAGAGAGAAAGAGTGTGAGTGGGGGAGGGGCAGAAGAAGAGGGAGAGAGAGAATTGTAAGCAGGCTCCATGCTCAATGCAGAGCCCAATGCAGGGCTCAATCTCACGATGCTGAGATTATGACCTGAGCTGAAATCAAGAGTTGGCCACTTAACCCACCGAGCCACCCAGGTACCCCAAAAGATAATTGTTTTAAATAATATAATTGTTTAAACAAAAACAATAACAACATAGTGTAGACTTTAAAATAAAAGTAAAATGTACAACAACAATAGCACAAATTCAGAGGGGAGAGGTGGAAGTATATATTATAAGGTTCTATATAGTATAGTGAAGTAGTATATCACTTTAAGGCAGACTGATAAGTTAAGGATGTATGCTATAAACCCTAAAACAATCACTAAAGAAATAAGAGTTAAAGCTAATAACAAAATAGATAAAATCAAATCATAAAAATTATTCAATTACTCCAAAAGAAGGTTGAGAGAGAAAAAATGGCACAAATAGAAGTGACAGATAGAAAACAGACAGCAAGAAATAGATTTAAACCTAATCAAATCAATAAGCACATTAAATATAGATATCCCAATTAAAAGCCAAACAACTTCAGCTTCAATGAAAAAGTGCAACCTAACTATATGCGGACTACAAAAAATGCACTTCAAATACAAAAACACAAACAAGTTAAAAGCCAATGGAAGGAAAATGGCATGCCATTCTAATAATACCAAAAAAAAAGCTGGATTGCCTATATTAATGTCCAAGTAGATTTGTGTTCAAAGAACATTATCAGTGGCAAAGAAGGTTATTCCATAATGATAAATGAGTCAATTAAAGGAATATAATAAACTAAATGTTTATGCATCTAGTAACAGTGCTTCAAAATCCATGACTCTGAAATAGAACTGTAAAGAGAGTAGAAAAATCCAAAAGTCTATCAGAGATTTTCATACTGCTGATTCAATAACTGATAGAACCAGTAGAGAGAATGTCAGCAAGGATATAGATTTGAAAAAGCGTAAGAACCAAACTGACCTAACTGACATTTCTAGAACACTCCCCTCCAACAACAGCAGAATACACATTTTTAGAAGTGCACACAGAATATTTTCCAAGCTTCCACCTTAAAGAAACTGGAAAAAGAAGAACAAATCAAACCTAAAGTAGTAGAACAAAAAAAATAGTAAAGATCAGAGCAGATATTAATAGCTTACAAAGTAGAAAAATAATAAGATCAATAAAATTAAAGCTGATTTTAAGAGAAGATAAAACCGATAAAACCCCAGCCAGATTAAAAAAAGAGAAAAAAACATAAATAACCAATGTCAGGAATGAGTGATATCACCCAGGTTCTACAATTATTAAAAAGACAATAAGAGAGTATTATGAACAATGTCATGCCAATTAATTCAATAAATTAGATGAAATACACATAATTCTTGAAAGACACAAACTAGTAAAGGTTACTCAAGGAGAAATAAATAACTTGAATATCTTGAATCAATCAAAGAAATTGAATTTGTAATTAAAAACCTTCCCATAGAGAAAACTCTAGGCCCAGTCATCTTCACTGGTAAATTCTACCAAACATTTAAGGAAGAAATAATACATAATACATAAATTCTTGAAAAGAAGGAATTGCTACCCAACTCATTCTATGAGGTCAACATTGTAATGAAACCCAAACCAGGCAAAGATATTACATGAAAAAAAAAAAAAAAGATGCTCATGTGCATCATGAGCACAGATTTAAAAGCTTCTAAACAAAATTTCTTAAATTAAACCCAACAATCTATATAAAGGATAATGCATCATGAGATTTATCTCAGGAATGTACATAGTTGGTTCAATATATGAAAATCAATCAATGTAACATATATTAATACAACAAAAACAAAAAAACCCTATATGATCATTTTATTAGACACAGAAACAGCCTTTGACTGAATCCAAAATCCATTCCTGATAAAAACTCTTGACAATGTAGAAATGAAGGAAACTTTCTCAATCTGATAAACAGCATCTATGAAAAATCTACAACTGCCACCAACTTCTTGATAAAAGAGTGATTTTTCCCTCCTAAGATCAGGAAACAAGATACGGATATCTACTCTCATAATTCTGTTCAACATTTTACTGGAGTTTCTAGTCATTGAATCAGGCAAGAAAAAGAAAAGAGAGGGCATCCTGTTTGGGAACAAAGAAATCAAACTGTCTTTATTTAGAGATGACATAAATATCTTTGTAGAAAATCTGATATAAGCTACAAGAAAGCTATTGGAATGTTTAAGTCAGATTAGCAAGGCTCCAGGATACAAGATCAATATAAAAAAAATCAATTTTTTCCCCATAGACTAGTAACAAACAACAGAAAATTGAAGTTATAAAGTAACACAACTTACAATCACGTCCAAAAATATGATATATTTAGGGATAAATCTGACAAAAGTTGTAGAAGACCTGTACATCAAAATGATAAGATAATGCAGAGAGAAAATTGAAGAGACCTTAAGTGGAGAGACATCCCAGGTTAACAGATTACCAAACTCAATGCAGAAAAGGCATCAATTTTCCCTAAATAAATATATAGATTCTGTGCGAGAGCAAAATCTCAGCAGCCTTTTTTATTTGGTGGAAATTGACAAACGAATTCTAAAATTTATGTGGAAAAAGAAAGGACCTCCACTCTAGCCAAAACAACTGAGAAAAAGAAGAACAAAGTTTGAAGACCTTATTCCTCCAGTATTTTTTAAATAACCTGTGATTCCAAGACTTATAAAGCGACAGCATACAGTGTGGCACTGATGTAGAGACAAATAAACAGATCAGTGGGACTGAACAGGGTCCAGAAACGGACCCATACATATATGGACATTTTCAACAAAACCACAAATTCAGGAAATTCAGAGGAAATAAGTAATATTTTCAGCAAATTCTGCTAATGTAATTAAATATCCATATTTTGAAAATGAACTGCCATTTATACCTTCACTATAAACAACAATTAACTCAATGGAACACAAACCTAAATATAAAACCTAAAATCATCATACTTCTAGGAAAAATGATATGAGAAAATCTTTGTGACCTTGGATTAGGCAAAGATCTCTTAGGCATGATTCCAAGAGTACCATCTAGAAAAGGACAAATTCATAAATGGGACTTCATTAAAATTTAAAATGTCTTCAATAGCTACTGTTTTTTTTTTTTTAAAGATTATTTATTTATTTATTTGACAGAGAGATAGAGAGCACAAGTAGGCAGAGCAGCAGAGGGAGAGGGAGAAGCAGACTCTCTGCTGAGCAGAGGGCCTGACTCGGGGCTCAATCCCAGGACCCTGGGATCATGACCCGAGCCGGAGGCGGATGCTTAATCAACTGAGCCACCCAGGTGCCCCTTCAATAGCTACTGTTAAGAAAATGAAAAAACCCAGAGGTTGGAAGAAAATATTTGCAAGTCATAAATGTGATAAAGGTGTTAGAAAAATAATATGTAAGTAACTCTCAAAACTCAAGTAATAACAAAACAAGGAACCCAATAAAAAAGGGGGTGGGGACAAAAGATTTGAACAAACACTTCACCGAAAACGAGGTAAGAATGAAAACTAAGTTCATGAAAAGATGCTCCACATCATTTGTCACTAGGAAAATACAAATTAAGACTCAACTGACATACCACTACATACCTATTAGAATGGCTAAAATTTTAAAAATCGACCATACCAAGTGTTGGTAAAGATGTGGAAGAACTGGAACTCTTATACATTCCTGGTGAGAATATAAAATTAACTATAAATCCACTTGGAAAACAGTTTGAGAATTTCTTAAAACGTTAAACATAGAGCTACCATATCATCCAACCATTCCACTCCCATGCACTTACCCAGGGAAATGAAAGCATGTATTCACAAAATGACTTGACATGAATGCTCACAGCAGATTTATTTATAATAGCCCGAAATGGAAACAACCCAAATGTGCATCAACAGGTGAACAGAACAGCAAACTATTACATTAATAAAATGGATACTGTTCACTGATATAAAGAAACAAACCATTCCTACATAGTACAAGATGGATGAATGTCAAGATAATTGTCGAATGAAAGCAGCCAGACACAAAAAAGGGCACATACTATATGATTCCACTTATATAAACTTCTAGGAAACGTAAACTGCATGGAGATGGAGGGACCTTAGTGGCTGGGGATAGAAAGGGAAGAGGGCAAGCTTAAAGCAGGGACTACAGAGGGGCACAAGGAAATTTTTGACATCACTGGATGTGATTTTGAGGGTTTCATGGCTGTATATATGTGGAAACTTATCAAACTGTAGGCCTTAAGAGAAGTTTATCTAAATTAACTATCGCAGTAAAACTATTATAATAAACATATACAAACACAACCACAAGAGTTTAATCATATCTAAAAAGAAATTAACAATAATTCTTGAATATCAGAATTTCACTGGATAGTCAGTATTTACATTTTCCTATCTTATGAACTCATATTATTAGAGCTTGTTATTCTGAAACGGGATCCAAACAAGATCCAAAGATTGCAATTGGTTTTGTCTCAAACAAATGAGCCAGAACTTCCCACGGGATCTTAAGAGATACTGATTGCCCAATAAGAAATACTGAACAGAAGAGTGCCAAGAATATTTTGGGATGTTCATAACTATTGCCCAATAGTTCTATAGAAAAAAAAAAAAATCCAACTTAGAATCTGACATTCTATTCTGATCTGTTAATCTAAATTTCTCCACTGCATGAATTTGGTTATTATGGATTTTCGGTTTTCAAATCATTTTGGAAAAACATTTATGGAGTACCTGACAAAGTATGCTGGTCGGTATGGGGGATACAAAGATGAATAGAACATAGTCTTGCTATAGATCAAATGTTTATGTCCCCTTTCTGAAATTTGTAGGTTGAAATCCTAACCCCCAAGGCAATGTTATTGGGAGGTGGGGCCTTCCAGCAGTGATTAGTTCACGAGGGCAGAGCCTTCACAAATGGGATTACTACTTAATAAAAGAGACTCCACGGAGCTCTCTAGTCCCTGCCACGATGTGAGGACACAGTGAGAAGGCACCATGAACCAGATACCAAATCTGCCAGTGCTTTGATCTTGAACTCCCCCACCTCTAGAACTGTGAGAAATACGTTTCTGCCAAGTGTCCCAGCTTATGGCAGTTTTACTATAGCAGCTCGAAGGGACTAAGACAAATCTCTATCCTCAAATAATTTAGACCTTGGGGAGGGTGGGCAGTAAATGAATGACTAGAATAGAAGGTTAAAAATTATTGGGCAAAATAAGAATCATAAAATACACTGGGAACACAGAGAAGCAAGACATTACCTCTAATTGGAACAATAAGCTAAGAATTAAGGAAGAATCTGGAGTTTGAGCTGCATTTTAAAGCACAAATCTCATTTGGGATGAGGTAGAGGCAGGCAAAACCTTCCAAAGAAAGAGGTAATTATAAACATGGAAATGTGAAAGAGGCAAGTTCAGGCCTGAAGAGTCAGGTAGAACCACGGAGGGTTCTGGGTTAGGAAGAGTGAGGGTCGAGGCTATGGAAGGGGCTGGGAGCCAGATTATGGAATTTCTTGCATAATATTCTGAGGGATTTAGACTTTGTTCCACAAGCCATGTGATATTAGTGATGGTTTTATTTTATTTTATTTTAAAAGATTTATTTATTTTCAGAGAGAGAGAGTGAGCATACGTGTGGGGGGCGGGGAGGGACAGAGGGAGAGAGAGAGAATTCTTAAGTAGACATCCGCCCCCCACCCCCCGCCCCAAGGGTGGAGTCTGACATGGGGCTCTAGCTCAGGACCATGAGATCATGACCTGATCGGAGACTGAGTTGGAGGCTTAACTATACCACCCAGGTGCCCTTACTGATGGTTCTAATGACTGGCAGCAAGTAACCTGTATTTTAGGAAGTATTTTAGGAAGTTTCTTGTCGTGAGTACAGACAAGTGGAAAGGCAAAGAGCAGAAATACGAGGGGACCTCAGGAGTGGGAGGAGACACCGTCGCAGGGCTGAGGGAGCGGCAATGCAGGGAGAGAGGTAAATACCTGGCTAAATCAAATGGTGACATTTTAGGGGGGAAAAAGATGTAAACCGAAAACTCGGAGAAATAATTAAATTTGAAATGATCAAAGGAAAAAAATTACCGTTTCTTATCAGGAAAGCTTGCATTCAGACAAATCTATTTTCATGTTAATAAAAATACATATGTTAATTTCATTACATCTTATAGATTTTCTTTTTTTTTAACACAACACACCACTGATCATACTGTCACTTAGAGAGAGGTGGTGACATTCTAAAACGGCACAAGTTACTGTCAGCCCCAAAGATACGTTATGTGTTGTGATTCTTTTTATGAATAATGTGCAGTTTATTTTTATGCAAGAGCACACCACATGTTTTGGTTTTTAACAGATGGCAAACTCTTTTTACCAGGGTTTTAAACTTGCACACTGGGAATGAAAACTATTTATACAGTAAACACTTTAACTGATCCTATCTTTGGACAAGTTTAATTAAAGAATAAGATACCAATAGCACAATCAAGAGGACTCATGGGAGGAAGCGAGAACTTGCTTCCTTGCTGAATACATTATTTTACCCCAGCAATTTCAAGCATCCACAGAAATAAATGGCACGATGGAGTTTTATAATAAATCCCTTAAGCATTTAGCTTTTTTTGTGAGGTGTTTTCAAACCCAGTGTTAATAAAGCTTTAACACCCAAGGTAGAAGGAAAGCATAACTTACTCTTTAATGAGATGCCACGACAGCCATTGTTCCAATAGCTCTCCAACACCCTCACACCTTATTCAGCTTGTAGACGCTCCTTTTGTACATATAAACACTTTCTAGAAAAACATCCCTGAAGAACCAGTATTCTCTCACACTAAAAACATGAAATATGTTGGGATGTCATGAGGATTAAGTTTCAAATTCATCAAGAGCCTCTTAGAAACAGAACATGTGCATATAAACAATATTAAACAGCCTCTGGATTTGGGGCTCACTTTCATCTTCTATGAAATAATAAAAGGAGGGAAAGTAATGATAACAGTTGTTCCTAACCATATAGCAGGATGCCGCAAGGTGAAACGGTCATCCAAGGACAGGAGAATCCTGCAAAAACAGCAGGAGGGCAGGCTGAATCGCCTCCATATTTCACACGTGGAAAAAAGAAAAGCTCCGGGAGCCTAAGAGACTTATTCAAGATCAAACAGCAAATAAGAATTGGTAGGGCTGATGGTGAAACTCCTGGTAAAGGACCCTTTCACTGTACTCTGAGAATTTTCTAGTTTTGATCAAGTGACTTTACACTGGTAAGAGGAATTTCAGTGCCTATGAGGAAAATGTTCATGGATAGAAAGACAAAAACAACGTTGACTTTAAAAGCTGGTGCAGGCTGAATAATACTCCTGTCTCCAAATTTCCTCTAATGTTGTTATAGGCCTCAACCTCCAAACACCACATTCAGCCCCATACTTTATTTTTTTTTTAAAGATTTTTATTTGACAGAGAGAGAGACAGCGAGAGAGGGAACACAAGCAGGGGGAGTGGGAGAGGGAGAAGCCGGCTTCCCGCGGAGCAGGGAGCCCGATGCGGGACTCCATCCCAGGACCCTGGGATCATGACCTGAGCCGAAGGCAGATGCTTAACGACTGAGCCACCCAGGTGCCCCAGCCCCATACTTTTTTTTTTTTTTTTAAGTTCTATTTATTTGACAGAGAGAGAGACAGCAAGAGAGGGAACACAAGCAGGGGGAGTGGGAGAGGGAGAAGCCGGCTTCCCGCGGAGCAGGGAGCCCGATGCAGGGCTCAATCCCAGGATGCTGAGATCATGACCTGAGCCGAAGGCAGATGCTTAACAACTGAGCCACCCAGGCGCACCCCCCCCCCCCAAGATCCATACTTTAATCCAAAAACCATCAAACCAAAAATTCAGTCTAAGATGACTGACCAAGAGCGGAGACCCCATGTGAGAATTTCCATCACTCCGGTGCCCGTGTACTAAGTATGTTTGACCCTATTAACCTACAAGCCCATTTAAACCCAGTCCTCCATTTTTCTTTCTTACTAATGAGTCTCTTCGCTTGTGTTTTATAATCACGGGGAAACACTCCAGTAAGTGCACGGCTGAGCTATTACCATACTTCTCGGGGAGTATAAGACAATGTGCCCCCGGCCTCTTTCCTCAGCACACACAGAGGTATGCAGTTAATCACACAACACATCCCTGCTGGGCCCTATCCTGCTCTGGGCGGGACTGGCTGCAAAGCGCCTTGGAAAAAACAGACTGCCGAGAAATGCACGCAGGGCTCACGGCAGCAGTTAAAAAGCAAGATGCAGTATGAATCAAAGTGACAAGGCCCAGGAATAAAAGGCTCACCCAAGTTCATTGGTTTTATGTTGAAGCTATAATTTGTAATTAATGCGACTTCCACCCTACGACTAGCAGAATGACATTACTAATAACATCACTAATATGGTGGTATGGCCGCACAAAGAAGTCGGTGATCCTTGGGGGAGAGGAGCCAAATTTCAGTGAAGCATAAAAATCAAGGTTATTACCTGAAACACACCTTTATCAAGCCTTGCCTTTTGATGTAAAGCATATCAATTAGAGGCATTGTGCTGTATAGATTTCTTCCACTGTTATTTCAAATTTAGTTTTGAGTGACTCATACAACCTGAATAGAGCTGGTATTATAATCATGGTAGCGACTGAGCCCTGAAGGCTCTAGAGGAATTTCATACATAGATACCTATTCTTATGAGTAGGCTCTAATAAATCTTTACATGGACCGGGAAAAGAACAAATAGGAGAAGGGAGCACTAGTGGTATTGACAATTAAGGGAGAGAAAGGGTAAAAACCAATGGATATTAGAAAAAACAAATTACGACAATTTCCCCAAAAGTGAGTGTCAAGAGTTTCCAGACAGGACTCTAATGCATTTAGACTGTTTTACAGAGAGCACCCCTGGGTCCCCAGGGGTACTGCTCCTGGAGTGAGGATGAGCGGGTTGTGCACAGAAGGACCTATAAGCTCTTCTCCATCAACCCCTCCTCTCTGTCACTAGAAAATAATTAAGTATCTGAATTCACAGGTCTATTCAAAGAGAATTCCACGGATACAAGCCTTGTTTGCTATTTGAGGACCAGCTCAAATATCTTTCCTCCATGAAGACTTCAGCACCCTACCCCTTGCCCCCCGGCAGTGAGTTATTCGCTCCTCTGGGCTCCCTCAGCATTTTGCCCATAACCTCTACCTCCTTATATTGTAGTTATTTGCTTTATTTTAAGGGCACTCCACAGAGCATGGCAAACAAAGGAAGTGGGAATATTTGTTAAATTAATAAATCATCCTCTTAGCTAGAAGCTATTGTCCCTTAGTCCCTACGAGCATTCTTTAAGAAGGGTCAATGCCCAGGGGTCAGCTCAAGTCCCAGGACCTGGTGAAACAGGATACACATTCACCCAACACAAATGAAGCCCCTGTGAAGAAGATGCTAGAGGGGCACCTGGGTGGCTCAGTCAGTTAAGGTCTGCCTTCGGCTCAGGTCATGATCTCGGGGTCCTGGTATCAAGCCCCATATCAGGCTCCCTGCTCCATGGGGAGCCTGCTTCTCCCTCTCCCTCTGTGTGCTCGCTTGCTCTCTCTCTCTCAAATAAATGAAATCTTAAAAAAAAAAAAAAAAAGATGTGTTTAGAAATACACACAATTCCTGAATTCTTAATCTCAGGAAACAAACTGAGGGTTGGTGGAGTGGTGGGGGGTGGGAGGGATGGGGTGGTTGGGTGATGGAAACTGGGGAGGTATGTGCTATGGTGAGCACTATGAATTGTGTAAGACTGTTGAATCACAGACCGGTACCTCTGAAACAAATAATATATTATATGTTAAAAAAAAGAAGATAGTAGGAAGGGAAAAATGAAGGGGGGAAATCGGAGGGGGAGATGAACCATGAGAGACTATGGACTCTGAGAAACAAACTGAGGGTTCTAGAGGGGAGGGGGGTGGGGGGATGCGTTAGCCTGGGGATGGGCATTAAAGAGGGCATGTATTGAATGGAGCCCAGGGTGTTATACACAAACAATGAGTCATGGAACACTACATCAAAAACTAATGATGTATTGTATGGTGATTAACATAATAAAAAAAAGAAATATACATAATTCCTCCTCTTACCCTCTTTATCCACACATGCAGACTTCTTAAAAATTAACCCAAAGGCAAAAATCATTCTACCATAACCAAGTGAACAAATGTACTTAGGATTTGAAATGGGTTTAGAATTTGCAATATAAGTTGCTGCATAGTTGCTTTAGGTGATTATAATCTGTAGTAGTGAGTAATTTGGAGAATGTATGCAACAGATGCCTTTCACCACATCAATGATGTTTTCTTATTATTTAATGATAAGAGTTTTTAAAAAAGTTCTCCCTGGCAACTCAAGGACGGGTCTACAGCAATGACCCGTTAAATGCTGAGCACCTTCTCTGTGGCAGGCAAAAAGTGAACCAGTCAAGTAAAATGCACTTGCCTTTTAGTATTAGGCCTCTATTTTTCTCAAAGCATCTTCATCCCATATAGAAATATCTTCAATACATTTTATGTCCTAGGTCCCGAGCTGCTTTGTAACCCATACATGATGCGGGTTAAATTAGTTAGCTCCAAGAGCTGAGAAGCAAAAATCCCAAAGAGGACAGTTTCCGCACCTGGCTGCTACAGGAGGGTGGAGATAGACAGCAGCAGAGACAGGATCATTGATAACAACCACGTTCTTTGATACCTGAAGTTTGAGCATGTGTAGACGGCAAGTGAGAATCTATGAACATTATCCTCTTGCAATCCTGATTCAAATTCGTGAGATTTAGCAAAGGAATGGATTCTCGTGTGAGGTGAGAGGAGTCTGCAGAGGAGACAGACATGAGCCCCAGAGGGTCCACGACCAGATTCAGACACAGACACCTCCCGAGTCCAGCTCAGTATGCTACCAATACCATGATGAGGAAGAGGCCTGTTCTTCTCAGATTCACATGCAGTTAGGTTTGCTGGCCATTTGTGACTCATACGCTTATCGTTAAGATAGCTGTTTAATAAACATACAATGGTCCTTTCTGCAGTACTGGTCCGGCTCACAGTCATAGTGCTGCTCCTATCACTGCACCGACCTCATGCCCTGCCACTGGCACCCTGGACTAGCTCCTTAGCTGAGCAGGGCTAGCGAAGGGACTCTGGGGTGTGCCAGTGCCTCTGGAGGAATCCAAAGCTACTCCTCTATGTGGAGATATTTCAGTCAGGAAATGCCCTCCTGCTCCCAGCTTTGCTTGTTGTCTGTTCCCAAACCCCTGTGATAACGGCTTCTCCCCGTTTCTGAGATGTATTTGACGGTGGCCTTACTGCCCCCCGCCACCCTCCTGGACACCACCTGCTGCTTGCACCTAATTATCTGTCCCATCCTTGAGTGTCTGCCTGACCTCAGGCTCTAGCCACTCCCACCCTGCTCAACACCACTGCTGACTAGGCTCAGTAACAGCAAAAGACTGTAGGACCTAAGTCGATGGCCAGGAAGAAGAAGGAGCATTCTAGCAAAGGAGAAAAGCATGACTGCCATTCCATGGTGTCAGGGATAAGTAAGAAGTCTGGCTTCCTGGGCAGAATGTAATAAAATCACCCAAACTGAAACTGAGAGGATTTGATTTATTTTCACTATTACTAATACTTTTTATTGTCAACACAAATTTGATTTTTAAGTGAAAAACATAAACATACGGCAAGAATTATGGCTGTAAATGCCAGGACCATTACATCAGAAGAATAAAAAATGCTCTGGAGAAGAGCTCTGTAATCAGACTGAGGTAATTTTCAGTAATGCATTTTCCAAACTAATGCACTCTCCAATTTGAAGTCTTATTTAAGTAAATGAATATATCTAACTGCTGACAGCACTGTCTTTTTATGACAGTTTTTGAAAGCTTGATTTTAAGCCAGCTTGGGCATATGTAGCTAATACCGTCATCTTTAATTTGCTTCGGTATACAAATAGACCATGTGTTAATACACAACAAAGTGGATTACTGTGACTTGAACACAGGGTCATATTTCCCATCAATCAAAAGAAAATTTAGATCTTGATGATCATTTTCAAACACACTAAATCTGAGTTTTTTTTCCTTAATAAACTAATTTTACTCCCCTGCTCATGTTGTCACAATCATGGCAGAAATTAGCACCGTAAGTTGTTGAGTGCTCAATGGGAAGCATTAGAATGGGATTTTAATGATAACAAAGAATTTGCTATTATTGTCCTGTGGTGTGTTTGACTGAAGATTCATTCTGGTGGAAACAGGTGCCCTGAATTATCCCTGGTACTACAGTATGGTGAAAATCATGAAATTAAAAATAAAAACAAAGCAAATGTGTATTTCAACACAGCTAAAAACTCGACTACACTTGCTGAGACTGGTAATATATGCTGGGCTTATTTAAATCACTAAAATTGCTGTAATTAAACTTCTCTCTAAATCAGACTTGTATAAGAGTCAGAAATCTCCTATAATTAACTTATCTGTAGAAGTAATCAGACAATAACTGCTGGTATATTTTAGGAACCACGAAAACTACAGTAGCTGTTGAATGTAATGATTATAATAAATCTCTAACAGCCGTTCTCTTACAACCTCTTTTCACAGCTGCAAGGGGGGCAGGCAGGGAGACTTTTCTCGAAGCTTTTCCCGGAAGTGGTTTAAGTGTGTTAGTGCTACGTTGCACTTCGACACTCTGGGAAACTTACGACGGCGTCGTGGTGTGGCCTGAACTGAACCACCAGCCTGTGTGAGTTACATCTAGGGGCGCTGCTGGTACTAATATGAGGAACAGATGGTGTGTTAGGGACTGCTAAAGACAGTGAACCAAAGCACCTCCAGCAGGCAGCTACAAGACAGAAGACCTACCTAGACAGACCACGCAATACTTAAGTTCAAAGCAGTGATGACTTGGTCAAGCCCATGTGAAGGACTCTCAGAAACCCAAGTCATTGAAGCTTAATGCCAGGTGTCTTCACAAACAGGTGCTACCGTTCTTATCTCAGTAAGATAAATGAATGAATGTTTTGACGGAAGAACGATGCTCCCCAAGCCAAGGCCATCTGAATCAAGGCTGTCCAATGTTTTTGTGCATATTTTATTATAATAGAAAAATATATGAGAGTAAGGAGATATTGGAACATTCAAAGTACTATAACAGGTGAGAGAACACCACTCTCGTATGTTCATTCGCACACTTACTTGTTTCAACGATTACGTATCTGTAAGCTTTGTACATGAAGTTAATAGATAAAGAACCAATTGGGAAAATATTTTTACAATATCAAAACTAATAAGGAAATTAATATCAATATTAATGAAACTCTGAAAACCAATGAGGAGAAAAAAAAAGATATGACTAGGCAGTTTGCAGCAAGGGAATCCAGAATGGCTTACACATTTCAGATGTTCAGCTTCTCTAGTATTCAGAGAATGTTAATATTCGTATTTCATTAAATCAATGAATTATCACCAATTTAAATCAATTAAATCAGTGAAATGTCACTGAAATATTAAAACAACTATTTGAAGGCACTGGAAAATGACCAAAGATAGGTAGAAACTTGTAACAGAAGAATTTATTCTTTCTTTTTTAGATTTTCTTTATTTGAGAGAGAGGGAGCATGCGCATGCGCAAGAGAGCACGAGAGAGAGAGAGGAGAGAGCAAGAGCATGCCTAAGCAGGGGGAGGGGGAGAGGGAGACGGAGAGGGAGAAGCCCACTGAGCAGAGAGCCCAAAGCGGGGCTCAATCCTAGGACCCCGGGATCATGACCTGAGCCAAAGGCAGATGCTTAACCAACTGAGCCACCCAGGCACCCCCAGAAGAATTTATTCTTGAAAGACAGTTTCTACATTGGATAAGAATGGTGAGTTTGTGATTTTTTTGTGTAGGGTGGTGCTTGCTCCCAACCACCCCAAATCAGGGATGAGTGGAAAACTGAGTCCTTCCACACTAAAGAGGGCAGATCACAGCATGAAGAGAGCAGAGCAGGTGAAATTTTAAAAGGGAAATCTTGGATGCAAGAGAGGCACAGAAGGGCCAAGATCCAAAATTTGAGAATAAACTCAGCACAAATCCCAGGCTGACCGATAACTTTCCATCTTCATGAGTGGTTCCTGGGAGCCTGGTTTTGAAAAAGCAGGCAGAAACTCAATGAGGATAAACTAGTTATATATGGCTGCAAAGCAAAGTGGCCCCAAACCTAGCAGCTTACAACCACCATTAACATTTAGTATCTTACACAAGTTCCTTGCTATCTAGACCTGTCCAAAGGCTGTTTATATATTCTCATGACAAGGCAGCCAGTTTCCTCCAGAGCAAGCAAGTGATCCAAAGGAAAGGCAAGGTAGCAGGTGCAATGCTAGCCTTGGGATTTGCACTCTGCCAATCCTGCATTGCCCTATTAGTCACTTAGGTCAGCCCTATTCAATGGAAAGAGGAGACACACACACAGAGGCACGCATACCAGGAGGCAAGGATCACTGGGGGCCTTCCCAGAGGCTAACTACTACAGAAACCTACTTTTGAAAGACAGAACTCCTCTGGCGAAATGTGCAAATTTGTTTTCTTTTGCCTGAGTACATTTCTCAGTACACATCCAGTTTGCCTAGAAGAAATTAGAAGTCCTAATGGCTTGAAGTAGAAGACAGCAGAACTTCAGGCGGGCAAAGTGACTGGAAATTCAAATGATGAATCTCAGAAAGAAGTCCCCAAATCTGAGTATGAATTCTGCCCAAATCCTTAGCAGACCACTAAACTACACAGGCTCAGGGCACCTCCTGCCCCACTCTCCAGAGAGCTGTACTAAAAAAAACAGCAGCTGGAAGTCAACAAACCTGAGCAGAGAAAGCAGTTGCTTCATACTGCAGGGAGATGGATTTTTTAGTTTGAATCCAGGCAAGTTAACTGTCTACGGGTCACCAATAATCCTCAGGGGGAAAAAAAATTCCAGAGCTGCCACAATGTATTCTATACACAATCCAGCTTTTAGCCTAAAATTTCTGGACATGCAAAGAAACAGGAATCTCCTGATCCACACTCAGGGAGAAAAAAAAGCAGTCAGTAGCAACTGTCTCCAAGTGTGCCCAGATGCTGGGTTTATTAGAAAAACATTTCAAATGGGTAATTGTAAATAAGTATAGACATTTAAAGAAAAACATGGTATGAATGAGTGACCAGATATGGAATCTCAACAGCGAAATGGAAATCCAGACTTGAAAAGAAGAGTAGCTAGGATGAAAATGTTACTCCATGAGCTCAACAGCAGATTTGAAAGAGCGGAAGAAAAATTCACTGAACTTGAAGACAGAGCAATAGAAATTATGCAATCTAAGGGTGAAAAATGCTAACAAAAAAGAACAAAGTTTCCAAGACATGTAGGACATCATCGTGCACTCCAACATGTGACTCTACTACCAGTAGTGGAGAGGAAAAGAAAAAAAAAATTTTTGAAGAAACATGGCTAACTATGGCTGAAAAATACTTAACTCACAAGATTTTTTGATAAGAATTAGAGGAGAACCTATGTGAAAATAACATGAAATACAGTACATTCGAGACAGGTAAGGTTCATTCACACATTGATACTTCTGTCTATAAACTCTTCCTGCCCATCATCTGGGCCATTTGCATTTCATAATGTCACCATCAGATGAAGAGGTAAGGAAGTGAAAGGATACTATCAGCATCAGATGAAAAGGAAAGCGATTAAGTCATGTTTTTCATACAATGACTATTTATTCAACTCCTTTTATATTATGGGTAAATGCTATTGGAGGGATGTGATGGTTTAATTTTATGTGTTAACTAAGTGAAGCCATGATAACCCAGATATTTGGTCAGACACATCTGCATGTTGCTGTGAAGATATTTTTTATATGAGAGGAACACTTAAATCAGTAGTCTTGGAGTAAAGCAGATTATCCACCCTAATGTAAGTGGGCCTCATCCAATCAACTGAAGGCCTAAAGAAAAAGACTGATACCCCCCATACAACCACCACAAGGAAGAGGAATCTTGCCTCAACACTGCCTTTGGGCTGGAGCTGCAACATCAACTCTTCCTTGGGTCTCCAGCTTGCCTGCCTACCCTGCAGATTTTGGACTGGCTAGCCTCTGTAATCATGCGAGTCCATTTCTTACAATAAATCTGTGTCTCTGTTTCTGTACACACACACACACACACACACACACCTATTATGTTGATTCTGTATCTCTGGAGAACCTTGACTAATACAAAATGGGGGAGGGTATCATGGTTCCTTCCTTTTAGATGCCTTCTGTCTAAAAATTAAGGGAAAAACTCAAAATACATGCTAAAAATCTACAAGCATGGGGTGTCTTAGGAGTACAGAGGTAAAGTACATCTTCTGGTCTGGAGTAAGAGACAGGGGTGTAATCAGGGAAGGCTGCCTAGCAGAGGTAACCTCTAAGCTCATTTCTAAGGAGTAGGACTTTGCCAGGAGACTGTGCAGAGGGGAGGTAAGAAAGAGCATTGTGAACAGAGGAAAGCCATAAGCGGGAGCCAGAACCTGAGAAGCTTCAGGTGCTGTACTAATAAGTTTAGTTTTTATCCTCAGGATGATGGTGAACAACTTTGCTTAAATATGTTCCATTCAGCTGTAAGAATCCCAGGAAAAACTTCATTGACATATATATTTCTTAATAACAAGAAAACTTCTTAATGAGGCTTGATTGTTGCTCATGTTGGTTCTATATCTGTTTTCCTTATGATCACAGAAAACCTGGAAGTATCCATACGAGGTACTAGTTGCATCAAGCTGATTTACTGGCTATATTATAATCTTCTAGGTCTTTAAGCTGCATTACAAATGGGATTTCTGTTAGTGTAAATGTGACTTGTTTTCTAGTGCCATCTGGTGCTCTGTTAGGGCACTGATTATTACAAGCTCCAAGTCATTTTTGATGCCTGTCTTTCTCTCATACCTTATATCCTATCCATTAGAAAATTCTAGTGACTTTACGTGCAAATGCATGGAGAATCTACCCACCACTCACTTCCACTACCCCACATCCTAATTCCAACCATTATTACCTCTTGGCGTCTCCTAAGTGGTCTCCCTGCTTCCAATCTTGCACCCCCAGAGCCAGAATGAGGCTTCTGAAACATAAGGCTTATCATATCAACCTTCTGCTCTGAATCTCCCAGTGGCCATCTTGCTCAAGATAATATACAAAACCCTTACGGTTGGCAGCTTTCATAGCCCTGTGTGATTCAGACCCTGCGAGCCCTTTGATCTCACCCACTCCTATCCTTTCCCCTCCCACATTCCCCACCTGCCACACTGGCCTCCTCACTGATCTTCACACATGCTAAGCACACTCCCTCAAGGGCTATGGATGTGCTCTTCCATCCCTGGACTTCCTTCTCCCGGATGCTCGCTCAGCTCATTCCCTTGCATCTTCAAACGTTACTGTCCCAGAGGCCTCTCCACAGAGCAACACCCTGCCCACGGTCATTCTCTTTAGTCTTTTCCTGTTTTACATTCCTTTTCATACTTACCACTATTATATTCTAATTTTTAACAATTACATATCTAACCTCCCACCTCCCACCCCAAACACACATATACTAAATTACAAGTACCAGGAGAACTGGGACTTAGTTTTTATTGACTGTGTTAGCCCCAGTGCCTAAAATAGGGCCCGGCACATAGTAGGTGCACAGTATGTACTCAATAAATGGATGAATAAAAGTAACTGTCTGAGTTTGACATCTAGTAAGCTGTTTGTGCACTGCATTACTTTGTAGTTCATGCATTTTGTGGTTGTGGGAAGATGGAATATATGGGAAAAGGTGACATCCAGTGGGGAGAAACGGATACAGCAACCTTATCTAAAACAGAAAGACTGATTCAGTTTAAGAATCTGGCAAATATGCTATTGTTCAACACAGTACTAGAAGTCCTAGCAACAGCAATCAGACAATAAAAAGAAATAAAAGGTATTCAAATTGGCAAAGAAGAAGTCAAACTCTCTCTCTTCGCAGACGACATGATACTTTATGTGGAAAACCCAAAAGACTCCACTCCAAATTACTAGAACTCATACAGCAATTCAGTAATGTGGCAGGATACAAAATCAATGCACAGAAATCAGTTGCTTTCTTATACACTAACAATGCAACTGTAGAAAGAGAAATTAGAGAAACGATTCCATTTACAACAGCACCAAAAACCATAAGATACCTTGGAATAAACCTAACCAAAGAGGTAAAGGATCTATACTCTAGGAACTACAAAACACTCATGAAAGAAATTGAAGAAGACACAAAAAGATGGAAAAATATTCCATGCTCATGGATCGGAAGAATAAACATTGTGAAAATGTCTATGCTACCCAGAGCAATCTATACCTTCAATTCCATCCCAATCAAAATTCCAATGACATTTTTCAAAGTGCTGGAACAAACAATCCTAAAATTTGTATGGAATCAAAAAAGACCCCGAATCACCAAGGAAATGTTGAAAAAGAAAAACAAAGCTGGGGGCATCACGTTGCCTGATTTCAAGCTTATTACAAAGCTGTGAACACCAAGACAGCATGGTACTGACACAAAAACAGACATATAGACCAATGGAACAGAATAGAGAACCCAGATATGGACCCTCAACTCTATGGTCAAATAATCTTTGACAAAGCAGGAAAAAACATGCAATGGAAAAAAGACAGTCTCTTCAATAAATGGTGCTGGGAAAATTGGATAGCCACATGCAGAAGAATGAAAATCGACCATTCTCTAACACCATTCACAAAGATAAACTCAAAGTGGATGAAAGACCTCAATGTGAGACAGGAATCCATCCAAATCCTACAGAACATAGGCAGTAACCTCTTTGACATTGCCCACAGCAACTTCTTTCAAGATACATCTCCAAAAGCTAGTGAAACAAAAGCAAAAATGAACTTTTGGGACTTCATCAAGATAAAAAGCTTCTGCAGAGCAAAGGAAACAGTCAACAAAACAAAGAGGCAACCCACAGAATGGGAGAAGATATTTGCAAATGACACTACAGATCAAGGGCTGGTATCCAAGATCTATAAAGAACTTCTCAAACTCAACACCCAAAAAACAAATAATCAAGTCCAAAAGTGGGCAGAAGATATGAAAAGACACTTCTCTGAAGAAGACATACAAATGGCTAACAGACACATGAAAAAATGTTCATCATCATTAGCCATCAGGGAAATCCAAATCAAAACCACATTGAGATACCACCTTACACCAGTTAGAATGGCAAAAATGGACAGGGAAAGAAACAACAAATGTTGGAGAGGTTGTGGAGAAAGGGGAACCCTCTTACACTGTTGGTGGGAATGCAAGTTGGTACAGCCACTTTGGAAAACAGTGTGGAGGTTCCTCAAAAATTTAAAAATAGAGCTACCTTATGACCCAGCAATTGCACTCCTGGGTATTTACCCCAAAGACACAGATGTAGTAAAAAGAAGGGCCATGTTCATAGCAACAATGTCCACAAAAGCCAAACTGTGGAAAGAGCTGAGATGCCCTTCAAGAGATGAATGGATAAAGAAGATGTGGTCCATATATGCAATGGAATATTACTCAGCCATCAGAAAGGATGAATACCCAACTTTTACATCAACATGGATGGGACTGGAGGAGATAATGCTAAGTGAAATAAGTCAAGCAGAGAAAGTCAATTATCATATGGTTTCACTTATTTGTGGAACATAAGGAATAGCATGGAGGACACTAGGAGAAGGAAGGGAAAAATGAGGGGGGCGGAACTGGAGGGAGAGATGAACCATGACAGACTATGGACTCTGAGAAACAAAAGGGTTGGGGAGGGGGGGATTTGGTTAGCCCAGTGATGGGTATTAGGGAGGGCACGTACTGCATGGAGCACTGGGTGTTATACGAAAACAATGGATCGTGGATCACCACATCAAAAACTAATGATGTATTGTATGGTGACTAACAGAACATAAAAAAAAAAAAAAAAAAAAAAAGAATCTGGCAAATAGGGCCTATTTTGGAATAAGCCCTATTTCAAACCCCTGACTCTCTAAAAGGAAAGGACACAGAATTATTAATTCTAAGTAAAAGCAAAATATTCTGCTCTTATCAGCAGTTCCTCATCAATACACCCGAGGGGAGATAACACTAGCAGAAAATCAGGCGACCTGGTAATTCATCCTGAGACAAATTCATAATGGCCATTTAAAAAAAAAAAAAATCTTCACTTCTATTATTATGAAACTAAAGTCTGACTATTAAAACACATTTCATTTTTTCACTGCATGTTGCAAAAATGGAATATTTCCCCTGCTCTCTTCCCAATAGTTAACAGCACCCTACGAATCTGAGTAAAAAAGAGGATGGAACTCCCAAAGCAAGCAATGAATTTCAATGGATTTTCAATGAATGTGGGGTAACACTGAGCATTAGAGCTTTTAATTCTAAGACAATTCCTGCATTTCACACCCAATAAAATACTTCAGGGACAAACATCTTTTGGTTGGTACTGTTAGAAACTACCAGTTTCCCACAATAGGGTGTGATGAACCAAGCAAGCGAGGCTGTTCCATGGATTCTCTCCATAGATTCCCTGAAGAAACAGCCCAGAAAGCCCAGCACCCACCACAATGGAAAAGTCCCCTTTGGATCAGAAGCCTGAAAGACAAAACTGTACAGAGTATGGCGGGCAGTGTGGAGGGAGGCATGGTGCCCTAAGGATGAAATGGATCCTCTGAAGAGGGAGCAGCACCGCTGTGAGCAGTAGTCGGGGGTAGGGCTTACTTGTGTTCACTATCTGCAGGAACCAATGCCCACAGTCCACCCTCACTCTGTCTCTACCTTTGTCAGAAGCACTGAGATGGGGCGCCTGGGTGGCTCAGTCATTGGGCGTCTGCCTTCGGCTCAGGTCATGATCCCAGGGTCCTGGGATCGAGCCCTGCATCGGGCTCCCTGCTCCACGGGAAGCCTGCTTCTCCCTCTCCCACTCCCCCTGCTTGTGTTCCCTCTCTCACTGTCTCTCTCTCTGTCAAATAAATAAATAAAATCTTAAAAAAAAAAGAAGCACTGAGATGGACCTCCCAGGAGCAAACAAGTCAATATGTGAATGAGAAAGACTGATTTGCAGATACTCTCATAGCCTGGGTAGGACATCCCACTACATGAAGGAAAATGTCACTCTCTGCCATGGCCTGGCCCCCGAATTTCTCTCTGACCGCACAGCATATACTCTCAGCTTGGTCAGGGTGCTCCAGGTTCTTAGGCTTGGCTGTCCTGCCTCAGGACCTTTGCACAGGCTCTTCCTCTGCTGAGTGTGTTCCTAGCTCAGCATTCACACAGCTGCCTTGATGGTATCCCTAACCTCCAGAAGGACGTTTTCCCCTTACTGTCCTCCCCACCTCCCTCCAGCACACTCTTCTGCTTGGTATCCTTTAGAGCACTATCACTATTTCAGATTTTGTGTGTGCTGCCAGATTCCCGACTAGGATGTGAGCTCCATGAAAGAAAGAATTTTGTCTGACTTATTCTCACCTGCATCCACTTGCCTACAACAACAGGATCTGGCATGCAGCAGGCATGCAAATATTTAAGTGGATAAATAAATTAGTGTATGTTTTTGTGAATGATGAAAAATTGACAGTTTTTTTTTTAACATTCTGATGATTTACTGAACCTTTTGGTATGGAACAGTAGCCATTTCCCTAAATTATGGTGGTAGAGTATACCTTGGTAACAAGAGTAAAACACCGCATGCTCAAGACTGCTAATTGCTGCTTCCTCTCAATATTTGATGCTCCCTTCTGAAGAACCAGAACCCTGAATTTTAGCTTTACCAATATTCTCTCAGTTAAATGTAGTTCTCCTAAGAAGTTTACTCCTTCTCCTCACTTCCTTCCTGTTATCTGGATGTGGTGATAATGGCTGGTGCTTGAATGGCCCTTTTGGAACATGAGGTTAGAGACTAAGGATGGCAGAATGGCAAGAGAGGAGCTGGGTCCTTAATGAGCCATTAAATTGGTCCTAGGTTATTTATGTGGATAAGAAACAAACTCCTATCTTGTTTAAGCCACTGAAACTTGAGGTTTTTAAAAATTACATATAGCTGTATTTAATTGTAATGGGAATGTGGTGATTTGTAGGGAAGGTCTGAATCCAGCTCAACCGGTGAAGACACAGGAGGACGGGAAAAACAGGGGCTGTTAAGAAACCAGGATTTTCCTTAAAAGTATTTATTTCCCTAACCAATATAGGACAGGAAAACCAGAATAAAGGATAAAGAGGATTCGTTTTTATCTGCTTTCTCCTTTAACTCGGGGTTGGTCTCTGGGATCACTGAGTGAGACGTGCACTAACATGGTCCCAAAAGCAGCCTCAGTACTACCTCTGTGGTCTCTGCTTTGGAGCCATGACAAGACACGTCCACTGCTCCAAGGCCAACTGAATGATGTGAGTCACTTTAGTGAGTTTTTGTACAGCTAAATTTATGCAATCTAAAAAAAAAAACCCACCCTTTATTTTTTAGTTACATGTGTTGTACTTTGGGGGCTAAAAATACCTTTGCTTTTAGAACCGATTGTGATAGTACATACGGATCTTTTATTTTTTTTTTTTTTTTAAAGATTTTATTTATTTATTTGAGAGAGAGAGAATGAGAGAGAGCACATGAGAGTGGGGAGGGTCAGAGGGAGAAGCAGACTCCCCGCCGAGCAGGGAGCCTGGTGTGGGACTCTATCCAGGGACTCCAGGATCATGACCTGAGCTGAAGGCAGTCGCTTAACCAACTGAGCCACCCAGGGGCCCAATAAATAAAATCTTAAAAAAAAAAAGAAAGATTTTATTTATTTATTTGAGAGAGAGAGCACATGAGAGGGGGAAGGGTCGGGAGGGTCAGAGGGAGAAGCAGACCCCCCTGTCGAGCAGGGAGCCCGATGCGGGACTCGATCCCGGGACTCCAGGATCATGACCCGAGCCGAAGGCAGTTGCTTAACCAACTGAGCCACCCAGGCGCCCACATATGGATCTTTTAAAAGCACGGTTTTAACAAAACCTTAAAACTGGCACACCTTGATTCACCCCCAAATCAACCAACTTCATTGCTAATCAAAGCAATCTGGAGTCCAGGTATTTGCATAGTAATAGCAGTAGCAGACTGCATTTATGATTTACAGATAGTTTCATTTTATCTTCCTGTTTTGAAGTATACCCTGTGAGGCATTAAGAACCATGATCCTTATTTCTGGATGAAGAAACTGAAAGTGAACGTGTATTTAACACTTGGAACACTTGTCAGTCCTGTGGTCCAAGCAGCATGGGTGTGACGACGATCCCTGCATCCACTGAGCTCTGACATGTGAGGTCACAGAGTGGACCATGTAATTACTCTGGTTTCTTTAGGGATGACAACAGCTGTCTTCTTCGTACTCCAGTGTCACTGACTCAAGCTTTGGGTTTCCCAAGGATTTCCATCCTAAGAGTTCTATCTGGGTCTGGTTCTTACTCCTACAATTTGGGTTTTATAGAGCCTGTAATGTCTGTTCATATTAATCCTCTGAAATTAAAACATAATAGAAATTCACTCAAACAATATACACTAAGTGCCTACTAGGTGCCAAGCACAGGAAATGCAGCAGTGAGCAGAACAGAAAAAATGTGTCTTCGTGGAAATTTTATTCCAGTGGGAGGTTCAGACAATAAATACTGAAGAATTAAACTATCAAATATAATCACATGGTGTTATATAGAAAACAAAGCAAGGAGGGGCAGTTGGTTAAGCGACTGCCTTCGGCTCAGGTCGTGATCCTGGAGTCCCGGGATCGAGTCCCGCATCGGGCTCCCTGCTCGGCAGGGAGTCTGCTTCTCCCTCGGACCCTCCCCCCTCTCATGTGCTCTCTTTCTCATTCTCTCTCTCTCAAATAAATAAATAAAATCTTTAAAAAAAAAAAAAGAAAACAAAGCAAGGAAACAGGGTATGGAAAGTAAGGGGTTTTTAACCTCAAGTAAGGTTAGGGAGGTTCACTAAGAAGGCTACAGTTGAGCAAAGACTGTGGCAAGCCATGTGGGTGCTGGGGTAGAAGAGTCAACCTGGAAGGAACGGTCACTGCAAAGGTCCTGGGTCCTGTGCGTGCTTGGCGGGGAAGCCCATGTAGCTAGAGCAGAGTGAGCAAAGGAGAGAGAGTATTATAGGATGTGATGTTGGGGAGGAAACCAAGAGAAGACAGAGAAGGGAGAATGGATTTTATGAGGGCTTGTAAACCACGGCAAAGGACTTCGTTTTATTCTGAGGGATATACAAAGATGCTGGAGGCACTGGGCAACATGACACAGCTTAGGTTTTAAAGGGGTCACCGTGGCTACTGTATTGAGAAAGATTATAGAGACAAAGGGAAGACCAGTTAGGAGGCAACCGGAATAATGCCGGCAAGAGACAGTGGTAGCTGGGAGCTAGGTGGTGGTGGGTGTTGGGGGCAGGAGGCGGTGGAATTCTGGATGTGCTGTGGGGAGAGGACTGACAGGACTTGCTGAGGGAAATATAGGGAGGCATGAAAGAGACGCTTCGTAGGAGGAGCGGGCTTCGAGGGGGAAGGTCAGGAGTTCAGTTTACACCAGTTAAGTTTGAAGTGATTATCAGATGTCCAAACGAGGTTCTCCGGCAGACACCTGGTAACAGTAACCCAGGCTGCAGGCGAGTGTGGTAATCCTTGGCAGACAGATATTTAAAGCGAGGAGATTAGGTCAGATCACCGAGGGAGTGTGTGCAGATGGAGCAATGCTCTGAGGACTGAGTCCTGGGGCACTTGAGTGCCAGATGGTCAGGGAGATGAGGAACAGCCCTCCAAAGAGGCTGAGAAAAGCACACACAGCAGAGAGTAGGAGAAAAACCAAGAGGATGTGGTAACCAGCAAGCCAAGTGAAGGAAACATTCTAGAATCGAGGAAGTGATCAATTCTACACTTGATCTTAGCCAAAAGGCTGAGAAGCGATCAACTCTAGCAAAAACTGATGATACCCTCCTCCTTGATTTGTTTTTTCTCCTTAGTACAGTTGTCCCTCCTTATCTGCAGGGGACCCATTCCAAGACTCCCAATGGATGCCAGAAACCACAGAGAGTACCAAACCCTATAATACATACCTATGATAAAGTTAAATTTATAAATCAGGCACCATAAGAGATTATTATTATAATTAATAATAAAATAGAACAAGTGTAACGATACACTGTAATAAAAGTTATATGAATGTGGTCTCTCTCTTTCTCTCTCAAAATATCTTGTACTCATCTTACTTAAGATGCTGTGAGATTAGAAAATGCCTACGTGATGAGATCAAGTGAGGGGAAGGACACAGGCATTGTGGCGTAGCATTAGGCTACTAGTGACCTTCTGACAATAGGTCAGAAAGAGGATCATCTGCTTGCTGACCACATCTGACCGCGGGTCACTGAAATCGTAGAAAACAAAGCTGGGGAGAAGGGGGCTACTTACTTATCACGATCAGAGTATGTCGTGGTGTCCTGGCAGATCAGGAAGGTGGGGCAGCATGGAGAACTCGGGTCATGACTGAGCTAAATCCCAGTCATCTATGTAGAAAAGTCAACAGTTTCTAACACCGACGAGAAAGTTGCACAAGTAGCGATTTAGAAACGTGTAGGTAAGTACTAGAAGAAACAGCTAAAAGAATCTCAGGGATGGGCCTCATAGACAGGGATTAGGGAGGTAGAAGGCTGCTGTGTTTCATTAAAAGTCATACTTTTAAAACTGTATCTTGGCACTGCTTTCATAAAATATTAAATACATGGGGCGCCTGGGTGGCTCAGTCGTTAAGCATCTGCCTTCGGCTCAGGTCATGATCCCGGGGTCCTGGGATCGAGCCCCACATTGGGCTCCCTGCTCTGCGGGAAGCCTGCTTCTCCCTCTCCCACTCCCTCTGCTTGTGTTCCCTCTCTGGCTGTGTTTCTCTCTGTCAAATAAACAAATAAAATCTTAAAAAAAAAAAAATTTAAATACAACGAGTCAGGAAAAAAAAAAAAAAAGCATGACTAAATGCCTAGTTCCCAGCCTACGGGCTACAAAATTACAGCCAGAGGCCAGCAACTCTGTATGCTCACCAAAGAATTCTACACTAAGACCATGTACATGATGTATATTATAACATGTTATGTACTATAATATCTTCTCAAATGTAGACACTGCTTTCATCACTAAAAATTAAAGGCATTTCTGAAATTGTAATGTTCAATCATTAAAGATTTTATCATTCAAATATTAAAAGCAAACAGAACTACCCTATGACCCAGTAATCGCACTACTGCGTATTCACCCAAAAAATACAGAAACACTAATTCAAAGGGATACATGCACCCCTATGTTTATAGCAGCATTCTTTATGACAGCCAAACTATCAAAGTAGCCCAAGCGTCCATCGATAGATGAATGGATAAAGAAGATGTGGTATATATACAACGCAATATTATTCAGCCATAAAAATAAAAGACTGTAATCGTGCCATTTGCAACAACGTGGATAGAGCTAGATAGTATAATGGATGCTAAGTACAGCAAGTCAGTCAGAGAAAAACAAATACCATATGATCTCACTCATGTGTAGAATTTAAGAAACAAATGAGCAAGGGAAAAAAAATATAGGGAGAGAGACACACACAAGCCAAGAAACAGATTGTCAACTATAGAGAATAAACTGATGGTTACCAGAGGGGAGGCAGGTGGGGGAGGTTGGGGATTAAAGAGCACACTTATCGTGATGAAAAAATTAATTAATTAATTAATTAAATGATATAAAAAAATATTTGTGAGGGATAAAATTAGTAGCCTTACTATTTAGAGATTCTTATTGTCTAAGCTTGAATTAAATACTGAAAAATAAAAATGTCCACAATTGGAAAGAATAAAGGGAAGTAGAATATGCAAAAAAAAAAAAAAAAGCATAAGCACTATTCCATGATCATCTATATAATTGTTTAACTTGGTTCCTCACTCCAAGTAAGCTAAGGAATCTTTGTAAGAGCTGAGTTAAAATTCTATTGGGTTATTTAATTTATTAGAATCCCATTGTAATCAACTGTGGGAAGGCAGAGATGATTCTTTCTTTATGGATGTAACCTTCTTTGCATGTCCTTCCAACAACTCAGAGTTCCTTATAAAAAGAGAACATGTTCTAGTAATTTCTGGATCTCTATTCCTGGCACGGATGTTAACATAAACAATAATATTTAACATTTCTTAAGTGCTTTCCCTGCGCTATACATTGCTTTAAGTACCTTACACATATTGTCATTTAATTACTATCGTAGAAACAGGAGTCTTCTGGTCCCTGAACTTGGTACTATTTTATTCCCATATCACAGAGAGGAAACTGAGGCACAGAGGGCAAGGAATTCTCAGACATACATATAGTGAACAGCAAAACCAGGATTAGAAACCAGGCTACCTCTTTAGAGACTTTGCTCTTAATGTTTATGTAAATATTGATAAATGTTTGTTGATAAAACCATTGAAATAATAAACCCAGAGGCAATTTCTTTTCACTGGTGATACAAAATAAAATCAGCATGTTATTCATGAATAGTGTGATGATTTTCTTCCTATGTATATTTGAAAGGCAGTTTATTTGATGATCTCACCTTTTTCTTTTATTTCTGGATCATCTGTTTTTCTATTTGTTTCTGAAAAGTAAAGACAAAACAAAGTAAGTATTGTGAAAGTCCCCATTCGTTATCTCAAAATATAGGACCATATTTAAATGAATTCAAATAAATATAATTTAAGAAAAATATTCCTGGGCATAGAATTCCAATTTTCCTAAACCCTGAATTCTTTACACATGAAATTTGTTACAAAATACTAAGATTAGACTCATATGAATTGCTTTTAAAAGTCACCAGGCTTATACTTATAAAAGTAACCAGGTGTGGGCGCCTGGGTGGCTCAGTTGGTTAAGCGACTGCCTTCGGCTCAGGTCATGATCCTGGAGTCCCGGGATCGAGTCCCACATCGGGCTCCCTGCTCGGCGGGGAGTCTGCTTCTCCCTCTAACCCTACCCCCTCTTGCGCTCTCTCACTCTCTCTAATAAATAAATTTAAAAAATCTTTAAAAAAAAATGTTTAAAAAAAAAAAAAAGTAACCAGGTATGAGGCACCAGGCTAAGTATTCCTCATTAACAGGAAAGTAGGGCTGTGGGTCGTCATCTCCTCCAAAAGTGCCTCTGTGGGTATAAAGGCAAACTGGAGTGGAGTGAAGCCCTCACCAAAGCTTGTTCAATATTGATACTGTCTCCTAAAACCAGAAGACTTTAACAGCCACCATGTGCTTTAAAGAAATGCCGCATGTCCCCCTCACTGGGGTGACACCAGTCTCACCTCCCCAAGGACTTCACACATACACATCTGGAACACTAAGGGTTGCTGCACTGAGCCCAGGTGCTGAGGAGCCGAGATGGGCCAGACAGCCCACCTGTGTCAGCCTCTCACTAAGTTAACCACAGTCGTAGGGTCTCTCCCACGAATGGGACCGTGTGCAGTAAAACCCACCCAGAACCTCGACCAAACAACATCCACCTTACATGGAAAACTATGGCATATGACCTGACCCTGAGCTTATAAGTTCATTTCTGCACTATCTCAGATCTGGCCCACTGTTTCATAGAAATTGGGGTCTAGCTAAATTTCACGGTAGACCAGCTGATTATATAGTTCCCGTAGGTACTCATCTAGCTTTGGGTATTTCTAGGAATGCATGTATAGGCATGTGTGTGGGAGTCAGGATAGCGCAGAGTTTGGGAGACTGATACAAAATCAGACTCAGTTCTTCCCCCAGAGTAGACCAGGCCGTGGGGTGAGATCAGGGGTACAACCACTGAACGCTCCATTGTTTTGCTCGCCGGCTTCCTCCATACATTCCTATCAAACATTGCACTTTTTAGAAGTGACAAGTAAATGGGAGGCAGGCTTCCGATACAAGGCAGGGCTTTTTATAGGTCAGGCGTTTCAAGACACCAATGGAGAGGAAGGGAATGACCGTGAAAGCTGCAGAGTGCAGGCTCAGTCTAAGTACATCGCGCCCCCCTACTGCCTCCTGCCTCCCTAGGGGGAGGTCTGTCTCCCTCTGTGCAAAGGAAGAAGCTGAGGCTGGGAAAGTCGAGTGCCTGACCTATCAAGGTCAGCTGTTTACATCATTCCAAAGCATATAATCTTCCCACAGTGCCCTTCCCTACCTTCCCTGAAAGAGAAACGGGAGATAGGGACATGCAGGCTTTGCCTCGAGCAAAGAGTGGGTTTTATCAAGTTGACTGGCACACTCTTCCTGCCAGTGCTGCAGGACGTACACGGGATATTTAAAAACAAAAACAAAAACAAAAAGCCATTCTAGATTTCTGTTGAATGTTCTAGAATTTCTGATCGTATTAACCATAACCTCCTTTATCAAAAAGTTAGGCAGCGCATCATTTCATAGGATGCACTCTCAGAGGACACAGGATTGAGGAAAAACATCAACACACAATCCTGGTCCCCCAAGGAGCCCTTCCAGTGCTACCAGCAGTGCCTGCAGGAAGGCTGTGCCCCTCCACGTTCTCCAGGAATCCGTCGCTTGGCATGGGGCTGGGGTCATCTGAAAACGCAAGCACGAAATGCAAGTTGCTAACCTGACTAGAGAGAACAGGTGAGTGCTACCCACGAAGAGGAGTTTAGGGCTCCCCACACATCTTCCCGCCCCCAGGGGAGAAATAAGGAAGGAGGAGTGGTTTGAATGGGTCCCATTTTAAATGGGTAGGAGGGCCCTGGCCAGGCACCCTCTGGGGAACAAGGCCACCATCTTTCTTCCTCCCCAGCAGCAGTATTTACGAGAGGGCAGTGAGCCTGACCGAAGAAGGTCCAGGCCAGACTTCCCCAGCTCTGGGCAAGAGCTCTCTCTCTCACGTTCCCTTCTGCCCTTCACCTCACACCAACATGTGGACATCTGTGACTCGTGTTTGGATATGGGTAAATGAGCAGAGCAGGCATTTTGGCCCCTCTGATTTTCAGTGGGTAAAAGCATTTTCAGAGATCCAGCTTCCTTCACTAGTATTCTGCAAAGCTCACAGTAAAGTGTTACTCTGCTTTACTTTATTCTCTGTGTACACATGCTTTATTCTCTGTGTGCTTTATTCTCTGTGTACACTCACTTCCCTGGGAGACCCATGGGGACCTCGCCGTGCCCCAGAGAAGGACTTACTGGATGCTTACTGGGTGCCAGGCATTGTTCTAAGCACTTGCTGCAGACGATCCCATCAACCCCATCAACCCCATCAACCCTGGGAGGTAGTTTTAATTTTATGGATAAGGAAACTAAGGCTTAGAGAGGCTCAGGAATCTTGCCAAAGGTCACAGAACAGGTAAGACTGATTTAGAAAGTATCCTCTGTAATAATACTTCAATCACACTCTGTATGTTCCAATGACGGGCAGTCTCCAAGTTAAAGGGAGCTATCTGCTCAGCCCAATTCTGAAAATTACCCACGTCCAAGTTCACTTGTAACTCATACTTAGGGTTTAAGCACTCGTAGAAGAAAGGTGTAATGCAATCCCTAACTGTACTTACTTTTTTCCCCCCTCTCAGGATAAGGAAAACCTTACTAAAAAGAACGGGATCTTAATTGTTCAAAAATGATCATACACCATTAAAGAAAATCCCTTAATATCCTGAACTCTATGCTGTTCCAGTACCCGTGCTTCCCTGCTTACTGACCAGTTCTTCTTGGCCCTCACGCACGTCCAAAGCTAATTTCCATCCGGGCCCAGTTGCCCTCGCCAGTTCCTCATGTCCCTGGCATCTGTGACTCTCCAAGACTCTGTTTCCCCGGTGCTGGCCCACTCAGCCAGCCACAACTTTCCTGTCCCCCTTCTCTGTCTCTCTGCCAGTACTTCCCGAGGTTGCCCGTCCACCGTCACCTGGACTACTACTTGTTAGTCTCCGACCTGCTCTCCTGCCTGCATTCTGGCCTCCCTCCAACTGTTTCCACCTGCCACCTGTTGCCCACGTGCTCACCATGAAGGACCATGGCTGGCAGGTGTCTCGGCCTCTCTGCCCCTCAGTTTCCTTATCTGCAAGCAGGGATAAGCCCCACCTGCTGGGAAAACGCAAGTGACCGACACACACAAAGCGCTCAGCAGAGGCAATGCAGTCAGTAAAAGTGGGTCTGTTTATGGTTCGTCTCCCCCTCCGATTTCGCTCAGCATAATACCCTCCATTTCCATCCACGTCGTTGCAAATGGCAAGATTTCAACTAATGATGTAATGTATGGTGATTAACATAACATAATAAAAAAAAAAAGTGGGTCTGTTTATCCTGAGTGAGTGAGTCTGAAGTCTCCTTCTGGCATGCCGGAGGAGAAAACAACCCTTTCTGGATCCCGGAGGCTTCTTCCCTACTTGTCTAGTTCTCCTTTTCTGCCCCAAGAATGAAGATGTAAAGAGAACCTGCCGTACCCTCACCTGCCCTTCCACCTGCTCAGACTCTTTCGTCTTCTCAACTACAATGGAGTTCATGTCCTCATGGTACAATGGTCATGGGGGAGCAGGAGGCTGTAGGGGAGTGGGGCTTGCCTCACTAGGGAATTACCAAAACTGCTAGGTGCTAAAAAAAACCTACAAAGGATGGATGCACGGGCTATTTCATTTTAATCTGGCTCCCGGCAATGTAGCATCAGAGTAAATGTTAAACAAAATAAACATCACCTATTAGAAATAGGTTAAGAAAGGGTCGAAGGTACACCTTCGTGATTTCAGTCATCAAGGATACTGTAATATTCTAATATACTAGTTAAGTATAAAATGAACTGATTTTGTTATATAACAAAATAATAATTCAAAATAATGACAATATAGAGAAGAATTCTGCATTTTATTGCACTCAAATAACATTAAACAGAAGACATTTACATTATTTTTAGAAAATCCATTGATATTGCCCAGCGTGGCTCGTATTTGTGAAGACAAGGCTCATTAATTCAGATATTTGGAATCAGAAAGTATTTGAAGTTGACCACATTATAACGAATCCTCAGTTTCCAGAGCTCTAGAGATTATATACAAAAATCCAGCAAAATTCTACTCATTTATCAGTTCTATGTCACTGCTAAGTTGCCCTAAAAAAATAAGGCTTTATAAAAAGTAGTGTTCTATAATTCACAATATGAATTAAGAGCTTTATTAGAATTTGAGTAGCAACTCCGTATTACCCATATCACAGCTTTAGAAAATTATTGCTTTTCCTAGTAACTCAGTCTTCTGGATTTCACTACCCACTGGGTCAGCATGCATCACTCACTATGTTGTAACTATGATCTATAAGGATAAAAATATAAAATCTCTCTGATTGTAACCCTAAAAGCAGGGGAGAAAAAAGTCATCTTATCTTAAAACAATGTTAACTTAATCAAGAGCTATCTCTGACATGGAAATGAAATTACTTCTTATGGCTTTTCCTTTGATTTTAATAGCTCATGGTCCTTTCAAAATGATGTCACTACCTTCTTTTCCTAACAAATGAGTATTTTCATCACAGCAACTATTGCTGAGCCCAAATAAACCACTTTAAAAGTAGAAGAAACTCTTCAGGGTGGAAAAGAAAAGGCTCATACGTTGCAAACAGCAGCAGGAAAAGCGGCTTGTGTGCACCTTCCACACGCCCTACATCAACCCAGCTAGAGGCATCGTTCTCTAGTAAGATCACGGGGCCGTCTCCAGTGTTGTGAGGGCATAACTCAATTAGCCAACGGCAGAGCAACCTTTAAGATGTGCACCGGCAATTTATACAGGTTTTCTAAAATTTCAACAAATACCGAAGGGACAAAGCTATTCTATGATTGATCCGAGGTGCCCGACAGCGTTTTTGCATGACAGAGCAGGCCATTCCTTTTGCCTATATCCTAGCAAGGAATTTTAACTGTTCCCCCTCGATCTGAAAAATAAATAAACCACGATAACTTAAGACTTGCACCGAAATATTCAACTTTTCTCATCAGTGAGCTACCAGCTCCAGGAACCTCAAAATTTGAGTTTTACCCTGAACACTCGAAGCCAAGGTAGAAACGTCTTCTAAGGATATCAGTGCGGGTATATCCAGCTCCAATCTTCACAGCTAACCGTGACCGTCAGTAGCGGGCCTCGGAGTGCAAGCGCGGGGCACTCTTCATGGCTTTGAGGTCACATTTATGCCGTTTACACAGGTCAGTCCAACAGACGTAGGGGTAATTACCAGTCATATACACAGTAAAACCCTGCCAAGACAAATGCTACTACATCGTCAATATAATCAACTGTTATCTGAACAACACACATAAATGTAGGTAAGATCGGAAGCTGTGTCACAACAAGAAAGAGGAGAAAATCCAAAGGATCCACTAAAGCTATTGAAAACGGACATGCAGGAATGTAACATTACATGTAATTTCTGTTTCTAAAAAAAAAAAAAAAATACACTAAGATGCCAGTGGACTATGATTGATTGAAAACATCTTTAGTGTTCATTCCCAAAGATCTTGGTCTGCTCAGTAATTGCGTCACAAGACCTATCACAGCCATCTTTTGGAGCGTATGGTTAGGCTGGTCCTCCTGCGGTAGTGGGGGCAGTCTTTCTGAAGCTTTAAGTATCTGCAAAAATAAGGGGAAATCTAAATTAAAGGACCAACCAGACACAGACTGTGAAACTGCTTCATTTTCATTCTACTTAAAAAAAAAAAAAAAAAACCCCACCGACAGAAGTAAATGCTTTTTACGTGCTATTGTTGTTTTTAAGGGCAACTCGTTAAACAGTGATTAACTACCCAGAGAAGTCCCTGGGAATTACTTGCAAAGCTGCTGATGAAAATTTAAGCTTCTTAGAGCATCTGAGAATTACAACTAAATTTAAGAACTTCAATCTTTTGAGAGATACAAGCATTAACTCTCTTTCTCCCGTCAGTGTTTTCACTGTTATTAATAAGAAATGTAATAGAGAAAAAAGAAATCTAGCATGGTGTTTGAAAAACAAATACAGGAAGGATTTTCAAGGAGCAACTGGATACTGTAAGTTGCAGTTAAAATACATTAATATAATCGTATGTCAGTTTTTAATGTTACTGACAATATAAATGATTGGGTAAAAAAAGTATACAGTAAAAGTCATTCTTGTCCAATTTTTTTGCAAATACTTTCTCATTCCAAACTTTAGTATCTGGTTGATTTTACCATCACAGCATTAGATCTGTTACAATTCGAGTAGAAAAGAAGATGGTGCACTTAAAGGCCCAGCCAAATTTTGATATAATTTCTAAATCTGGATTATGATCCTTCCTTCCTCCCTTCCTATCTATCTATCTATCCATCTATCTATCTACCTACCTATATATGGGGGTGTGTGTGTGTGTGTGTGTATGTGTATCCAGACATTTTTATATAGGTAGATTTGGTGCTAATGTGAGGTAACTAGAAATCATCTGTATACTTTTATATATCCAACAGAAATGAGTATTTATATACAACAGACATGTACAAGATTATTCATAGAAGCTTTCTTCATAACAGTCAGAAACTGGAAACATTCATAACAGCTATCAATGTAGAATGGATTTTTTTAATGTAATGTATTTATAGTAAAGGGCAATGAATAGAAACCAATACTATGCATGACAAAGTAGATGAAACTCAGACACGATGTTGAACAACAAAAAAGAGTCACCAAAAAAGCATATCTGCATTTGTGTGTGTCTGCTTCTGGTTTTGTTTTATTAAATTCAAGAGCAAGCAAACCAATCAGTGGTGATACAGATCAGCACAGCTGCTGTTGGGGGGGATGGGACTGAGCGGGAGGAAGGAGAGATTTCTGGAGCACTAGAAGCATTCCGACGAGTGGGTGCAGGAATGGATCGCAGGCACAAGTTCCTTAAGCTGTACGTTCAACGAGTGAGCACGTCTGTGTGCGTCAATTACACCTCAACAGAAAATGTTTTTACAAATGCGTTTGGCGTCAGGTTCTCTTAGAATTTGTCAGCGAGCTAGCCCGTGAGAGGAATGAGCATTTCCGTAACTGTGCCATCAAGCGTACCTGAGGTTGTGGGAAGCTGTTCGAGGCATAATGTTGAGTACCGATGAAAAGGCAAACTTAAAGCCCATTTACAATTCTGAAGGACCCAAATGTGTGCTCCTGAACACTTAAAGACGACTCCACTCAGAAGTGGTTCACCGAGTTGCAAAGCCAGTATGTCCGAAATCGGGCCAGTCACCTCCTCTGCTACTCTCTACCTCCTCCTGCCTCCACTAGGTCCACGAAGGGCTGATCATTCATGCATTCAGGTCAGGAAAACGGGAATCTTCCTGGACTCTTCCCGTCCATCCGCCCTCTCTCCCTGCACATTGCTTCCAATTCCAATCCCCATGAGTCAACCCCACACCTCAAAAGTCAGCTCCAGCACGACGACACCTGGGGAGGCCTATGTGACTCTCCACACCCTTGCTCCCAAAGTTGGGTTAATTATCCCTCCTTCTCTGTGCTGCCCTGTCTACCCCTCTGGGGACTTGATGACATCGTAGTGGTTGTTTTACTCAGCTGTAAGCCCACAGGACTGCGACCCGTTATGGGGCAGGCACCATATTGTTGCTCGAGTGTCTTCTTCGCCCAGGGCACAGCTGTGCCTTTGTACTTGCTCAATACGTACTTCTTGCCTAAACGATGAAATCTATAACAGTAACCTTCATGTTAGGCGCTTATGCACATAAGCGAAGACCTCTAGGGCTGCCGGACTAAGGCCGGCTAGTGTCCTAGTGATCACATTAGGAAATGCTGGGTGACAAGGGGTGGCATGAGTGAAAGTTCGCGCAGATGCAGCAGAGCAAAGCCATCCCCATTGCTAGACCAGTCCAGGGTGGGCTGAGTTACAATGTTATCTCCATTTTCAGAGAGACGGGAGCAGCAGAAACACTGGTGCTCACATATCTCCATCCTGAATAATGATTATCACCATAAAACATAACATTAACTTCTTTTTTCTCTGGCATGGTATGACAGAAAAGAATTGTTACTGGAACCAGTTAGTGAAAGGGCCTTAACATACTGTTTGGCAGGAAATTTTCCTCGGATGAATTTCGTAAGTGATTCCTTCATAAATGAATCAATTTGTGCTATTCATATTTATTCTGTCATATTGCCAGAATCACACGCTATATGATTTCAAGTAAAAATCTGGGTTTGGGGGCGCCTGGGTGGCTCAGTCGGTTAAGCGTGCATCTGCCTTCGGCTCAGGTCATGATCCCAGAGTCCTGGGATCGAGTCCCACATCGGGCTCCCTGCTCAGTGGGGAGCCTGCTTCTCCCTCTCCCTCTCTGCCTACTGCTCTGCCTACTTATGCTGTCTCTCTCTCTGTCAAATAAATAAATTAGGAGAGAGAAAGTGAAAACCCACTAAAGGAGCATGGATTGCAAAAACAATTTAAAAAAAAAAATCTGGTATTCAAAATGCTTGACTTCTAATATCAGAATGATCAATTCTTAGGACTGACTTTTTATATCCTTGTCAAGAGCAAAGCATTTATAAATTTACAAATATAAACAAAAGATGACAAAATTCAAGCTACTGGACAACTTACTTTTCTACCACTTCCAGGTCCTAGCTGAAGTACTAATGTATATGAAGAGAAAGATGCTGAGTAAGACGACAGCTCTAGTTTTACCACATCAAAACAGTTCTCAGAATGCATCAGCCCTTAGGCCTTCCCTTATGAAAAACCCTCTAGAGCACAGAGGCCAAGAGTGTGAACTCTGGAGCCAGCATGCAAGGGGCAGCCTCCATACTGCCACCTGTCGGCTCTCAGACCCGCTTTGTTGTGTCTCGGTTTTCTCATCTGTAAAATGGAGATAACAGCGTGCCTACCTCTTAGGCAACTGGAAACATTAAATGAGTTAATTCATGGAATGTGCTTAGAAGAGCTCCTACATAATGTTTAATGCTTACTAAAGGTTCGCATTCACTGGGCCGTAGTGTGTGGCTCAATATAACGGTGAATTAAGACAGTTCCCGCCCTATTGGGGTTATCCCGCCAATAAATACATTATTGTGAACTTAAACAAGAAATATTAAGACAGTATAACCTAGTCTTGGAATGATCAGGGAGGGCAAAGTAATCATCAGTTAAGACTCCAAGGGCCAGGAAAAAGTGAACTATTAACAGCTAGCATGTTGCAGAGGTCCTCCATTAAAGCTTCCCCTGAATAACAGATTTTAAAGACTGAAAGGTAAGGAGCATTGCAAAGGAGGGAGACAGGCCCTATCATCAGTGTTCCTGCAGTTTTTGTAATCACACAGATAATTGAGCACTTACAAGAGCAGTCAGCTTATTGTACAAGAAGATCACGAATATAGAGAGTTTTAACTATTATTCTTTTGTAAGACTGAATAAAAGAGGTTGTAATATACAGTAAGACTATGAAAATAATGAGAAATAAGCAAAGCAAGTGCAATCATTAAAAATAACTATTGCTAACTCTTGGCCTTATAGTCTCTTCTGGCAAGGTCACACTGTAACTGGGCAGCAGGTCAGTCAAATTTTTATGACACCAAATTACAGGTTACAACTTCCTGAGCAGGTCTTTCAGGGTTTAACTTCTCTTGATCCACCTCGAAGATCAGGCTAATTAATTACTAAAAAAAATAGTAATTATGGTCACGGTTGATGGGGAACTTATTGTATGTCAGTGAGTACAGATATTAATCAAATCTTCATTTTTACGTGCTTCGGTTGTTAAATACCTCCTCTCAAAAAGCATCTTCTTCCAGCACCCCAACCCCAGGGTATTTTATATTTATGTTGTGAGGAAATTCTTGCGCTCAGCTTATAAAACATGGAAATAAAAGCACAGAAATTTCTGGCCAGAAGACAGTATTACTTTTTATGCCTTCGCTAAAGTCAGGTCAGTATTAAAAAATCTGCACTGTAACTAGAAAAGAGTCAATGTTGTAAAAACTCATTATTTTAAAAAATACTTCGAAGACAATTTCTTTAAAGTACTGGACGGTGACTGAAATGCTAACTCAGTAATGTGCTCTGCCTCAAGGCAGAAACAAGGCCCTCCGTGAAGCACCCTCAACAATCAAGCAGAAATTACAAAGGCAGGATAGAAACATCAACTCTCCCTGCTCTGTGCACCTTTCCTAAACACAAAATACATGTACCTGCGCAGTATCCATCATGTAAAAGCCCAAATTCTCCATGCATTTCTATTCTCATTCACATTATAATACCAACAACCCAGTTCTCTTAAGCATTTGCACAGATGACTATAAATATACACGGTATGACAACCGCCAAAGCCTGTAACATCCCAACGTGAAATAAGCAACGATGAGCTGGGGTATATAAAAATATTCTTTGATTATAAAAGTTATTTTTTTTCCTTGAAATTTACTAGTCAGGAGATTCTGGCAGTTATAATTATTTCTACCAAAATCAACAAGAGTAATGCACATCATTGCTACAAAATTCACATTAAGCATAATGGAAGAAATCGGAGCAAAAATTCAACCAAAAAGAAAGAAAATGGAAATAAAACACAGAAGCAAGAGGAAATACCCTTGGGACAGAGGTCCCAGAAACCCCCCTCTTCACAAAACATGTCTTTCCCACTATGAGAACAGGAGGCTTGTATGTTAATTTCTGATTGCAGGTAGAATTAATGTCATCTCTCAAAGGCCATTTGAAAGCACAGGCCCTGGTCGAAATGATGTTCCCACTGTCTAAATTCACTGCTGTGAGAAGGGCATGTGGCAGAGGGGAGGGAAAAGTACAGAAATGGATTAACCCAGTGGGCTGGAAAGAAAGACTTCGGGTACTAACAAGACGTAGGCAGCCAGCCAGGATCGCCCAGGGCACTAAGATGCCGTCACGGAAATGGGGAATGGGGAAGAAGCATAAAGTCACAAAAGTATACACTACTAGAACTTTCATCTTAAGGCAATTCTGATCCATCATCAATTAGCCTATCAATTAAAAAAAAAAACCACCTAACTACTACTACTACTACCATCTATAATGGCAAAAATCATATGGTACTTTGATCTTTAACACTCCTCACAGTCTAGCTCAACAAACATGTACTAGACTGAATCTGACATGTATTTTCCTTTACTTTGGCTCAACTGATCAAAACGCAATCTTCTCTTTAAATTTAGGTAAAATTAATCCTTCTCTCAGGATTTTTACTCTTCATCGACTGATTTCATACAGCTACTGTGCCTATCAACAGTACGTTTTAAATTAAATAGAAAAGGAAAGAGCAATGCATCCAACAAAATGTCATACCTGGTGGTACCTCCTGTTGTTCTTCAGCAGGGGGCATGTGCTCTTCTAAAATAAGTAAGAAAATTACAATCCATTATATATCACTGACCAGTGTTTAAGATACAGATTGTATTTAAGTTACAGTGATTATTTTTACAGACGTTTTTGGGATTCGCGTGCAATGATAACAAAAACATTAAGTTTTCACACTATTACAACAAAGAAGAATTAGCTAGAACTTCACAAAATGTTGTATACTTCTCAAGTGTTCATAAAATAGGCTTTACGTTATCTGCCTAACTGACTAACTGCAAAACTCGCTGCCTGGGCAAAGGAGATATGAACTAAAACCCAGGTCTTCACCACAATTTTGCATCAGACTTGATAAGAAAGCTGAGGAAAGATGTTTAAAATATTTTGTTAAAAAATTTTTAAGACATAACCCTAATTGTAACATGAACGAAACAACGCAAAGAAATTGAAAGATCAGAGTCCTAAAAGTAAATTACTATCCTTAATAAAGTTTCTGAAAAATAATATTCAAGATAATATATTCTAAGACTGGCCAAAAATATGGAGATGACTTTTTTAACATCTTGCTTTTTTCCCTGGCCACTTCCTCCCATTTGCAACTAAAGAGACTGTATGTAGACTTTATCACATAATGGTATAATAATATACTGATCTGATTCACTCTATCAAATTACATCACATTTTAAGAACTTCATCGCTAACAACCCACTGAACATTACCTTAATCTAGAGATAAGATTATATTAGCTTTCCTTTTGCTCCTAAAGACTTGGAACAGACTTTGGTCAAAAGGAAGAATTTTTATAGCATTTTCTAAAACTCATACATTTATGCAACTATTTTAATCATTTTTCTTCTTATATTAATTTGCTTCTAATTTTAAGAATAATACATACCCAAATGGAAGATTTGGAAATATTTTTCACATAAAAGGAAAAAGGAAAAAAAAATCTCACCTATTCCCACTGATCACAATTAATATTCTGGCGTATTTCGTTGTTTCAGTGGCAGCACTGGGAGTGTTTACTAGCTTTCTCTGTTGTGACTGGCTTGTTAAGGTTTGCCTACTAATTTTGTTCTCAGTAAGTTAGAGATCTACTAGCACTGTACCACCTTTACCAATATTTTTTTCTCAGAATTTCTTTTACTTGTCACTTTAGGCTTGAAAAACTTGTATGCATCATAAAGTATTAGTCACTTTATTATTTCCATCACTGATACTATACTAAGAAAGCCTTATTATTATTGCAAGATAAATTTTCAACCAATTTTATTCTGAAAAAGTGTTCATTTAACAAACTTACCTGAAAATTATTTTGGCAATGATGTAATGAGAGGATTTTTTAAAAGGAAATAGCAAACTAATTATATCAGCACAGCCTGATTTTCTTTACTCCAGGACTTTTTAAACCCACTTCAGTATGGATTTCAACTCCCACCTTCATGATGATGGCTCCCAAACACATCCACCTCAGGTCTCACTCATCTAGCTCCTACCACTGGCACATCCAACCCACTACTTGATACCCCCACCTGGGAATCTCACAACTTTCTCAAACTTAAAATATCTAATATGGAGCCTTGGTTTTCTCCCCTAAACCAGTTTTCTCTATATCCTAGTTTCCCCACCATCCAACAGTTGGTAAATGGCCCCATCATCCGACAGTTACTCAAACCAAACCAAAGTCTCCCTTGATTTCTCTTTCCTTCACAATCATCAGAAAGTTCCATCAGTTGTAATTCAAAAATCTCTCTCAAATTCAAAACTTTCCCCTCCATTTCCACTGCCATGACATTACTCCAGGCCACCACGATCACTTCCTGGATTGGTACCCAATCATGTCCTAACAGAGTGGTCCCTGCCTCCATTCTTGCTCCATCCAATCCATTTTCTAACTAGGAGTGAAAGTAATTCTTTAAAGTAAGTCAGATTATGCCATACCTCATTTAAGTATTTTTCCAGATTCCCAATGTACTGCAATATAGTCCAAATTCCTCACCAAGTTCACAACTGATCTGTCACCTGAATCTTTCATGCTTAAGCCAATTCAAGTTTAGTTTTCTGTTGCCTATAATGGAAAGTAACCTGACACAGATGGGGAAGAAAAGAGGGTTTAGGCACAGGGCTGATACAGCCTAACCTGTACTTCTGAATAGCTCACCCTAATGGCATCATGACAGATGGGTTTGAAGGGGACAAGTATCAAGTTGAGAAGATAGGCTAAAAGGTGACCACTGTTGTCCAGGAAGCCGATGAGGGCTGAACTAGATCACTAGAGCCACAGAGAAAAGAATGCATTTGAGAAATGTTTCGGAAGCCCATTCACCAGGACTTGGGATTAGCTGCAGAGATGGAGGGAGTGTCAATGACGACACTCGCATTTCTGGTGTGGGAATCCAATTATATACTGAGGCATCGAGCCAAGTCAAGGAAGAGGGGGGAAAGAGAGGTTACAGGGCATGTGAATTATGATGAGCTCTTTCTCACTGACCACTCGAGGTTCCAAACACAGGAGCACAGAAACTACAGGTGGGGCTAGCAGTGCACAGTCCAGAGCCCCACTACCCCCCAGAAAGAATTCCCTTAGCAATCTCCACTACGTCCTCTACTGGCTTATCAAAATGCCTGAGAAGTCTTTGGAAAAACTACTTCGAACACAGGAAAGGCAGGGCCAAGAGGCATATTGTGATGTTTTGTCTCTTATATAAAACGATACAGGTGGGATGGGTTGGATAAAGTTCTTCCGAGGGATGTGGGGTTTCCAGTTTCTGATTCTGACTGAATAAAAAACAGACTCGGCTATATTCTTCAAAAAGAACTGAGTAATAGGAGGTAGGAGAAATTCTGAACACTATCCAGCCTGCTACGTGGAGATGAATGTGCGTGTACTCAGAGGTCCCACAGCAGCCGTGGAGGGGTCTCTGCCGGCAGCCAAGTGGACGATGAGGGCAATTCTGGTATCCCCACATTCCCTCCACTCCTCCCTATCTTCTCCCATTTCAGTCAACTGTACTATTAAATATTCTGCCTAACCAAGCTCAAAAGCAGTAACATTTAACCTGAAAACTGATAATGAGTGGCTCATAAATGAATTCTTTGTTTTTTCAGCCACAGTCATTTCTTACTCTTTTATTGACCTATTTCTAATTATTTGTCTCTATCCCTACTCCAATATAGTCATGTGCTGAAAATTAGAACTTAGGATGTAGGGCGCCTGGGTGGCTCAGCTGGTTAAGCGACTGCCTTCAGCTCAGGTCATGATCCTGGAGTCCCTGGATCGAGTCCCGCATCGGGCTCCCTGCTCGGCAGGGAGTCTGCTTCTCCCTCTGACCCTCCTGCTTCTCATGCTCTCTGTCTCTCATTCTCTCTGTCTCAAATAAATAAATAAAATCTTAAAAAAAAAAAAAAAGAACTTAGGATGTATATTCAATATTGAGTATATATAGTGGGTTTTTTTGCCTTTTTATTTTTTATTTATTTTTTTATTCTTATGTTAATCCCCATACATTACATCATTAGTTTTAGATGTAGTGTTCCATGATTCATTGTTTGTGCATAACGCCCAGTGCTCCATGCAGAATGTGCCCTCCTCAATACCCATCACCAGGCTAAACCATCCTCCCACCTCCCTCCCCTCTAGAACCCTCAGTTTGTTTTTCAGAGTCCATCGTCTCTCATGGTTCGTCTACCCCTCCGATTCCCCCCCTTCATTCTTCCCCTACTGCTACCTTTTTTTTTTCTTAACATATATTGCATTATTTGTTTAAGAGGTACAGATCCGAGATTCAACAGTCTTGCACAATTCACAGCGCTTACCAGAGCACATACCCTCCCCAGTGTCTATCACCCAGTCACCCCATCCCTTCCACCCCACCCCCCACTCCAGCAACCCTCAGTTTGTTTCCTGTGATTAAGAATTCCTCATATCAGTGAGGTCATATGATACATGTCTTTCTCTGTTTGACTTATTTCGCTCAACATAATACCCTCCAGTTCCATCCACGTCGTTGCAAATAGCAAGATCTCATTCCTTTTGATGGCTGCATAATATTCCATTGTATATATATACCACTTCTTCTTTATCCATTCATCTCTCAATGGACATCTTGGCTCTTTCCACAGTTTGGCTATTGTGGACATTGCTGCTATAAACATCGGGGTGCACGTACCCTTTCGGATCCCTACTTTTGTATCTTTGGGGTAAATACCCAGTAGTGCAATTGCTGGATCATATGGTAGCTCTATTTTCAACTTTCTGAGGAACCTGCATACTGTTTTCCAGAGTGGCTGCACCAGCTTGCATTCCCACCAACAGTGTAGGAGGGTTCCCCTTTCTCCACATCCCCGCCAACATCTGTCGTTTCCTGACTTGTTAATTTTAGCCATTCTGACTGGTGTGAGGTGGTATCTCATGGAGGTTTTGATTTGGATTTCCCTGATGCCGAGCGATATTGAGCACTTTTTCATGTGCCTGTTGGCCATTTGGATGTCTTCTTTGGAAAAATGTCTGTTCATGTCTTCTACCCATTTCTTGATTGGATTCTTTGCTCTTTCGGTGTTGAGTTTGATGAGTTCTTTATAGATTTTGGATACTAGCCCTTTATCTGATATGTCATTTGCAAATATCTTCTCCCATTCTGTTGGTTGTCTTCTGGTTTTGTGGACTGTTTCCTTTGCTTTGCAAAGCTTTTTATCTTGATGAAGTCCCAATAGTTCATTTTTGCCCTTGCTTCCCTTGCCTTTGGCGATGTTTCTAGGAAGAAGTTGCTTCGGCTGAGGTCAAAGAGGTTGCTGCCTGTGTTCTCCTTTAGGATTTTGATGGACTCCTGTCTCACATTTAGGTCTTTCAACCATTTGGAGTCTATTTTTGTGTGTGGTGTAAGGAAATGGTCCAGTTTCATTCTTCTGCATGTGGCTATCCAATTTTCCCAACACCATTTGTTGAAGAGACTGTCTTTTTTCCATTGGACATTCTTTCCTGCTTTGTCAAAGATGAGTTGACCACAGAGTTGAGGGTCCATTTCTGGGCTCTCTATTCTGTTCCATTGATCTATGTGTCTGTTTTTGTGCCAGTACCATACTGTCTTGATGATGACAGCTTTGTAATAGAGCTGGAAGTCCGGAATTGTGATGCCGCCAGCTTTGCTTTTCTTTTTCAACATTCCTCTGGCTATTCGGGGTCTTTTCTGGTTCCATACAAATTTTAGGATTATTTCTTCCATTTCTTTGAAAAAAGTGGATGGTGTTTTGATGGGGATTGCATTGAATGTGTAGATTGCTCTAGGTAGCATTGACATCTTCACAATATTTGTTCTTCCAATCTATGAGCATGGAACGTTTTTCCATTTCTTTGTGTCTTCCTCCATTTCTTTCATGAGTATTTTATAGTTTTCTGAGTACAGATCCTTTGTCTCTTTGGTTAGATTTATTCCTAGGTATCTTATGGTTTTGGGTGTAATTGTAAATGGGATCGACTCCTTAATTTCTCTTTCTTCTGTCTTGTTGTTGGTGTATAGGAATGCCACTGACTTCTGTGCATTGATTTTATATCCTGCCACTTTACTGAATTCCTGTATGAGTTCTAGCACTTTGGGGGTGGAGTCTTTGGGGTTTTCCACATAAAGTATCATATCACCTGCAAAGAGTGAGAGTTTGACTTCTTCTTTGCCAATTTGGATGCCTTTGATTTCTTTTTGTTGTCTGATTGCTGTGGCTAGGACTTCTAATACTATGTTGAATAGCAGTGGTGATAGTGGACATCCCTGCTGCGTTCCTGAACTTAGGGGGAAAGCTCTCAGTTTTTCCCCATTGAGAATGATATTTGCTGTAGGTTTTTCATAGATGGCTTTTATGATATTGAGGTATGTACCCTCTATGCCTATACTCTGAAGAGTTTTGATCAAGAAAGGATGCTGTACTTTGTCAAAAGCTTTTTCTGCATCTATTGAGAGGATCATATGATTCTTGTTCTTTCTTTTGTTAATGTATTGTATCACATTGATTGATTTGCGGATGTTGAACCAAACTTGCAGCCCAGGGATAAATCCCACTTGGTCATGGTGAATAATCCTTTTAAGGTACTGTTGGATCCTATTGGCTAGTATTTTGGTGAGAATTTTTGCATCCATGTTCATCAGGGATATTGGTCTGTAATTCTCCTTTTTGATGGGGTCTTTGTCTGGTTTTGGGATCAAGGTAATGCTGGTCTCATAAAATGAGTTTGGAAGTTTTCCTTCCATTTCTATTTTTTGGAACAGTTTCAGAAGAATAGGTATTAATTCTTCTTGAAATGTTTGGTAGAATTCCCCTGGGAAGCCATCTGGCCCTGGGCTTTTGTTTGTTGGGAGATTTTTGATGATTGCTTCAATTTCCTTAGTGGTTATAGGTCTGTTCAGGTTTTCTATTTCTTCCTGGTTCAGTTTTGGTAGTTGATACATCTCTAGGAATGTATCCATTTCTTCCAGGTTATCGAATTTGCTGGCATAGAGTTGCTCATAATATGTTCTTATAATTGTTTGTATTTCTTTGGTGTTGGTTGTGATCTCTCCTCTTTCATTCATGATTTTGTTGATTTGGGTCATTTCTCTTTTCTTTTTGATAAGTCTGGCCAGGGGTTTATCAATCTTGTTAATTCTTTCAAAGAACCAGCTCCTAGTTTCGTTGATCTGTTCTAGTGTTCTTTTGGTTTCTATCTCATTGATTTCTGCTCTGATTTTTATTATTTCTCTTCTCCTGCTGGGTTTAGGCTTTATTTGCTGTTCTTTCTCCAGCTCCTTTAGGTGGAGGGTTAGGTTGTGTACTTGAGACCTTTCTTGTTTCTTGAGAAAGGCTTGTATTGCTATATACTTTCCTCTTAGGACTGCCTTTGCTGCATCCCAAAGATTTTGAATAGTTGTGTTTTCATTTTCATTGGTTTCCATGTATTTTTTAAATTCTTCTTTAATTTCCTGGTTGACCCATTCATTCTTCAGTAGGATGCTCTTTAGCCTCCATGTATTTGAGTTCTTTCCGACTTTCCTCTTGTGATGGAGTTCTAGTTTCAAAGCATTGTGGTCTGAATATAGGCAGGGAATGATCCCAATCTTTTGGTACCGGTTGAGACCTGATTTATGACCTAGGATGTGATCGATTCTGGAGAATGCTCCATGGGGACTAGAGAAGAATGTGTATTCTTTTGCTTTGGGATGGAATGTTCTGAATATGTCTGTGAAGTCCATTTGGTCCAGTGTGTCATTTAAAGTCTTTATTTCCTTGTTGATCTTTTGCTTAAATGATCTGTCCATTTCAGTGAGGGGGTGTTAAAGTCCCCCACTATTATTGTATTGTTGTTGATGTGTTTCTTTGCTTTTGTTATTAATTGCCTTATATAATTGGCTGCTCCCATGTTAGGGGCATAGATATTTACAATTGTTAGATCTTCTTGTTGGATAGACCCTTTAAGTAGGATATAGTGTACTTCCTCATCTCTTATTACAGTCTTTGGTTTAAAATCTAATTTGTCTGATATAAGGATTGCCACCCCAGCTTTCTTTTGGTGTCCATGAGCATGGTAAATGGTTTTCCACCCCCTCACTTTCAATCTGGGGGTGTCTTTGGTTCTAAAATGGGTCTCTTGCAGACAGCATATCGATGGGTCTTGTTTTTTAATCCAATCTGATACCCTGTGTCTTTTGATTGGGGCATTTAGCCCATTTACATTCAGAGTAACTATTGAAAGATAGGAATTTAGTGCCAATGTATTGCCTGTAAGGTGACTGTTACCATATATTGTCTGCGTTCCTTTCTGGTCTATGTTGCTTTTAGGCTCTCTCTTTGCTTAGAGGACCCTTTCAAGATTTCCTGTAGGGCTGGTTTCCTGTTTGCAAATTCCTTTAGTTTTTGTTTGTCCTGGAAGCTTTTTATCTCTCCTCTTTTCAGTGACAGCCTAGCTGGATATATAGTATTCTTTGCTGCATATTTTTCTCATTTAGTGCTCTGAATATATCCCGCCAGTCCTTTCTGGCCTGCCAAGTCTCTGTGGATAGGTCTGTTGCCAATCTAATGTTTCTACCATTGTAGGTTACAAATCTCTTCTCCCGAGCTGCTTTCAGGATTTTCTCTTTGTCTATGAGATTCGTAAGTTTTACTAGTAGATGTCGGGGTGTTGACCTATTTTTATTGATTTTGAGAGGGGGTTCTCTGTGCTTCCTGGATTTTGATGCCTGTTTCATTCCCCAAATTAGGGAAGTTCTCTGCTATAATTTGCTCCATTACACCTTCTGCCCCCCTGTCTTTCTTCTTCTTCTGGGATCCCAATCATTCTAATGTTGTTTCGTCTTATGGTATCGCTTATCTCTCGAATTCTGCCCTCGTGATCCAGTAGTTGTTTATCTCTCTTTTTCTCAGCTTCTTTATTTTCCATCATTTGGTCTTCTATATCACTGATTCTCTCTTCTGCCTCATTTATCCTAGCAGTTAGCGCCCCCATATTTGATTGCACCTCATTAATAGCTTTTTGATTTCTACTTGGTTAGATTTTAGTTCTTTTACTTCTCCAGAAAGGGTTTCTCTAATAACTTCCATATTTTTTTCAAGCCCAGCTAGTATCTTTAAAGTGATGATTCTGAACTCTAGATCTGACATCGTACTAATGTCCGTATTGAGTAGGTCCCTGGCAGTCGGTACTACCTCTTGTTCTTTTTTTGAGGTGATTTTTTTCCGTCTTGTCATTTTGTGCAGAGGAGAATAGATTAATGAGAGAACAAGATGCTAGCAGAGTAACAACGTCCCCAGAAAATATACTCTAAACAAATCATAAAAGACCTGAAGCAGTGGGAAAAGAAAGGGAAATAGGGAAAAAAAGAAAAAGAAAAAAAAGAAAAAGAAAAAGATAAAGATAAAAACAAACAAAAACAAACAAAACAAAACAACAACAACAAAAAAAACCAGAATGTGATCAAATATGATCAGGCTGGTATATAGATCAGTGCCACACACTAGATTTGGGGTGTATTTTGGTCTGTTAGAAGAAAGTGCCTCCCAAAATTTTAAAGAAAGAAAAACTTATATATGTACAAAAATAAGGGTTGATATGATAAAGGGATGGAATATGACTGTAAAGATGGAAATTATAAAATATTTTATAAAAGGAATTGATAAGAAGTTGTTTGAAAAAAGAAAGAAGAGGATTTAAAAAAAGAAAAAAGAAAAAAAAGGGAGAGAATGTGATCAGGCAGGGGAGTAGAAAAAACCATATACTAGAGATTTAGGGTATATTTTGATCTGTTAGAAGAAACTATCTCAAAATTTTAAAGAGAGAACAACTTATATATATATATGCCAAAAATACGGGTAACTACTATGAAGGGATAGAATATGACTCTAAAAATGAAAAATAAAAATGTTTTTTAAAAAAGGGATTGATAAGATGTTGGTTGAAAAAGGGAAAAAGAAAAGTTAAAAAAAAAAAAGAAAGAAAAAAGACAAAGAAAAAAAATTAACTTTGAACGACTAAAGAATCATGGTAAAAAAGCCATGAATTCTATGTGCAGTAGTCCCCTAGCGCTGGAGTTCTGCCGTTCTCATTGATCGGTAAACTTGGTCTTGGCTGGCTGTTCTCACTGATCTTCTGGGGGAGGGGCCTGTTGCCGTGGTTTCCAAATGTCTTTGCCGGAGGCGGAATTGCCCCGCCCTTGCCCGATCCGGGCTAAGTAATCTGCTCGGGTTTGCTCTCGGGAGCTTTTGTTCCCTGCGAGCTTTCCATACAGCTTTGGAGGCCGAGAGTGAAAATGGCGGCCTCCCAATCTCCGCCCCGGAGGAGCTGAGAATTTGGGGCCTCGCTCCTCAGTGCGCCCCAGAGAAAAGCAGTTAGTCACTCCCGTCTCCCCAGTCTCCGGCCGCACTCCGTGCTCACCCAGCCTGTGACCGCGCGCTTCTATCTCTGGCACCCGACCCCAGGTGGAGTCTTCAAACCCAGTAGATCCCTGCAGTGCACTCCCGCGCGGCTCCTCCCGGGGGGAGGAAGGTGAGTCTCCCCGGATCTGCCGCTTGTTGGGTCCCTGCTGGAGGAGCAGTGGCCTGACTGTGCCGTGGATCACGGTTTATGGCAACCCCGAGCTGAGAGCCCGCGCCTGGGCTCCGCCTCTGCAGCCAGTTCCCTGCTCCGTTACCTGGGAGCTCTGCCACACTCAGGCAGCCCCGGTCTTTCTGTGACCCCGAGGGTCCTGAGACCACACTGTCCCGGAGGGTTCCACCCCCCGCTTAGCCACCAGAGTGACGTCCCTCAGCAGAGCAGACTTTTAAAAGTTCCGATTTTGTGCTCCGTGGTTCTATCACTTGCCAGAAGCGGCCAACGGAGGCCCCTCCCCCGCCGTCTAAACTCCCGAATATCGCCTCGGATTCACTTCTCTGCACGTTCTACCTTCCAGAAAGTGGTCGCTTTTCTGATGAGAGAGTTGTTGCTGTTCTTTTCTTCGATCTCCTGTTGAGTTTGTAGGTGTTCAGAATGGTTTGATCCCTATCCAGCTTAATTCCTGAGAGGAGACGAAATCCAGGTCTCCGACTCCTCCGCCATCTTGCTCCGCCCCCTCATAAATGAATTCTAAGAGTAATTTTAAGAGTAAATGCCCTATTACATGTTTCCTGTGGCAACTTCCAGCTGTTAACGCCCATGGACCCCAGAGTCCACTGCTGGCCCCAAGTCTGGGTTGAATACCAGCTTAGTCCCACACACACAAAAAAAGCACAATGATATTGTCCTTCAGTGTCCACTGTGAGGAACAACTGAAATAACGTATATGAAAGAACTCTGCAGACTGTTAGGATCTCTGCAACTCTACATGCTGTCAAAGCACCACCATGTAATATATGCAACAATTTTTTAGGAAAAATCCCTTCACTTTCAAAAATAGTCTGTGCAGCTGAACAACAACATGAAGAACCCAATTTCAACCCATCCCTGTCCAAGGCTAACCCCGTCTGACAAAACCACTCCCTAGTTAGAAGAGCCTCGCTGTAACCAGTTATTTGCTATTGAACTATCCTGGTTTTATCTCTGTTATTGCACTTTTCATAATCTGTAGTTACTTTATGATGTCTGATCATGAGAATGCCAACCCCAAGGAAACCAGAAACCCTATCCATTGTCTTCATTCTCTCCCTTCTAGCCCTGAGCACTCTATGGACAGCAAAGTGTTCAATACACATCTGTTGAATACAGGAACTTAATTTTAATACAAAAAGTAAAACTATCTCTGTAAAATTAACTTACCTTCTAAAATTATGTTTGAATCTTCTACAGCATTATCTAAAAAAAAACAAAAAACACACATTTTATATTAACTCACACTAGATTCCTAAATTAACTTATCTCTACTAAAGTAACTAAATTTGGCTCTTTTTAGACTTCATAAGAGGGCTTCTTATGAAGACTCATAAGTATTTATATTAGTATATCAACTTTAATTCCTAGATTATATTCAAAGAATACATCAAATAGGCTGACATTATCCCTGATGATATAAAACTTGCATCATAAGTAGGGAATAAACATATTGACAATATGCAATTACTTCCTTGGAGACTTGAAAATGTCTTGTATTTCCTACTACATCTATCTTTGTCCCACAAGTTATCTGAGTTTTAATAAATACAAGGAGGGTGGGGCTGATTGCAGGAAACACCCATTTAGAGAAAAAGCTTACCTGAACTTTCTAGCCCTTCATTTTCCAATGGCTCATATACTAGAAAATACACAGAAGAAATAATCCTTTAGGACTACATTAACTCTCACTGTGACACAACATTCGCTGTATGGTTTCATGAGGAGAGACAATGTCTACTTCATCCTTAAACCCCTGGGCTTAGTCGCTGGGAAGTAGCAGGCTACAGAGTAGGGTGGGGAAGAGTCTGGTGTGGAGTCAAACACGCACAGATTCAAAGTCCAACTCAGCCACCTTTTAGTCACAGGAGATGGGCAATTACAAACACTTTCTTCATGTAAAATGGGGGAAATTAAGGTTCTTCCCCAATCACTTGTTATCAGGATCCAAAATCTGTTTACTTCCTGGTGGCACTAAATTTCCCTTTTCTATTTTTTCATGTCTGCAAGGGAGAATTCTGAGCTTTACCAGGCAGATTCTCTATTTGTTTAGGGAACAACTCTCAGATCTGCCACCTGGGGGCAAACACTGCTGGTGCCAGCCCCTCAGAGCGAGAGTTCTGCTGGCAGACTGTGAACTCACTGCCCTACCCATGGCCCAGGGCCCATCATTTCTCCTCGTTTACTTGCATGGGGCTCGGTGGCTCTGTGCTCTGCTACAAAGGAGGCTCTGGTCTCTTCTCTCGGGCGCGGCTGGGTCACAGCTTTCTTGGGTCAACCCAATCCCAGCTTTATCAATTCTCCAAAATGCCTCAAATTTTCTGGTTCACTTAGAGTGAGCTTTCTTATATTCCTAGCACAGTTATCAATGTATTCTTTACAATCATTTACTAAAGAAAATTTATTGAGCACCTACTATATTTCAGATGCTATTCTCAGTGCTAGGTAGAGTAAGGGACCATTTTTAACCCATCATCTCCTGTCCTTCTGGTGGTACTGGTAAGACAGAGGAGCAGCACTTGGTTGCTCACTCTGTCACTTTGAACTGTTTTGTATTTAAACACGCTCACGTCTCTAGCAACTTAAAGAAAAAAAAGCCCTTTCTTGAGCCTGCTTCCCCTTGCCCCACCTCTCCCCTCCATTTCCCAATCTCATTTCTTCAAAGAGTCGTTCACATTCGCTGTCTCACCCCTCACTTCCTTCCCCAACTACTGCCATCTGTCTTGTGGCCCTGACTCAACCCTGCCAAGGCTCCTCCGAGACCACCTCGTTCTATCTAGTGGACGATCCACCTCACCGAGTTAGATCTCTCAGCAGCTCCTTCCTTCTCAAACACTTCGGTGTGACCGTGTTCACCTTCAATTCCTTCATTTCTCCTTCTCAATCTTCATCACCTGTCCTAGTCCTACCAGGCATGAAATGTTGGCTTTCATCAAAGGCCAGCCAATAACCAATTGGCTTATTACATATCCCCCTGGATATCTCGACACACACTGTCAACACACACAGACTGGACTCACGGTCTCTTGGCCCATTCCTGTTTTCCAGTCCTGCCTGTCTTAGGGAAAAAGCACCGCCATCCATCAAGGGCACGAGCCAGAACGGTGGACAGGGTTCCTGACACCTTACTCTCTCCCCCAGCTACACCCACACATCACGCGCCCTGTCAATTTTATCTCCTTACATTTCTCAGCTTGTCCGCTACCCTTCACTGCCACCACTCTGGCTGAAACTACTTTATCTCTGTCCACCTTCATCTGTGTCCACTGAAAATGGCTCCTGCCAAGGTCACCGGGAGGCCGCTGTCGTACTAGATCCAAGGCATGTGTTCAATGCTCACCTCACGTGGGTCCTCAGCAGCATGGGACACTGTTGAACATCCCTTTCCTGAAAGTCATCTCTTCTGACTCCTCTTTTGGCAGAGATGGGACTCAGAGCAAGATCAGATTGGGATAATGACACTAAACTAACTGGTCTCCCCATATCCACTCTTGTCTCTCTCCAGACTATTTGCTACACATCAGACCAATCAATCTTTACAAAATGCATATTTGATTTTGTAGCGCCTTGCACAACGCCCTGAGGGTAGGTGAACATCCCTGACTAGCTCTAGGCATCCTCTGGAGCCCAGACATAGTACAATCTCAGGCCAGATTAGACTGCCAGCACTCCAGACATATCTTCCCACCTCAGAGGCTTCTTACGACATTCCGGCCACATTTTCCCCTTGCCTTGGCACCTCCAACTTCAGGGAAGCCTTCCCTGGTCCACAAACTAGTTAGGTCTCTTCACTATATGCTCTTGTTACACACCGTCCCTGTTCTCACCAGCACTTAGCACAATTGCGAGGAAAAACACTAAATTGAAGCTCTTTGTGTAATTTCTCCCCCCCCCCCACCTGCCGCTAAAATATAAGGCCCATAGGAATATGGACTATGTATGTGTTCCTCACTGGAACTGCCCCAGTCCTGTTTTAGACATAAAATAGTTAATATATATCCAGTACATGAATATATCAATCAGAAGGTGAGACGGTACTGTCATTTCCGAGGTATATCCAATGTAGGCTTGATGCTTTCTAGATTTTTAATATGAAAGCTGGTTACCTCCATAGCTTTAATAAGCCACATGTCTTCCAGATTCTAGATGTAGGGAGTTTAATACAGAATATATTCTGTTCTTCTACTGAAAAAATGATTTTTTTTATAGATTTTATTTATTTATTTGACAGAGAGAGAGACCGCAAGAAAGGGAACACAAGCAAGGGGAGTGGGAGAGGGAGAAGCAGGCTTCCCGCTGAGCAGGGAGCCCGATGTGGGGCTCGATCCCAGTACCCTGGGATCATGACCTGAGCCGAAGGCAGACAGCCACTCCGGCATCCCTGAAAAATAGTTTTATTTTCACCCTGCTTACAGCTTCACTTACATATGTTCACTTGGTTTCCCTAGCCTGGTTCCTGAATGTTACAAAGGTATCTTTTTAGAACACGGTGAATAATCCTATTAATAATTCTATTAAATCCCTTTTGTTTGAAAAAGTTTAGGTTCTACGGCAAGGTAATCTAAAGTATCTCAAAATCTTGTGATCCAAAGTGTCTCAAATTTTGATGACCCCTTAGGTCCTATTTATTACTCTTTTTTTTAACATGTTAAATTATATTTATTCTGATATTCTGCCTATGAAAACACATTTATTTTTACAATATCTTTTTTTAACACGGTATCTAATTTTACACTTCTTTCAAGTTTGATTTTAAAGTTCTCTGGATCTAGCCTGCAAACTGCCTTCCAAACATGTTCTTCCTAGCATATTTAGACAAACACTATAATGAGTCGCAGAAATTAGAAAATTATCTCAAGTCTCACCTCTACATATAACTTTTAATTTCCAAATTCCTATTTTCTCCCTTAAATTTGAAACTGAAAAGAAAATCTAGATGCAATCATAGTGGCCAAGTTATTTCTTATAAAAATACTAGTTCTTAAAGACAGAATCCAGGATGCTTCCAATGGCATCATTCATATCCCATTAGAAATACCCACCGTCACTGGTCATCTTAGTAGGACCTTAAATCTTAAATACATATGCTTAATAAATTAACATATCAGGTTTATACACAGCCACTCCTAATTTTCTTCAACTGAGAACCACCAACTGTCATGAAACCATACACTTCTTGACAGTAGGATTCCATATTGCTCCTATTTGAATGTCAAGCCCCCAAACCATCCAGCACATAGAAAGTCCTCCATATTTGACTCAAGCACTATACATTTCTTCGTCCTTCTTGCTTCACACATGAAGTTATGCTCAACTGACTTCTCTCCTTTTACAGTCATCCGTGAATGTGGCAGAATAAAAATGACATACCTTGGCTTTATCATTTCTTAGTCATATCAACTTACGCAAATTACTTACATTGTCTGAACCTTATTTCCTTCTCCCGGAAGTCGCAAAAATAAAATCTACTTCGTGAAGTTTAATAAAACAGCTTGGGGAGTGCTTGGGCAACAAACAAAGCTATAATTGCCTAAATCTGAATCTAGTGCCACTCATGCCAAAAACATGCCCGAACTCTTTTCTTTATGCCACTTTTAAGCCTGCAGTGAAATTCTTTTGTACCTTTCTCCATGCTAGTAGATCCATCACCTTTAAGAGTGGGATTACTTTGGGCGCCTGGGTGGCTCAGTTGGTTAAGCGACTGCCTTCGGCTCAGGTCATGATCCTGGAGTCCTGGGATCGAGTCCCGCATCGGGCTCCCTGCTCGGCAGGGAGTCTGCTTCTCCCTCTGACCCTACCCCCTCTCATGCTCTCTGTCTCTCATTCTCTCTCTCAAATAAATAAATAAAATCTTAAAAAAAAAAAAGAGTGGGATTACTTTGTAGTGAAGAAACTAGAGTAGTTCAACTCTGACTGGTTTTCTTTGCACCAGACATATGCTAGTCAAAAGAGAGCTAAGACTATAAAATAATGACATAAATTCTTGTGAATAATTTTTAACGGCTTCCGAAGGCAACTTGCAAAGAATTTAAGAAAAATTATTTAGTCAATGGCAGCACCACTGGAGGAGGTAAACACCTTCCCAGGTAAATTCTTTGAAAGCTCCCATTCATTTGGAGCTTTTAAGTTATGGTATTTGAAGCTTAAAACACTATCCTCTATATTCTACAAACTATGCGTAGATTTTAAAACAGGTAGATGGCTTAAGGTTAAGAAGCATTTTCAAACCTGGTTCATCATAGTCTTGGTATGTAAGTTCATCTGCAAGAAAGAGAATAAAACTCAGTATTAAATGGGTCATTCTATGTAAGTGCTTAGCTAAAAACCACAACTTAATCTCAAATACAGAATTCTATTCCTTTAAATATCAGTGTCTGCAGTCAGTGGTAAGTGCTTCTGCCCAACAATAACTAGACAAAAGGATGAGTAAATTATTTTCATAAAAATTCCTCAAACTGGCATAAAGTAAGATATGCAAAAGTAGCATTAAGGATTAATATCCTGTTCCATCGTGGTGCCAGTGTAAATGAGCTAAAATATGAAAGCCTGATATTCCATTCATAATCTAATCTTGTTACAAGGCAAAAGACTTTTATTAGGTGTTAAGATTACTTCTTTGACTCCTTTGAAAGAAAAATCATGTTAACATAGCATTACAACTGTAAAGCCTTGAATAAGGTTTACAATCTAATGAAAATATTCACCCAGTACCTGCTTCGTGGTTCCTTCTTTCATCATCACCTACTACAGGTTCCGTGGCATCTATAGAGAAAAATATTCACCTCTGTCAAACATGAAAAAACCAAACACATTACTAGATGCCATTCTAAAGTATTTACAAATTAATTCCAATCTTCACAACTGTGTAAGAGAGATATTATCATTATCATTCAATAAAATTTAAGCTGAATAAAGTCCCATAATTTGCTAAGTCACAAGGACAGGAAGGAGCAGAACCAGTCAGACTCCACTACACCATACTGCCTCACCAATTTCCGAATCACCTTCCCAGCATCCTATCTACAAAGAGCAAAGTCCCAGTTGTGGTTTGAAAAATACATCTCCTTTTCCCCTCATTCCTCCATGTAATATTAAACTATATTCAGGAATTTCTATAAATGTCTGGGCAACCAAAAATGATTGCGAGTATTATAAAGAGGACTCTGTGTTGAATCAGAGTGAATCATTTACCCCGGGATAGACTGGCCTTGGCCAGTGCCTTAAACGGAAAAACATATCACAAACCTGGATTGTCCTGCTCATACATCATTTCTTCCGTATCCTGATTATAAGCCTGTGAAGCTATAAGTTAAGAAATGATTAGGAAATTACAAATATATCTCAAGAAGGATTACACTTGGTATTCAAAATAGGAAAAGCCCAATATCCAGTAATGCCAGAAATGTAAAATCAAATCATAATGACGCTCACATTTATATTCACTCATGGAACACCCAGGTACTACCTTTGTGAAATGCCAAATACAAAGATGAATGAGATAGTCCCCATCACCAATGGGTTTATAATCGAACCACAAACTTTAGATTATGCAAATTCAACTATATTCAGCAAAAGACTAATGAGACCGAGAGAGACAGAGACCACAGAGATGGCGCGGCAGGTGAGCCCTCCTCCCATCCACTCAGCAAGCACCAGCCACAAGAGTGTGCCTGAGGAAGGGCACACACACTTCCCAGCCCCTCACACTTGGACTCAGTACCTCAGTACTCCCAGACCGCAATACAGTTCTAGTATTTACAAATACATATTGTTGAAATGATGTAGGTCCTAAATGCTAGCCAAGAGTATCATGTGGTCCTCAAACACAGAGAGAGGGATCTATTCCAGCACCGGAAGAAAAACTGGCCAACACAGGCTTACTGAAAGATATGTCCATCTCCAGTGTGGCCATATCTTCTGGGGATGCATGACCAGTGACAATACACAATCTTGATCTTTCATTGACTTTGTAATTTAAGGCTACAAAACATGTACTTCTACTGTATCTCTTGGCCTAGCAATCCCACTACTGGGTGTTTATCTTCAGGAAGCAGACCTCAAAAGCACAAAAACTATATTCACAAAGAAACATATACATGAAATTATGACACCATATATGTTATATATAACAATTAACTACATATTATGTATTTTATGACATATTATAAAATATATTAATAGATAATCATAGATAATATTTTCTCTTTCTCATGATGTTCTTTTTATAGGAAAAGACTCATTCTAATTAAAAAATATATTATTAAGTTTAAATCTCACCTGTCTCTTCTACATGGTAACTATCTTCAGTTTCTGAAAAGAGTAACATCAAATCAATAGTAGTACTTTCATAAAATTGTATGTATATATACTATAGATGCATACCCTCAATCTATGCTTGCCATTGATTTTATTTTGAAAGCAAATAATTATTAAAATAAAACATGAAAGTATCCATTAACTGTTTGCTGAACACTTTATCTTTTACTAGAACTACACATTCTCTTCGACCCACTCAACACCACCACAGCCTGGACTAATGAGAGGATGATTTGAACAGAGTAACACAGTGACAAGGCTGGACCCAGGAAAGGGGCTATCTTAGTCTACTTCACATTCCACTGTGGTGTCTTGTTTTCTAGAGCAAAAGCACAGTGTCTACAGATGGGAACACAAGGAAAGACAGAGGAGACTTTCTAAGATGGGGAGCTGAAAGGTAAATGAGTTCATAATTGAACCCACAGACCCCCAATAGCAAAATGCTGCCACCACAGGATCCTCACTACTCCACTGACCCTTGTTAATGTAACAACTATATAAAGTGTAAATATTTTTCATTTCTGAAGACTTTCAATAAACAACTTTTAGGTTCACACTGAATCTATGTCCCAATTAAAGATTAGGTCAGAAAGTACGCTTTTCTCGATTTATAAACTTTTTAGGAGTACTTCTTCCTACCCCTAATCTATAACTCCTAACCTCAAAAATATCAAATTCCTTGTTTCAGGTAATTTGAGTGTCTTAACTGTCTTAACTGCAATGTGTTATTTAAGCAGCATCTAAGATACCAAAATTCTGAGTAACTGTCAATCTTCCTGAGCCATGTTGGCCGAAGACAGGAGGGAGCAAGAGATACCAGGGGAAGTGTGGAAATCATTTTATCAGCATCCCTTACTTAGAAATTAGAAGCATTTTTTTCCCCAGAGAAACTGTAACATACATGATAATTAAAGGCCTGGGGCGCCTGGGTGGCTCAGTCATTAAGCGTCTGCCTTCGGCTCAGGTCATGATCCCAGGGTCTTAGGATCGAGCCCCGCATCAGGCTCCCTGCTCCGCGGGAAGCCTGCTTCTCCCTCTCACACTCCCCCTGCTTGGGTTCCCTCTCTCGTTGTGTCTCTCTCTGTCAAATAAATAAACTCCTTAAAAAAACTGATAACTAAAGGCCTAAAGTTCTTTTTTTTTTTTTTTTTAATTTATTTATTTGAGAAAGAGAGGGAGAGAGAGCGAATGGGGAGGGGCAGAGGGAGAGGGAAAGACAGCCTCAAGCAGACTCCATGTTGAGCATGGAGCTGACATGGGGCTCAATCTCACGACCCTGAGATCACGACCTGAGCCAAATCCACAAGTCAGACGCTTAACAACTGCACCACGCAGGCGCCCCAAAGGTCTGAAGTTTTAAAGCTGGTCTGTAAATGCCTACTTTTAATGCACAATGCAGCTAAACTCATATACAAGCTCAAAATCATTTTGAATGTACATTTTTCATAGAAAATTATGCATTATACACAATTTTGTAGGTTGGTATGGGAATCAAACCATCACTTAGAACATTATTTCTATGGAAAAGCATATTTCCTGCTTTCAACAATAAGCATGAATGTAAGTTTTTGGAAATATATTCACTCATAAATCAAGAGCTTCTTGCTTCTAGCTTCCCAATACATTAAATATTGTGAAAAGGAGATATACTTTACTTTTTCATTACTTTTATATGCTGGAAAAAAAAGTCTTAGCAACCATTTACCAACTGTATTGTGACCAGGCTAGCTCGCCACTCAATTTTTAGCCTCTACAAGTGCTGTCTCCACCCGATTCCCCCTGGCTATGAGCATGGAGGCACACGCCTTAGCCTGGTCACACCCAGCAGCCTGGGACATGACGGAAGACATGTGAAAAAATCACCAGGCTGGCCACAGTGCTGCTCAACCTCCGCTGTACTTGGATATGACCTGGGGAGCTTTGACCATGATCCTGTTTTAGAGGCTCCACACCCCAGACATTCTGATTCACTTTGTCTAGGGTGGGTCAGAGCATTCTTTTAAAAGCTCTCTACGCGATCTTGACTGCATCCAAGACTGAAAACTATTTGTAGGGATATCAAGCACATCTTTTATGGACCATATTCACAAGAAATTCCCTCTCTGAATCCAAGACCTTATGGCTCTGGACCCTTCCTACCTTCATTAGTGCTGTGGATTTCACTTATTACTTGTTTCTCACAGTCTTTCTACTTGCCTGAACTTGACTGAGGCTTAGCTAATCCTTAAACACTGCCAGATACCTCTTACCCAGATCCTTTGTGGCTTGTGGGGCTATGCTTTTGCATGGGTCCTGAAGCAGCTCAACCACAGACTCTGATGATTATTATTATTATGTGGTGGAACATAATGGGCTATATGGTTTTGTGTGGGTGCTGTCAACATTTTTTTTTAGTTTTACTCTTGAGAAATGAAACATCCATCTCAAACAATGTTTCAGTAGTATTCATTTTATGTATACAATTATATACATACAATTATATCATTTATATACTTCTACACTCTAAATAAAACATCATTAATCAATCAGAATACAACTTGTGGATTAAAATCTTTCAGGGCGCCTGGCTGGCTCAGTGGGTAAAGCATGTGACTCTTGATCTCAGGGTCGTGAGTTAAAGCCCCACATTGGGCACAGAGCTTACTTTAAAAATAAATTAATTAAAAAGTTAAAAAAAAATCTTTCAAGAACTCATTAAAGTCTTAAAGGGCCACCTTAAAAAAGAACGGAGAATAGATACCATAAGAACAAAGCATGTGTGCTCATTTAACAAGGCTTCAAATAAATAACCGTGGTAGTATCACATTAAAACATAGCAGAACTCAAAATACATGAGAAAAAGTTTTCAGCATTACAGAAATTACTTCCTTCTATATGTCAACAGTGAATAACTGTAGCTCTAACTTGCCTTCTGCAAATGATCCAAGGTAAGCTACTCAGTGGATATTTAAATAACCAGCATTTAATGGAAGATACTGACACAGAAGAGATGTCAGCAAACTATGGTCTGTAGCCCAGAGCAAGCCCACCTCCTGATTTTGTACATAAAGTTTTCCTGGAACATGGCCATACGTACCCATTTAGGTATTATTTAAGGCTACTTCTGCAGTATGACAGCAGAGCTGAGTAGTTTCAATAAAGGCCATATGGTCTGCAAAGCCTAAAATATTGATCCTCTAGCTATTTACAGAAAAAGGTTGTCAATGCCTGGTACAGAAGCTAAGAATTGTGTTCTATAAGCTGTGCCTATGGAGTTCATGTTAGAGCAAGAGACTGTGATAGATTGCCAAGTAAAATATTTCATCAGTTTTCTGAATTTCTTCTAATACATGGCACTCTAGGAAGAAGTGTACAGTAAACGTAATGTGCTAAAGCATTTCACTTACTTTCTATAAGGAACTTATATATTCTGACAGTTTCCTTAAAAAAGTGCTTTGAATCAAAATCAAGGTATCTACTTATTTTAGGGAAAAAAATAGTTTCACCAGCTTCCACTTAAAAATAAACTTCAGATAAAAATTAAATATTGGTTTTAAAGGTGTTTAAGAAAGACTTCAATAATCATAATTACAAATTGTCTACTGGGTTTTATTCTGAAACCAAAAAAATGTGTCCTACCTTCATGAAATGTTCTAGTCTCCAGGGACTCAAATCTATCATCTGCATCACCTCCTACGAGGAAATCATCATCTTCCAGTTGTGGTTCTCTCGCTTGTCCATCCTCTTCTTGTTGCACATCGTCTCCTTGAATGATCACAATGAACAGAGTCACATGAGTCCACAACAAGGGCCCACAGACAACAGCCAACACGGACGCGTGAGCCGCTTCCGAAAGGCTGCCACATACCCACTCCTGCTGCCGGGCACTCGCTGCCCCTCGTCTGGGCCATGGCACAGGCTGTTGCCCACCCTGAAGCTCTGCCCTCACTCTGGTCGAGCGCTAGTCCACCTGAGGGTGGGAGGGGGGAAGGCCTTCTCTCACTAGAACATGAACTCACCAAGCACAGGGACCTCATATATTTTATTTACTATGTACGCCCAGCACTCAGGGCCATGCTTAACCATAGGAAATGCTCAGTAAGTATTTAAGGAGTGAATAAATGAATTCGTAATTGTTAACGTATTTGCCTCTTCTGTTATCACCAGGTTAGAGAGATCACCTTGTGACCTCGCACTGAGAATTGTCCTAAAACTCCACGTAACAATCTTAAATAACTCCATAAAATGTTCTATTGCGAAGAACAGCCAGCTACCTCTCTCCGCCGTGTGCTAGGTCATCTGCATGAGGTCAGCTGTACTGTACTTTGCATCTAAAGGTTGCCGTGTGGAGCCTGGGACTTATGCAGAAATGCCCGCTTTCCTCTTCTGAGACTAACTTTTATGATATACTAAGCTCTCTGCTTCTTTTGTGTAGGTGTTGCATAGGCTACTTATCCCACTGCAATATGGTTTAGCTTGTCACCTTGGTGTAAAAGTGCTCCCAAGGCAACCTGACGTGGCTCCGAGCACAGTATGTCCTATACGTGATACTCTAACCAAGCAACACAAGTGACTCAGCTGTGCTCACGGGGCAGTAAAACGGTTAGGACTGTGGGGTCTCGAGTGTATGGCTCCAAATCCACACCAGCTGTGTGACCCCAGAGACGTTATGTAACTACTCTGTGCCAAGGACTTTTCTTCCATAAAAAGGAAACAGTAAGAGTACCTACTTATAGCGTTGTTGTGAGGATTAAGGCACCTGGAAAACTGCCCGGCCCGTAACAAGCATTTAGGTGTTACTGCTCTTGTTGCGTTATTCTTATCATCATCATCACCATCATCATCATCATCGTAAGGATATTACTCTTTCTGCTGCTACTAAACTCTCCTCAAACACTGCAGGAAGCCTTCCTTCCCTCACCTTTAGTATGGAATAGCGACACTCTCCACTGCTACTGAACCATGTAAGCCCACTTATGGCCACGCTATTTATGTGTTTTCTGTCTTTCCAACACAGCCTGCTACATTGTTTCTCCTCGTTTCAGATTTTCAGCCTGCTACATTGTTTCTCCTCGGTTCAGATTTTCAGCCTGCTACATTGTTTCTCCTCGTTTCAGATTTTCTGCCAATCGGCAAACCAACCACCAATTCTGATTCCTCTCACTGATTTTATCATGCCCCCTTTTCCATATTCTTTTTTCCTTACTCTTGCGTTATCCAGTGCAACTTTATGGTTTTCACATGAGCAGGATTTAGCTCTTGGCCACTGCCCGTTACTTAACGGAAAGTCCCTGTTTTCAGTAGGGAAACCAACCGGACATCATGCATTATCTGAGTCTCCCTTGCTCAATCAGTGACAGCCCGGTACGAGCAAAACAGTTCCCTGCAGGCCGACTACATCTGCGGCACTGCCAAGCCCTCCTCGGCCATTACAGTAACCCCAAGAAGTAGGTACTATTACCCCCCTTCGAAGGATGAGGAACTTGAGAAACTCAGCTAAAGCCCCACAGCGAGTACACGGCAGCCACAGGCCCTGAAACACCGCGAGGAAGCACAGAAGGCCCTGGACAGAGAGTCTACTGCAGAGATGGTGGTCAGGGAGGCCATGTTTCATCGGGTAAGATGTGAAGACCGGAACACACACATACCAGCAAGAGATAATAACACGTACAAAGGCCCGGGGCAAACAGACTCGGCAATTATAAGGAAAAGAGAGGCATTTGGGCTGCAGAAAAGTGACTGAGAGGAGGAAAAGAAAAAGACCAGGTCCACATAAGGCCCATCAAACACCCAACTGGACGGTGATGCTGCCACACTGCGGTCCAGATACGCGCTGGAGGCCAAGCTGGCAGGACCTGCCCGTGGGTCCCATAGGAGGCGAGAAGAGGAGAGAGAAAAATAAGGAAAACTCCCCGGTCTTTAGCTTAAGCTACTAAGTAGAGGGGAGACCAAGACCTAACATATAAAAGAGTGGAATAAAAGCAAAATTTTAGGGGGCTGGGGGGAGAGCTATGAAATGCAAAGGAATCAAGAATTCTGTTTAAGTGCATTTTGAGTCTGAGATACCCATAAAACATGCAAATGAAGATCAACAGGCAGCTGGATAAACCAGGAGCTCAGAGGAGATAGGGCTGCAGATACATACTCAGAAGCAACACAAGTAACATTTAAAGCCATGGCCTCTGTGAATTTCTAAGTAAAGAACACAGTAAGTCCAAGAGGAAGGCTTGTGGCCAGAAACCCAGGCATGCTAGACTTGATTCGGCCCCCTTCTGTCTGGTTTCGTACACCCACCCACCCAAATGTCTACCATATCGTCCCACGTTTCTCTCTCCCCACCTTGGCTAAATTTGGTTCAACCAACCATCCTGACCCACTCAGATCACCAGTAGAGCCCCCCAACTCCTCTCCCCCCCAGCACGCTCCCTCTGCTCATGTTCACACTGCAGAAAGAAGGCACAGCACTCCCTGGCGCCCTCCAATGGTTCCTATTCCTCTGTGAATCAAGTACAAACACCCTTTCCCAATCACTCTCCACCTAGGTACTCCATTGGCCGGTCGCCCCGAACTACTCTTGGATCCTCTTTTCCTCTGGGCTTGCCCACGGGCCACGCCCTTTGCTCAGAACCCTCCCCGAACAACAACCACCTGGCAAAGCATGACGCCATCCTTCGGCTACTAAGTCAGAAAGTCACCTCTTCGGAGAAGCCTTTGGTAATGCCAAAGTCTATGCAAGGCCCACACAGCCATTACAGTTCACCATTAAGGCACCGACCTCATCATACTGAAATCACTGACTTGTTCAGACTGCATCATCCTTGTGTTAGGTTAAAGTGAAAGAAAAGATGCAGGAAGGGAAGTCCTGTGCTTGCCGACAGAGGCAGACGCACGCTCAGGTGCAGTGGCTTTCCTGGCTGAGCAGAAGCCGGTAATGAAAGGACACAGGCTCTGAGACCGCGGAGAGCTGATGGTGAAAACCTACAGCTCAGCCACAGCGGGTCTCCCCAGCACAGCACAGATGGAGCTGGATGGGTGCTTTACACGTAACTCCCAAACACCTAAGACTGAGTAAGACAGTTTAGCAGGCCTGCTAAAGCAGTTTCAATGATAGAGAGTCCCAGTTGTTTTTAAGAAATATACTTTTTCTCCTTTAGGACTCTCTCCAGCTCACACCAAACCATTAGGCGTATCAGGCTACCATGTGTTCTGCCTTCTTCGAAATCCCTTTGTGAGTCACATCTTGGGGTTACACTCTCTGCTTTTATCAAGGGATGTTTCAAGAAACAGTCTCATAAAATCTTAAAGCACGGGTTTCTAAAGTATCATTTAATATTCTCTGTACAGAACTACATATAAGAAATGCTTTAGATGTAAGAGCTGGGGAAATGTTTTATATTCTCTAAGTAGACAGCATGTTCATTTCCTCTCTGGTAACATAACCAACGTAATTAAAAGTTTCTCTTTTTGCTATGGTGACCACCCAAGCATGCAGCCAGGTTCAGCTGACGACAGCTTCCAGATAGCCCATTACAGCTTGCTTGGTTGTGTTCTATTTTCCTCTTCCCTGTTCTTGCCATCTGTTCTTAATGTATCATTGGTCTTAACTTGTTTATTCTCATTTATTCTAACCATTTCTTTATTAAATCTATGCGATAATTTCCTCAACAGTAAGGCAGCGTAAGATAAAACGAGTCTAGTGCTCTTTCAGAAATACTTGTCCTCCAATAATTAAAAAAAACACTCAATTATGATTTAAATTTAAAAATAATGTCAAAGTCACTTTATGTAATTAACCATTATTTGAGCAAGCAATGCATGAGAAAATGGATTTTAACTCATACCATGTTCTGTGTAGACTGCCTCATGGAGAAGGGGCTGAATTTGTTCTTCTACTTCATCTTCAATATTCCGAGGTCCTAAAATGATTACAAAACATAACTAAGTAGAAAAAAAATCTAGATATTAACGAAGAACATGAAACATGACCTCCAGGTACACACATTCAAATGAATATATTTGGTTCATCAACTATGCTACCTTTTCATACCCGTTTGCCACTTTTTTTTTTATATGTTGGCAAACACAGTAAATATTTAAGATTGGTTTTATTTTTTTTTTTTTTTAAGATTTTATTTATTTGCGAGAGAGAGAATGAGAGACAGAGAGCATGAGAGGGAGGAGGGTCAGAGGGAGAAGCAGACTCCCCGCTGAGCGGGGAGCCTGATGTGGGACTCGATCCCGGGACTCCAGGATCATGACCTGAGCCGAAGGCAGTTGCTTAACCAACTGAGCCACCCAGGTGCCCAAGATTGGTTTTATTTTGACAGCAGATATAAATGTTTAGCAAACACCTCACAGAGCAAAATTACTTCAGTTTCTAATTAACAAAATTCACAATCATGAGAGAATAAAGAAAAGGGGATGGGCAAAGCTTTCAGGAAGGGAAGTACTTGGAAATAAAGATGAAAATGTGGAAGATGAGGCCAAAAGACATGAGAGCACCTGACAGGCCACTGTGTGAGGACTGAGAAGGTCAAAAGTTGAGGACGAGAACCCACATGATAACTGACAATCCCTTCGGGCAAAGCCCGTCTGACAGTCAGATCCATAGATTCAAATGGATATAAATTACAAAAGTCAACACTATCAGTAATGACCTTCCGACAACACTGTTCTGCTTATCGGATTACCGGGTTTGTTGAAACAACACACAACAAACAAGAAGCTATAATGACGTTGACACTGTGATAAATTTTCTGTTTAACAAACATCCATGTTCAGTAAATTGAAGTAGCACTAGACTTAGTATCACCCATGTTGTCACATGAAATAATGCCAATGACATCAGTTAGTTATACTGACAAGTTAATCCTCGATGACAAAAACAGGGTAAGTTCATGTGAACTTCAGATAGGAAAAGAGTTTAAGAACTGGTTAGGCTAATCACATTACAAAACCATTCCTGAAGCACAAGAAGTGCTTTCTATTTTTATAGATGTTTGTATATCACAAACCATTTTTATATGTATTTGCATACAATTACAGAAGAGCCTGCCAATCTCTTTTCTTCCCTCCTCGGCTCTTATAATGCCCATGACAGCTTCCTAACCAATTCTTAGTTTTACAACTGCTGACAGCACCATCCACAGAGAATCTAATATTAGTAACTGGAGTGGATGGTACTCTGCTTCTCTGCTTAACCCTTTAATGGCTTCCTCGGCCCAAACAGAGGAAAAGAGGAAAATCTAAGCTCCTCAGAACAGAATAGAAGAGCTCCACAATCTAGCCCTCACATGCCTCTCCAGAATCACCTCCTACCAGCACTGGCTTTGAACTCAGTGAGTCCACCATGCTGTTTCACCTTTCCATGATTCTGTGATGTTCCTCCTTTCCTCTGGGAAGGATTAGGAGAGGCAGAAGCTAGATTGCAATGAGTTAAAAACTGAGTGGAAAATAAGGCAAAGAAAGCAACTGTAGATTCTTTTTTCAAAAATCTGGCTAGTACAGGGCCGGGGACTGGAGGGCAGATAGAAAGTACTGTAGGGACCAAGAGGGGGTTTACTTTATTGTTTTGTAATGAGAGGTATGTACCTGGGTTTGTAGGATAGATAGAGAAGAAAAAGAAGCCAAAAACCTAGATAAGAGAAAGGTTGAAAAGGCAACATTTAAACTAAACCAAACACTGCCAAGAAGTTGAAAAGGATAGGAGTTGAAAATAAACTAACAGATTTAGAAGGACAAGTTATCAGTTAAATGTAGAGCAGTATTAACAAAAATTTAAAAAGGAGAGCTGAAACGAATGGCACAACATTTCAGAGTAGGTATTAGCTTTGAAAAACAGTATTTTTTAAATTATAAATTTATTTAGTGCAAAGTAATATTTGAGATGCTAAATCCAAATACACATTTAATTACAAAACGTTAAAAAAAAGTAGCTCTTTTGCTCGAGTTATGGTACTCTAAAGGATTGGGAAGGAGACAGTAAATTCTAGGATTATGTTTTGAACAAATAAAAAAAATCAGAGCAGCATACTGATCTTAAAAGGGAGAAAAGAAAATCAAATATTATTCATAGACTGACAAAATCAGCCCAGAGTACTTCAGTTGCTAGTAAATATGTAGTGTCATACCAAACCCTTCCAATAGGTGGCAAAATGAAACCAAATTTTGGAGAACGATTAGGTAAAGGGAAACCGTGCAGCAATTAAATAGTACTTTGCAATAAATATCACAGCACAAACAGGAAACGATAGTAACAGATTTGAATTTCATTTGCCAATTTATTCACAGATTTTAGGAGTTTTCCTTCTGTGGGTCACAGGCCCTTGGGTGACTATGGAGATCTCTGAATTCATCTATGAATTCATGTGGATGTACAAGAGGCCTCCCACAGCATCAAGTGGGGGTCTGGAAAGTCTCTGATGGAGAAAGGAGACCCTCCTCTTAAAAAGACTGGGAGTCCAGTAGGCCTCCCCTGTTAGATCTTGGAACCGACCATGACAACACTAGGGTACACTACGTGTCGAACTGTGCTTTCACTATAAGAAGTTCTGGAACTGGAATCCAGATACCTGCCATTTAGTTCATGATGTTCCTAACTGTGCCACCTCCTCTGTGCCTTTGATTCTTGATCCCCCAAATTAAAATTATCCTGTGTAAATTTTTACTAGAAAACATTAAGTTTACTCCAAAATCCCAGAAGAGAAGGAGAAAAAAATACTTCATCTTCCGTAAACATCATGACACAAATTATGGGTAAAACATGATTCTGGAAATTGCAAACTAGAGAGCTGGCAGGACGGCGCACATCCAGTCAGAAGTCGAAGAGAGCTTACCTGAATCCTCGGGGACCTGCTCCTCCAGCCACGGGTATGGCTCAGCTTCTTCCGGTGGGACTGTTGGCTTTGAAGCAGATCTTTCTTTAAGGCCTGCATTTTATTCACAAAGTTAACTCGAGTTTTTTCCTTTTTTTTTTTTTTTTGACATATTAAACCAGGAAAAACAATATTCTCAAACACTTCGTCAATAGTGCAAGTAATTCAGTTTCTCAGACTTCATACTCCATGAGAATGTAGAGATGCTTAAAAACTCAAGTAGGCAAACAGACTGCTCTGTAACTTCACGTGGGCCTTAGCCATCTCTTTACCTAAGTTAACCTTTCACTTAAAAACAATAAAACAAAAATCCTTGCTTAAGCCTTCACGAATCTCTAAAATAGAGTCATGTCTGCACTTGCCAAAAGAAGTCCAATATGAATTCAAGCTCCTCGTGTTCAGAAGTGATTAATTGCTGCTTGAGCTCTGAATCCAGCAGTAAGACAACTAAGATACACTTGAATTTGTTATTTGTTTGCATGCCATATTTTGATTTGTATATAATTACCTGTTCTTGAAAACTATAGTTAAAAATGAGAACAAATCATACATAACTATTTACAATCTTCTCAAGGTACCACTTACAATCATACTGTTCTATAAAGAGCTAAAATACATGAAAACAAAGATAGGTGTGTGTGTGTGTTTTTTAACGTCTTAAGGAAAATAAAACATCAGGGTAAATGAACATGAAGGCTGATTTTAAAGTCAACACCAGTCTAAAATCTATTAGACTAAATGATTTCTTTGATATTCTATATGAAGAACATTAAAATATATCCTCAACTAAATACAACTCTTTAGAAAGTTAAATCAGGTCCCAGAGTCTGTCATTCCATTCACCAGCTCCTGGCTCTTCGTTACCCACAGCGAGAATCTTGTACCAACAACTGTTACTAGAGGAAGTGTGTCATGCATGTCAATGGCCTACAGTGGAAAGGTCACTACAGAATTGAGAGGCATTTTTCTTCTCCTGAGCACTTCAGACCACTCTTAATGTACATATGCTACTGTAATCTGCAAAACTCTCCATGTCTTTTACTTCTTTTTGATTCCTTGTATTTTTCCTGACTCTTCCTTTCATTTTTCTCTCATTGGCAAAAACACACTCTCACCTTCTTCTCTCCAATTCTAAAGATAGTGAGACAGAGATACACAGGATTCTACCTCATCACTTATATTTGCTTCAGTTACTTATCTTCCACGCTATACTATCAAAACAAACACCAATGGATACAGCTGTGTTCTACTCCTAACTGTATAGTGACTTCTAACTATAATGTAGATTTCAAAGGGAATACACAAATAACCAGGGATCCTCAATGTAGTTCAATTTCAGGGGGTGATGGGTAGAGGCGAAGGCCTTATTAATAAAACCCATTACATTTCAAATTCCGAATTCAGGACTGAAAACTCCCATGCTCTTTCCCATTTAAATGTCTCTCAATTGTTAATGGAACAGGTATGAAACAGGTATGAAACTATTCATTACTACGTTCTGCTGAATGAATAGGGTAAACCTTCCTAACTGTGTCATTTATCTTTGTACTCTCAGCACCTCAGGAAATGCCTGGCATATAACAGGTGCCCAGTAAGCACCTGCTCAAGGGCTGAACATCCCCAATGGTGCGGCTACTCTGTTAGTTTCAATGGCTGCAGAGATCCTCTGTGGGACGAGGGCTCCTTGGCCGCACTAGAGAGGCTAAAGGCTATAAAGGTGGGAAAGGGGACTCACATCAGTTTCCTACTATTACCAGAGAGATTCCTATCTGTGCCCCGGCATCCACCACTACAGAGCCATGGGACTCATTTGCCTGGAGCAGTCCCAGGTTCTGTCCGTTCTGCTGCAATCATTATTTCTTCCTCAGAAATATCTCAGTTTGGATGAAAACCCACAGGGTCATTCTTCACTAATCCTCGATGCAGCAGGTTTTCAAATTGTGCTCCGTGGGTTCAATAAGCAGTGAAATATTTCCCCAACAAACAATAAAGATTTAAACTGCCTACAAATCCCATTCTTATTGAATTTCAGGAAGTTTCATTTGAAAACAATTTTCGATGTGAGAACTGTTTGAAAGCTGCTAGCTTCCCAATATTTAGACATATGGTTCTCATAGTCAGCTTTCTCTCTATCAACTGGAGTTGTCTCTAAAATTGAAATTGTAGAACCACAGGAGAAAGCAAAAGCATATAACAAGAGAAAATATTGAGTAGTTTTCTTTTCTGTCCAAAGTGGCAGTTGAATTGTAAATTTATTGATACTTGGGGCACCTGGGTGGCTCAGTTGGTTAAGCGACTGCCTTCGGCTCAGGTCATGATCCTGGAGTCCCGGGATCGAGTCCCGCATCGGGCTCCCTGCTCGGCGGGGAGTCTGCTTCTCCCTCTGACCCTCCTCCCTCTCATGCTCTCTCTATCTCATTCTCTCTCTCAAATAAATAAATAAAATCTTAAAAAAAATAAAAATAAAAAATAAATAAAAATTTTAAATTTATTGATACTTGGTCACAGCTACTTTCCAGAGGTGAAATCAGCATAAAAGTAAACCATAATGTAAACTTCAAAAAAGCTGAGGATCACATTAACACATCTCCTTCCCTAGACCCCTATAAACTTTCTAAAATTAAAAAAAAAAAACATTCTAGACTAATTCTTATTAGTTTGATAAGCCATATGGAAGAATTAGCCCTATAAGCTTTCATTCTGGTGTTTCGAGAAATTATGTTGCCATCCAAGTCTATTTTGATCCGTGAATAAGTGTTCCTCAGGAAGTAGTGGTAAATCCAGGTCTCATATAAAATTTTAAGGCAAAAGTAAAAACTAAACAAAATAAAAATACATATAAGGTCAAGCAGTAATCAAAGGAAAGGTTTTCAAATTGGATTTATGAGATACAAATGGCAAGGACGTAGCCCTGAAATAAATATTCAAAATTACCATATGAAATAAATGTCATCACTTTTGATGTTCCTAGGGTTGCATACAACAAAACACCAACTCACACTAGCTCAAGTGAAAAAGAAACTTACTGTCTAATCTTACAAGGAGTGCAGAGACAGGTGGGCTTGCTCTCAGCACTAGCTTCACCCTCACGCTGGCCATCGGGGATCCCCTAGCTGCAAGCTCCTCTTTTGGACTAGAGGATGTCCAGAAGCAAAGAACCACCTCCTGCTTTGCTTCTCTTAGGACTTGAGGAAATCTTAGCTGGAAGCAGAAGCTTCCAGCAGTCTTCTCTTTCAGCTTTAACAATCAAAACCAGAACCCATTTCCATTTCTAAGCTGGCAAAGGGAACAGGATAACCATAATGCCTGAAAGTAATTATCTAGGGTTGAATGAAAGTTGCAAGTCAACCACAACAGCTCCTGCATGATTTGAAAAATCAATTAATTGCCTTAAAGCATACCTTGTTTTTAGTTCTTCGGGCGCATCAGAAAAATTAGGAAATTAAAAAAAAATGTCTGTATTTAATAAATATATGATTTTTCTTACAATTTTAATTAAAAATGGAAGAAGTTATAAAGTAAGTGATGTGAGCACTTTAAGTCAACCATTCATAGCAAACTTGAGTATCTGACAGTTACCTTAATCCAGTATTAGCTTACTTCTTTCACTGCTACCCTACTATACCTGAGAGCAATGGGAAATAAATGCATTTTCTTCCTATCTGTATGTAGCAGTTTAAAACTTAACTAAATTGCATATGGTATTCATTCACTCAGCAACTATTTAGCACCTACTAATGCAAGGCACTGTTTTACAGAAAATGAACACTGAAAAGCCCTACTTCTCATAGGGAGGACAGAATTTTTAAAAATAAGAAACCTGAAATATTTAAAGTATATTGAATGGGGAAGATAGGGGACAGGGAGTGCCAGGCCATGAGGGAAAGAGGAGAGGCTATCTACAGTGAATTGATGAGGAAAGGTCTCATTGATAAAATGTAAACAGATTCCTAAAGGAAACCAGGGATGTGGCCCTGTGACTTGGGCTGGGGAAGAATGTTCCAGGGAGGCTCTGGACCAGCAAGTACAAATTCCTCAGCTGATCTGGGGTGAGGGGGAGAACAAAGTGCTGGGAGTGAGGAAGAGCCACGTGGCCAATGCAGCTAGAGAAAAGGAGCAAGGGCATGAGAATCAGAAAGGTCCTGGGGTCACCTGATCATGGAGCTATTCATTCTGACTGAAAATAAAGGATTCATTTTTCCTAAGAGTTCTATACAAACCAGTTCCTTGACAAAATCTGGGAACATAAGAACGGCAAATAGGACTTCATAGACTAAGCCCATAAAAGCTAAGACATTTTTAAAAACTGGTTTATCAATCTTTGGCTTACTGACTCAGTAGTGTAGAGATTGAAAATTTTGATCTTTTTTTTTTTTTTAAAGATTTTATTTATTTATTTATTTGACAGAGAGAGACATAGCGAGAGAGGAAACACAAGCAGGGGGAGTGGTAGAGGGAGAAGCAGGCTTCCTGCAGAGCAGGGAGCCCGATGCGGGGCTTGATCCCAGGACCGTGGGATCATGACCTGAGCCGAAGGCAGACGCTTAACGACTGAGCCACCCATCTTATCTACCTAGGTTACTCCAGCTGCTGTGATTCAAAGGGGAAGAGCTCAGGACTGCTCCTGCTTCCAAATGCAAGTAGTCTAACAGTATAAATCAATATACCCCAAGAATAACCCTAATAGCTACATGATCTTGAGAAATATTCTGGAAAATCAATAAACCAGAAAGACGCACATACTGATTGACCATGCTAATCGTCGTTGTGGCTCCTTGCTTGTATAATCAGCCAATACAGATCTTAGTATCCCAACTGCAGCCCTGTCAAAATTCTGCCAGAAACTAAAAGAGCTGCCCCATGATACACAATAAGAGCCATTCCAGATTCAAAGCGTCTTCACACGACCCAAAATCAACAGACATACTGCAGGAAGAGGATGACCTAAATCTCAAAAGAATAAAACTGCCAAAAGGGTTCCTAAGAGCTTGGGTTTCAGCACCCCTGAAGGGTCTCCACCAAGACTGGAATGCGGTGGGTTCGCTTGAACATCTGCAACACAAGATGGTGTACAGGAGCTCAGGTTCATGAACCAAGAGGGCTGCCACTGAATTCCATCTGAATCCCATCTTGAGTGCATTACCACTGATTCAGCTTGGCTTTCCACAAGTATGGAACGGGGATAAAACTCTCGCCTTAGAAGGGTTTCAAGAATTAAATGAGAGAATTTAAACCCAGCAAATATACACCCATGTTTTCCCCACAAATTAATTTTTCCCTTCGTTTCTTCTAAAAGAGCCGAATTTACCACCTTCCCTGCACACATACAACATGAACACAACGATCGGCAACGTCCAAGGTGGTTAAAGCATCCTGCAATTACTGCAGAAACTCGGTCTTTCTTAAAAAAAAAAAAAAAATTCTTTTTTTTTCTTTTTAATATTACTCAATAGCATATACATATCTGAAATATTTTTTACACGATCTGTGCTTTATGTGTTCATCATTCAATAAACATATATTGAATGCCTATTACTCTCAGCTTTCGTGATAGGTGCTGGACATAAATCACAGTCCGGTAGGAAAGCAAAATCCAGCAGTGAAGCAAAGTGATGAGCGTGATAATCGGGAGACACACAGTCCCCCAGCCTGGGAGGATCGGAGAGAACATCAGTGGAGACGTGATGAGTCAGCTGGCTCCTCAGCAGCGGTGGAACACGGCCCACCAAGTGGGCAGCTGGCTTCGGTTCATTATTTTCTTCCTCAACCCCTTGTTTATTTCCTAACATTTCACTAGAGACTGCAGTCACCTTGTCACTTGTATCCCCGTGCCTAGCACAGCCTGGTATGCTGCAGGCACTCAGAATATTTGTTGAATGGATCCATACATGCAAAATAGAGACGACAAAGCACATAGGTATTTACCAAAAGTAACAAAAGCCTTACGTATACGTCTTCCTAAGCTTTAAGTATATGTCTTCCTCTCATCTCCTAGGATGCAAGAGAAGTAATGTTTGAGGCAAGGAAGAAATAAATGACGGAACTCTAGGATGCACAGATGCTAATGTAGAGTGATAAATACACATAAAGTGAAATCAAATGAGGTGTGAAATGAGAATAAAGAGGAGGAAAATAGAGGACTTCCTGCTTTGTAGGGCTTACAAGATGGAAGCTTTTGTGAAAATTGGTTTCTATATAAAAATGATATCCAAACCGGTAATAAACATCTAAGGCATGTGGTTTTGTCTTCAGGCAAACAGAGGAGGAAGGACAGGAGGCTGAAGACTGTTACTGGGGATCTTTTCAGATTACTCCCAAACAAGATTTCCATGAGAATAACACTTAGAGATCTGCGACATACAACCCACCCTTCCGTTTCCTAAGAATGAAAACTTTCTCTTTAGCTAGAACCGGGGGGAAATGAACAATGTGCCAGCTCTTTATGCAGGTCCAATACCAGCTAGATCCCACAGCCACATGAAGGAAAGGTATTATCTTCAATTTACAAATGAGGAAAACCGGCATTTCCAAGATGCAATTAATAGTGAAATAATCCAAGTTATCAATCTGGAGAATTGTTACCAATGGAGAATTATTCCAGGAGATGGAATAGTGGAGAACAGAGGAGAAAGGAACCAAAGCCAGGAGCTGTGGCCCAAGTCGCCAGACCCATTTCATTGAAAATGATACTACAGTTAAAACATTTAAAATCTAAAAAATCACTCTTGCGTACTACTTTTATCTGGTTTTTTTCCCAATGGAAGTATGTATAGGGAGTCCTTATTATCCAAATAATCATTATTAAAACCTTTGAAGGTACAGAGTTGTATGACTAAGCAGGTCATAACAGTATAAAATACTTTCTATGAACCAATTACTTATAGAATGAATCCTCTTGGGTTAACTCAAGCATTCATGCTGATGAATTTATGTCAATTTATCTATCAGTCTCTCCCTTATCGTGAAATGTTGATAAGACCGTTTATACACAATGCAAATCACCCACAAAATAAAACCAAAAATCTTGTAAAAAAAAGTAGTAATAAGATTTCAAAAAGGTGATTAGTAATGATGTTAGCAATAACTAAAATTCACACACAAAGCCCTTAACGAATGAAACCAGACATTGCGCATCACAACAAATGAAGAAAGAGATGATATAGTTCTTCAAAAAAAGTAATCTAAATATTAAAGGATAAAAAAGATTCTTGGAAAAATTGATAGGCTCCCAAATATTTTTGTAAAACTGACTATCTTTATCTTTACAGTGACCGTGCCACTCACGTGAAATACTATCCTACAAAACTTAAAGAAAATTAGGCCAGTAATGTCATTTTTCAAAACCTGATGTATCATCTCACAGTGTAACTGAAAGAACAATTTTGTTTGTGATATGACAAACCTACTTTCTTAGTATTTCGCTTTCACTTTTCAGGACTTCTTCTGACTCCCAACTACTTTGTATTAGGAAATTTTTGTCCCTGTTTTTAGATGACTTTTTAAAAAGGGTAATAACCTTTCTGGTTTTAATTATCCTTAGATAACAATATGAAGCAGCAGGAAATAGAAATAACTACGCTCCGAATCAAAAGGTGAATACAAGCACAGTTTTAAATCCATTAATCATAAGCAAAGTTTCTCCCACACAAAGTTTTTAGTTGAATAGTAAGTGCCAATGCAACTAGATGAAGTGTGACCTCAGCTTCAATAAATTCAGCTGAAGCCTTTATTTACTGAAGAAAAGGGGAGGAAAAAAAATAAATCCATTCCCAGTTCATAAGAACTCTTGAAATATATTTAAATGCTTTTAGTAGAGATGTTTCAATTTAATTCTTGAGCTGATATTCAAAGGAAAACTATGACAGAAGTAAAATATTTCCAAGCGCTTTACCAAATGGCAATAGATAATGTGAATGTGCTTATGCTGATGAGGTTATCCTAAGATTTTTTTCCCCTCTTTTTCTTAGAATTTAGCATTTATATACTTTATCCCACATCACTTCTGTCTCTTAAAAACCAATGGAGAAATTATTAGAATGCCCTCGGTAAATGCAAATATAATTATCAGCCCTTCTCCAAGAAAGAAAAAAAAATCTGTAGAAAAAAATAACACTTAAAATTTGGTACATGAATTAAAAAATCAATCCATTTATCTTAGTGGCAAGCTCTACCGTCAGGATATATTTTTAAGATGTTGTAACTTCTATGTGTGTGGTGAGTAAATGTTTTGCTTCTTGTTCTGGTCAGTGCTCAGTTGGAGTCTCCCTCTTCCCCTCCCAGAAACCCTCCTCCCTGCAGGAAAAATTTCATATGGTTTAGCGGGACCCATTCCAGCCCCCGCCCAAAGCACCGTGCACAGAAGCCAGGCCGGGAAGACTAACCCATCCCCTCTACAGACCTGGTCACAAATGGTCACCAGGCCTACCCAGTGCCGTTGCAATTCTCCCAGAGCCGTTCCAGAAAACTGGCTCTTTGCACTAGGATTGCTCAGATAGAAAGATCCGTCTGGGGCTTGTTGAGCACCATCTTCTTCATCAAGTGGTAGCAACTCCATATAGAATAAAAAGTCAAGGAAAAGCATCAGCAGAGCCAAGACTTGAGATGAGAAGTAGGAAGAAACCCAGCTCCGATGACAGGTCTGGGCTTGGGATCTATCCACCTGAAGCTGGTGCCCCTGTGTCTGCCAACCAAATGAGCCATAACATTCCCAGTGTGGTTTACAATGTCCCAGTGATCTATACAACAAAACCCTGACTAATCGACACAGGAAACCCCAAGTGAACACACGTTACAATTTCTTTGGGCCATAGTTTTTGAACAAGAAAATAATAGGATTGGATTAGCTAGATTGGCTATTATTCTCCAGGATTTCCTGCTGGCTATAAAATTCTTTCAGTTGGCACTTTTGTCAACTAAATGTCCTGCTTGATTTTAAGCAGGACAGGTGACAGCACGTAAGAAAATGGTGCACAATACTTTTAGAGACACTGGCGCTTAATGCTTATTCATTTCTGACTTGAAATATTTTCAATTAGGCCAAATTCTCTGCTTTTAAGCTCTTAGCAGAAAAAGTTGAAGAATTATTATTTTGGGGGCGCCTGGGTGGCTCAGTTGGTTAAACGACTGCCTTCGGCTCAGGTCATGGTCCTGGAGTCCCGGGATCAAGTCCCGCATCGGGCTCCCTGCTCGGCAGGGAGTCTGCTTCTCCCTCTGACCCTCCTCCCTCTCCTGCTCTCTGTCTCTCATTCTCTCGCTCTCAAATAAATAAAATCTTAAAAAAAAAAAAAAAGAATTATTATTTTTTAAGATTTATTTATTTATTTGAGAGAGAGCACAGTGGGGAGGGGCAGAGAGAAAGGGAGAAAGAATCCCAAGCAGACACTGCTGAGTGTGGAGCCTGACATGGGGCTCAATCTCACATCTCTGGGATCACGACCTGAGCCGAAACCAAGAGTTGGACACCCAACCGACTGTGCCACCCAGGCACCCCTGAAGAATTATTTTAAAAAAGTAAAAGCTTTGTGGCAGCACTTTTGATTCTGTTACAACAAATCAGGCTGCTCTTCTCCAATTCATAACTGAATCTCACCAGTAGTTGCAATTAGAGATTTAAGACTTCATGCACAGGACGGCACAAACCATTTGTAGAAATGTATTCTTACTGAAATTTCATTTTATTAAATGTTTTCTGATTAAGTTCTGATCTCTAGTTAGAGCTCAGATTTGAAGCTCCTTAGAAATGGTAAACCATAATACAATCAAATATGAAAGATGCCACTCCACCGAAATAACCTGAAAAACCATGTGATATAAAATGAAAGTATATCCTAATTTGAAATACTTAAAGTCTTATTATTTCTCTTCTGAGTCTGTAAAGATATTGTCAATAAAATTGTTCTAAAACTGTTCTTCTAAATCAAATTCTTTCTTTTATTCATGACTGCATCCAGAGTTCTCGGAACAGTGCACGCTGCATGCAAGAAACTTAAGTATTCACTGGGTGACAAAAGCAGGTGGGGAGGAGTGGCAGGAAGAGAAGCGAAGAGGGTGAGTAGCCAGAAGGAGGTAAAAGAGCCAATAAAAGAGTGGGGAGGAGAGACTCCGAAGGAGAGAAAGGGGAGGGGAGGGAAAAGGAGGATCCAGGGAACAGCCTGACGAAGTGGCTGCCGCCCCCCTCCCCCCAGAGACTGAGGGGAAAGAGGACCCCAGGGGCTGCCACAGGAGCCTGAGGAGGGGGAGAGAGAGGATGGGGAAGGAGAGGGGAAGGGGAGAGAGAGAAGGGCAGGTGAAGGGGAAAGGGAAGCAGGAAGCGGGAAGGGAAAGGAGGGAAGAAGACAAAGGGTAAAGGGAGAAAGAAGAAAACCTCCCACCTACCTGAGCATTTGTCACACCTGAAAGGCACTCTGTGCATACACACTGTGGAAAATCTTAACATTCTTATTTAGCTCCAATGAAAGTATTCAGTCAATTAATATGTTCATTACAATTCATATTATATATATACATTTATCTGGATACATGATCAATAAATTAATAAAAACAGAAGCTATTACATCACATTTTTATTACATGGTTTTTACAAGCGTCATCTTTTAAACTGAGATGTGGAAGACAGTGCATCTAAATTTCAAACAGTTTACGTACTGAGCACCAATAAATACATTCAAGGGCTATCTGACACATCTTCACCAACCGGAGCAATACTAAATTTTCTATGCCATTTAGCAGCAAATTACGATGAACATTACCATTTCCTGGGATGACAATATTAGAGCTTTCAGTTCTTTCTTGTCTGGTTATTTCCCTTGGCTGAGTGTGCGTGTTTGCTAGAACTTTTCCCTTTCTTTGCATCATCTTTGTCTGTGGACGCCATTTTACCAGAAGCATCCTTTACATTTGTGGACTTTTTCCTACTTTCCTTGGCTTTAGCACTTTTGTCTAGGCCCACATTCTCCTTCCCTCTGTCCTTTTTCCCCTTAGGAGACTCTTTCCTGGATATATCTGCATCAGGAATTTTCTTATCCTTCCGGTCATCCTCCTTTTCTTTCTTCCCCTTTTTTCTCTCTTCGTTCTTACTCTCCTTCCTTGACTCAGGTTTCTCTTTTTCCTTCTTGAGCTCTTCTTTAGTGAGTTCTTTAACTTTCAGGTTTTCCAATCAAAGGAAAAAAAGTTTATTGAAAGCATCTCTTAATTCACAGGACAGTAACTTAGTGCTAAAGTATGGTCTTTATCTCTCCACACACATGAAATGTTCATTCAGAAAGTGACTTCCATCCCCTAGTTTTAAACAGGTTAAAACCAGATGCAAATCTCTACAAAATATCAGCTACCAAAGAAATGCCAGAAACTCGCCATCGTATTTTTCCAGCTTGAAATAGGTTATGACTTGTTTTAAAATAAGGCTGACATGCAATATTATTCAAATGAATCCATCCATAAACTTTACACAAAGTGTTAACAACTCACATTTCACAATTATAATGACATAATTAAAGGAACACTGGCACCATTAAGAAAAAAATTTCCATAACTTACAAGTATCCATACAAAGATAATTTTAAAACTTTTAGTTCTAACAAAAAATCATGTCCTTAAAATATTTGTGCTTACAAGCCTTGAAAACAAATACAATGCACAGATGAAAAAGTAAATACCATTTAATTTTCTTAGCTAAGTAAGAAAAAAACAATATCCACGAGCGTGAAATTTTAAATTCATTATCTATAGTACTTAAAATGACAAGCAGACATTCTTGTCTGCTTATATTCAACATTATGAAATCAGTATTCCTTTAAATATGCTTTCCTGTTATTTTATGTAGAGCCACTCAAGCCAACATGTTGTTCATCCATGCTCATAGGCAGGGGAGCAATTAAATGGAACATACAGCTAATTCCAAATCTCGTGTAAGACCAATCCTGCTTCCAACCCGTTTTACATAAAGTTTAATAGAGCTGCTAGCAAAAGCTTTGAATTCCACCTTCTTGCTCCCTCATTAGGAAATCTAAAAGAAGCAAGGTATTTGCTGCATTACATAGCATCTAAGCAGAAACAAAGAAAACTAAAGATTTCTTTAATAAAATATGGAAGACGTTTAGGCCCATCAGAATCGTGTAAAATTCACATAGCTCAAAATGTATTTAATTCTTCCTGAAAATCTTTTTAAGACCTTCTAAAAATACAGAATAGCATTCATAAAGCAGCAATGGTCTGAACCCTCCCCTACTTCAGTGCTGTTTGTAGAGACATGGATCCTGCCACTGCCAGAGCTCTTACTCAAGGCTGTACGATCCTGTTCTGCACAACTTGTACAATATTAAATCTTTAATGTCTGATTCGTCTCTCCAGATCAAGAAGTATAAACTCTACTTTGTCGGCCATTTATCTCATAAATAGTGACATAAGAATAAAATGGTAAAAACGGTTCCCTCCCTGGGAGTTATTCAGATGGAACACAAAGTTAAAACATTAAAATTCCCTAATCTTAAAATTAAAATACAAATCACAAAACCCTGCAAGTCACAGTCATAATGTTTTACCAAAAAACAAACAAACTAAAAACAATATGCCAAGCACTTGAACACAAAAGAATATTACAAGTTAATAAAGAAAAACATGCACTTCTCCCATACCCCTGTCCCTAACGGACATAAATACTGATATATGAACAAGACAAACCACAAGGATATAAAAAATAAGGCTGTAATAATAAGCTGTTAGCCTACATATGATGGTTGACAGGTACAGTGATTTTTAAAGAATTAAAATATCAAAACACAGGAAATTCTATACCAACGAAATGCAGTACTCCAGATTATAAGTCTAAGTTTTCATTTCATTGAAAACTACAAGTGTGCTCACATTGGCTTTTATTATGCTCTAAGACAAAGTGTCACCAGAGCTTCTGAAGAAATGAAATCAATCAGTGAAGAATTCATCTTCTCTTCCAATAGTAATTAAAAAATTCAAACTAAGAAAGCTTTTAGGTTAGACAATAACAAGTTTAGATGTAAGTTTATATGTAGTATAATATCATGATATCATTATATGTTTTTAGTTTAAAGACTGTTACAAAAGTTTTGATACCATAAAAAAGGAAATTACTTAAAATTATAGGCTTGAGGCAAGAAATTCTTTAATGACGTCTTGATAAAACTACTACTGGCCAAAGGTGCAGCCCAAATCAAAAAGCAATGTTTAGCATTAGTAACTGCATTAAAGTATCTAGAAAATGTCATGCAATTTCAAGCATTAAACTTGATTCACTCAAGGCTAATTTGAAGAACAGAAAATACCTTTAGCCTTAGTTTTTCTCTTGGCTACCCCACCAGGTCCTTCTGTTGGTATTTACAAGATGAAAATAGGTTATAAACAGAAAATACTAAAGGAATTAAAAACAAAGTATTTTTTTAAATAATACAATAAATATCTATAGTTAAAATCAATGCCTTCATTAAACAAATTAAGTTAAACTCACCATTTTAAAAACACACACCTTTGACACATAAATATCTATCATTTAGATGTCATTTTGAAACCTTACTTTCACTATAACAAAAAATGCACTGCAATCACCTTATTAAGTCAGCCAACTTCATGACTTGCCACAGACCTGAAAGAATCGTGGGCTTTAGAAAAACCTAATTACGACTGGAAATAGCATTTCCCACTCAGCGGTACCCGCATCACCAGTGGCCGTCTGCTCGGCACAGATGACCCATTACAAGCACCACACATTAAAGGACCAGGGGACTTCACTCCCCTACTCAATCGTCATTGCCATCCAAAGAAAGGATAGCATATTTTGATAGAATTTTAATCTCTACTGTTTGAAAGATCATTGCTTTTTTCCTCTATGGCCTCAAACTTTCTTTATAAAAAGAAATTATACAAACAAGTAAGAATGACACCATCATGTAGGTATATGTTAATTTTTTTACCCTTTATCTAAAAACGTTACAATAGCTTTCTATTTCTTGTCTTGGCAAATAAAAGTTCTGACAATGGGTTTAACCTCTAACACACGTCAATACCTCGCAGTACACTCTCATTCTAACCACGCTGTATTTGGCATCCCATTCAACTGATGTTCTCAGTTCTCTCTCCTGATCACATAAATGCTATTTTATACTCATGTATCAGCAAACTTTCCAAGGTGGCATTCCAAGTTGCCAACCCACTTCCTAGGCTCTTAGAGTGGGAGGTGTGGTGATTACTGGTAACCTCCTGTGGGGGCAGCACCATCTGTCACTCAGCAACAAATGGCTACGGTTGTACAAGAAAGCCCCCAAGCAGGACCCACTCTGTGTTTTTCAAAACCCTAATCACACCCCCACTTTCAGTATGAGGTGCTTTCACTCCTGTTATATTAGTCAAATCATCCCCCATTCCTAAATTCCTTTCTCTTTCTCTCTCCATTGCAATTTGTTTCCATCAACTGAGATAGTCCATTTGAGAATGGCAATTTATTTTGGTTGAAAATACCATTATCATCAGATGGTAGCTATACTTGTCGTGAGCATAGCATAACATGTAGAGTTGTCGAAATACTATGTTGTACATGTGAAACTAATGGAATATTGTGTGTCAACTATACTTCAAAATAAAAGAAATTATCATCATCATTATTCTGGAAAAAAGTATTAGTGTATGTCTTACTACTGACTCCATTTAAAAAAGAAATGTGAACTAACTGTTTCATACGGCTATCTATACCTGTCCAATTACTTATATACATACAGAATCATAACTTGTGTGTGTGTGTGACAAATCATTTTTCACAGATAAAACTTGAATCTTTCCTAAACTCTATTAAAAACAGCATGCCACCTTATAATACTGAATGCCATCTTGGACCACTCCCCACTAAAGTTTATTTCAGAATCAAATATCAAACTTATTCTTGTAATACCAACTTTTAAATACATGGGCATTATCCAGTGTGCAAAAGAAATGAGCATAAAACATTAAAATGCATGTTTAATGCTGTTCATGTCCCTCTCCTGACTCCTGCATGTTCTCTCAACGCATGCCCAGATTTTCCTGTTAAAAAGCAGAGTGGTAAGAATCAGAATCAGACAACCCAACCACCAAAGCCCACTGTTATGACACAGTCAAAGAGCTATATTGATGAAAAGGCTAGAGTTGGGACGCCTGAGTGGCTCAGTGGGTTAAGTGTCTGCCTTCGGCTCAGGTCATGATCCCAGGGTCCTGGGATCGAACCCCGCATCAGGCTCCCTGCTCAGCAGGGAGCCTGCTTCTCCCTCTCCCTCTGCCTGCCGCTCCCCTGCTTGTGCTCTCTCTCTCTCTGACAAATAAATAAAATCTTTAAAAAAAAGGAAGAGAAAAGGCTAGAGTTAACTTTTGACATTAATAAAATATTAGATTAGCATTTGCTTAGTGAAACAGGAAAAAATAATGAGTGCTTCATTTAAAACTTTTCCAGGGATTTGGGCACAAATCCTTAAAGTGAGACATACAATGTGTAATGCACTGTACAAAATTCCAAAGTATCAACTTTAGCTAAAGTTGATGAACTTAAAGAATATAGTCAATAAGCTTTCAGTATTTTTGACATGATAAAGACAGAGCTAATATTTAAACCACAACTACCACATCCAGTCTCAGAAAGAAAGGATACAGACAGCAGAGAAGGCACCAAGCACAGCACCAAGAAAAGAGGAAGTTAACAGAGAAGCCCCTACATAACAAGAAATGAGAGGAGAGTCAAGAAATACAGTATTCTTCAAGTCAAAAGTGCAGTTTTAGGAAGGAAGGCAGGAACAAAGGTTTAGGATGAGGACATTACTGAGTTGTTAGTTATTAAAAGTCCCATAAGGCTCTTCAGGTTATAGTTTTACAAGCAGTGGAAGAGGGGGTCACATGACAATGAGACAACATAGGTGGGAAAAGGGTGACCAAAAACCCAGGGTGCTGATGGGGACCCCTGACTGCCTTCTTCATAGAAGACAACTGCTCACATGTGGAATTTCCCATGGTTCCCAGGGAGGCAGAAAGGAATAAGGGTTTGAATGATCTCACTGTGTCTGCATGTTTGATGGCTAGAGGAAACAAAAGGCATGCCTACAGGGAACAGGAACAGAGCTAGCAAGAGAGAAATATTATGAGGCCAGAAGATGCAGGGGGAGATGCAGGCAAAGACTTGACTTTGGAAGCCAGAAGATGCAACATCTGTAAAAATGATCAATGAGAGGAAACAATGAAGAAAATTCTGAGAATAAAGAAATGCTATGAAGAGTAGAGAGAGGAAGACAATGGAACTGAAGCCAAAGATGACTATGTTGGTAAAGCTGAAAGCAAAATCGCCTTTCCAGCAGAATAAAGTGACCCTGGAAGACAGAAGAGCATGGGAAAGGTTTTGAATACCTACTAAAAGAGTAACTGTCACCACAGTGAGCACCTTACACAGGCTCCGTTCAGGTAAATTAAGAAGAGATCTTTTTCCAAAAACGACGTGAAGCCCAGTGGTGGAGAAGGAGTTAGTGGTGATGTAGGACTGGTGACAGCATATAGAGAAAAATTAAACCAAACAAACAACCAAAGAAAAACCTTTGTGGACATTAGAGAAGTGGCCCCAGAGAAAAACACAAGGCAAGTATGTAAGACTTTGCTTTTATATAATTGTATACAATTCCTAATTATAGACTGAATTAAATTTGTAACTATGGTTGATGTGGACTCCCTTTACTGTCAAAAATCAACAAGCAAGCCCTATTTTTCTCCTTTTCTCTCTCTACTACCATAGTCAATGCCCAGGGGTTAAAAAAAAAGGGGAGGGGGAACTTATCAAGCAGTAAAATTCATGACAATATTCATGACAATATAAGGTAACTCCTTAAAAATAGTTCCCAAGTAGTATATAGAAAATTGTATCAATCAGAGACTGAAAAGGAAGCATTTTGATGTTCTGTAATTCATTGGGATGAAAGTTGTTTTTGTTGCTACAATACATTCCAACTGAAGGCAGTCATCAAAAAAGCATCAGGAAGTGGCTGCAGCCAAAGGGAATGGCAAAGAAGAAGTGATCACCATGTTCTTTACTTCCTTTTGCCGTATGGTTACTCTGATGGTTTTTAAGGTGATTACTGTTAATAGCTCTGTTAACTTTTTTGAGAATTTTTTAACAGACGTTTAAAAAAAACAGGTCTTATGTTCTGCCCTGAAAACATGAGTTGCCTAAAAGTAATTAATGTTATTCTGGCAACTGCCTCAGAGCCGCTTATCCCACACATTTTCAAGATGAAATATTCTGTATCAAAATACAAATGCTGAATCATTAAGCCAATGGTTGGACCTATGGTCCTACCACATGCAACAGATATAATTTTAGAAGACTGGCTCCATTACAGAAACCCAAGTAGCTCTGCAGGTTTTCGGAGAGTTGGCCATAGACTTGGTCGGCTGGGTATCACTTTGTACTTTGGTCACTTCCGTCACTCCCACAGGCCCTGGTGGGACCTGTTGAGTCACCCTGAGCTTCAGTTTCTCATCTTCCTCCTTCCCATACTGAAACATCACAGTTTATTTCAACACTGACTACAGATGGCAAAAAAATAAAATAAAATGAAAAGGTCCCAAATGCCTAAGTAACAGTTCTCTGCTCTAAAACTCATGTTTTAAGGGCAGAACATAAAACCTGTTTTTTTAAATTTCTGTTAAAAAATTCTCAAAAAGTTAACAGTGCTATTACCAGTAATCACCTTAAAAACCATCAGAGTAACCATACAGCAAAAAGAAGTAAAGAATTGCTCTAGAATGGAAGTCTAGTTTGGCTAAAATGCATACCCGTGCATACACCAATTTCCTTTTTATTTTTAAATAGATGGTGTAGCAATATTATCACAGACATTTTTGAAAAAAGAAAGCTACAAACCTTCCAATGCTCTATGATAAGTGGGGAAGGGAAGATCAGAACGTAAGAGAATGGAATGACTCAAAGTTTAGGAAGGGATTGTAACCAGAGGCTGGAAGTTTGCATGAAGAAGGCAGACTCAAATACGAACAAAAAAAAAAGACACTGGAAAGCTCACGGGAAGACATCAGTTAGCACAGGTCAGTTTCCCATATGAAATTCAAAATGTTGTTTCTCTTGAAAAAAAAAAAGTCCAATAATTTTTTCACTTAAGTTGGTTTAAAAAAAAAAAACCCTCAGTGTTTTATTAGACAATGGGTAACTTCTGAGGTTATCACTCATCAAGACTAATTATCCCAGCAAATATTTAATAAATATCCTATATTGGGCTCAGAATTGAAGCCTAAGACCTGGTTCCTAACTTCCAGGACCTCACAGTAATACTCCCATGTATTACTTGGTTATAGAAATATCAACAAATATCAAAAGCAGAGAATTTGGCACACAATTCTGTCAATCAACTTGTGATAATAAAGTGTGAGTCAGTGAATTTCATGAAAATGCCCCAAATACATTGTAACCAAAGAAAATTCCACAGCCCAAATCACAGAAAACTACTTATTTTATAGACCAGGATCTTATTTAAAGAGGATCCTGATATCAATCACCAAAAGGTGTATCTACGAAGGGATCGATCAAATTAAGAATACCTGCCTATGCCTACAGCTACTTTTGAGAAATCTCCCAAGCTTTTTCAGGGTATACAGAAAACATTTTTATTCAGTCTAGCTAACTGTAAATAAAAACAAACCAGAACTCAAGCAGGAAAGTTTTCTTACATCTCTGGATATAGCTCTATGAGACAGGCAGGTAGTTCCTAGAAGAAAGAATCGAGCACAAGATGAAAAGGCAGGATCGCCCAGCATTCCATTATGCCCGAGGCATCTAGGCAATTCTCCCAGGCAGCAAGCTGGTGGCGAGGCCTCAGGGATTCGATACGACCAGCACCCAGAAGATGGTTCTCCAAATGACTGACACCCCATGAGTCATGTCCCGGAGACAATCGGGGCTGAAAGGAGCTACAGTGCAGAAAAGAAATCCCCAGAGGGCCACCTCCTCGTTTTTGAGCCAAACTTCAGAGAACCCAACTGGACACATGGCAGTGCATCTAAAGAAACAAGCAGGCCAGCTCTGAGGAGACACAACTACATCTGTATACGGAACTCACGCTGCCAAGTTCCTCTGGGTATCTGAAGTTAGAACAGCAGAGTAAATGTGATACAACTCAAAATTCCGTTTAACTACAAATAAATATTCAAATGTACAGAATACAATTTTGCCTTTTTAATAAGCAAAGAAAGCATAAAGCTAGGGAAATATTTATACTATGAAACAGAAAATCATACAATAAATCCTTAGAAAAATCAAAAATTGTAACAGATACAATAAATAAAATTTAAGCAAAGTAATTTTGATCAGCTTCAAAATACTCCACACTAGTTTTGCAAACAACTTGATTTTTTTTCTCACCAAAACAAGCCTTAGCCACAAGTTGAAGGAAGTCACAGAAGTCAGGGGTTCACCAGCTCCCTACCTTTCACCTTCGTCAGAGACGTTTCAACAGGGCTGACTAAAGGGGGTATTAGATAAATAGAAAATTAGCTCCTCGCGTCATTTTTCACTTACAAAAATAAAGCATAATTAATTTCTGTACATAAAACATGCATTAGTATCATTATCATGACAAAAAAAGAGCCTGATGAGAAATTAATGATTGCAAACATTTTAACACACAAATTTAATCCATTTACTTCTCGAACTGACCACACATCTTGTAGAGTTAGTAGTCATGAAGCATGGAAAAATAAGACTGCTTTAAAAAATACATCTCAGACATTTGGCTATGTGAATTTTGTTGAGAGTGAGGCCCAAGATTGTTTTTCATTTAAACCTAATGAAAGTTGATATTTCACAGTACTCCAACTCAAAGTGGAAGACACAATCAATATGGACAAAGACCACATAAACTTTCAAAAAGCACATTATTAAAATCATACTTATGTGTTCCAGGATATTAACATTTCAAAATCAGAAGCTTTTCACTGTCAGAAACATGAACAGAATGAAACATATTCCCTGATTAATTAGGGAAAGACAAACTAGAGTTTTACTAGCCATGTAAGCTTTAGGAGATCAACTGTCCAATGTACAATGTGTGCAGCCATATGCAAAAGTAGCTTTAAAACAATGCTTTTTAAGATGAGCAAACTGCACAGTTTCAAACTTCTGACACATGTAAGTGGCGGGTAAAGGCGGAATTCTCCTGTGTTCTGATTTGATACTTTTAACTTTCTGGCTATGGCTGAGTTGCGATACATACTTACAAATAGCTGGATAGCCTAGGATCCTGATTCCCAACAGAGAAACTAAATTTGTCATGTTCCCCTCTGAAAAAAATGGATGACTTCTCCACTTACTGAAAGCAATTTGGTTACATATGAAAACATAAGGAATGAATATTTGAAAGGAGAAATTACTAGAGTTAAATAAATAAAATGTTCAAAAATAGAAACATATTTGAATTTTAAGCTCTATGAGGAATCAAAGCCAAGTTAAGTTTCAAAGAAGGTCGAACAGATTTAAAAACACGAAACACCACTCCCTAAAAGAGTAACAGAAACCGGAGGTCCTAATCGCTTTCAAGCGGTAAGGAAACAGATGAAATCTCATTTTATGAATGCATGTTATATACAGCTGATACAGTTCCTTTTGCTATTACTGAAGCAAACTCATTTTAAATGAACTGATTCAAAAATGTTTTTAAGGTCTTCTAATGGCAAAAAAAAAAATGTATTTTCCTGAAAAGAATTATCACTTTGGTAAATTTAATTTATACATCTAAAAATCATATTCTACCTAAGCCAAAGGTGAAAGCCACTTAATAAGAAAATACAGGAAAAAATGGAAAAAGACTGATTTAGGATGAATAATTTTAATATGTACAGCATTAAGATACATATTCACATTTTCCCTCTGGTGTAATATGCCTGCTTAAAAAAAATACAAATTACTTTCTCTGGATGTATATTTGGAAATAAAATTAAAAATAAATTTTGCTTTCATACAGAAATATTCAGACCTACTACTATCTGAATACAGTAATTTCACTACCCTAAGGCAAAAACATGGGGTTATTTTCAAATTATTTTAAAAGCACCATTAATACAGAATTTTACACTGAAATTTGTATTAATCCATCTGACAAATCAGTTAACCTAAACAAATTACAATAAAAAATATCAGCGTGTTAAAGAACCATCACTTTACACACCAGTCATGTTAAAGATCAACAGAGAATCATTTAATTTATGAATCATGCTGGAAACATTTTCTAATCAAGTCCATTATAATCATCTCAAGTAATAGTGTGTTAGAAAGACAAGCATCAAGGGTTAATCACAAAACAATTTGCTCTGAAGTTTCTAAATTTAGTTCAGTGAATACAACATAAGTTGAAACAAAACGATACAGAAACCAATTATACCACCAAGAACATCATTCTCAATGCACTTTGCAGACTACTACAAGAATGAGGAGTGCCCCTTTCTTCACTAGAAGTGGGGAAGCCGAGCACGGGACTAGCTAGGAGCTGGACTGGGGAGAAAGATCACACGTTGCCTTGTGCTGTTTGATCACAGCTGCCCCACTGCTCGTGAAGCCCTGGGTGAGCAAAGGAAAGAAAGAAACAGGACACTGCTTCGGGTTTTCATAAGCCAATGACTTCAGTCCCTGAATCAAAGTTACTGGTTATGTAAATCCAAAATGACACAAGTCTTGCCCTGAACCCCTTCGTTCTGTGACGTACCATCAACACCATCTGCAGTTTCGCTTTCTTCTTCTTCTTCTTCTAGCATTTCAAAGGGAGTCATTATATCATAGAGAAATGAGAGGAAACCATAAAACCAATCTGAACTTTCCTCTGCTAAAATATTAAGGACTTCCTCAAGAGAATCAATATTTTCATTACTGCCATCTTTGGTCAGGCCTACATAAGAATAAAGGAAGAGAGAAAGAGAAAATAAGGAGAGCAGTTAGGTGGAAAAAAGAAGTTGAGGAAGAGTGATCTCAAAAAGGATGTGCATCATGGTCACAGAAGTTAACAGAAAAGATACTTCGGAAAACAAAGAAACTGATTAAGATGCACACCTTACAATCAACTCTCAATCATGTACTACAGGAAAGGCACAATTTGACCAATCCTCAACCATTCCTACCAGCCCCTAACTAGGTTTGCCTTTCTCTCATTAAGAGAATCTAGAGCCCCAAACACAAAATTGTGTTAGCCAAAATCGACTGATTAACGTCAATGGGAAGAACGAACAAAAGTAATAGAGGGTAAAAAGATAGAGCCTTCTGACAGCCTCCACGTTTGCTGATTTACCAACCAGGTATTATCGAGAGTTGATTATACAAGCATTTACATATATCAATAAATATTCATCGAATAAAAAGGTTCATTTCCTCACACTTTTCCCCTTCGGACCTAGAGTTTACTTAAGAAACTCTGGGGTTAATATGACTAGCAAGATTACTGTTTATAGCATCCACAGATGAACATAAATTTATTCAAATTATATCAGATAATCAAATGTTCACACTACCAAATGTTAGCTTTACAGTGCTCTGGCTACTTACTCATGGTCCTATAATTCTGACCAATAATAAGCATCAGCTATTAATAATAATTCACTCTGCTAACCAATATTAAATTTGATCAAGGACCCAGCCGGTCATTTGCAACAGGAATATTTGAAGTCCTCTTCACATAAGCCCCAGAAATTAGCTTCTACTGTAAAGACCCGTGACTCCTGTTGTTTAAGTATTAGTCCCAAAACAGGCCATCACGATGGAAAGAAAGCAACGTATATATTGGTTTTATCATTTTTTTTTCCTGTTTAGTAACTGGCTTCGGGTAAGAAATATCTCTCAGCCCAGTAAATATCAAAATCCACCAATACTGGCCACGCCCTATACAGCAAGACCCGTAATTCTGAAAGAGAAAAAACACAGGGTAGACAGTTCTGGCTATAAGAAATGTGAACATCCATGACTTGAGAGCTTTTCCGATGCTAACCACCCTCATTCAGTAGGTTGGGCTTTGGCGGCTCAACGTTTCTCCATGTAAACGTAACAGCCAGGAATCAAGATGGGCAGGGAAGGTACAACAATGAGACAGCTAGCATAAATATTAAAGTATACAGTGTATTTTCCCCACTTCAGTGCCCAGAAGAACTACATCATATCATTGTTCATAGGTGGAGGTCGGGGGGAGAAAACAAACTGCAGTTAGTATTTTTGGTATTTAAATTACTCGTTGACACAACTAGAATATTTTTTCACTAAATCTAACAGTTGACAAGTGCTATGAACAGAGGAGATCTGTATTCCCACTGAAATCTCTGTGGGAATAACATTGTTTCTTCTTCCTGCCTTAAAACACTATAGCTGTATATTTCTAATAAACATGTTTATTTTTCTCCATTTTCAAATATTAGTATTTCGAAGTATCAAATATAAAATATAAAACTTTACCAGCCTTCAGTATGACAAGCTGAAGTATTCAACAAATATGTAAAAGTACCTGAACAAACTATAGACCCAACTATGCAACAACCTTCCTGTGGTTCTTTAGACAAAAATATTACTCCAAAGTGAAAAAGGAAATATTCTGGGTATATTAATTCCTTAGCCTCTAACAGCAGGCCTGAACCCAAGGGCAGGGTGTGAGCACCTCTGAGTGGACAAGATCTAGTTCACTTATGCGTCTGTCCAGTCTACAAATGTTTATCAAGGCTCTAGGAATTGTTGACTGGCTTCCCTTTTGTTCTCCAGCCATACCTGATATGGAGCCAGCTAGGTGCTAGTCATGGACAAAAGGACAATCACGCAATCCTTAGGTGGCATTACTCTAAAAGGATGTTACTCTTAGCAAGTGGTCCTTGGATCATTTTCCTGTTGATTTTATTCGGGAAACAAGTTTCCAAAGAATACAATTTCCAGCAATGTAGTTTTCAATAACCCAAACCGATATCAAAGATATTTTATTCTAAGTAATTTGGCCACAAAAGTAGGAAGCTATGTAAACTAGGAAAGGCTTAGAACATTTTCAAAGTATATCATAAGGGCCATGGCCAGAAACAATGAAATAAAACTAATGACGGCTGTTCAGAATATCTTGATTTACTCACACATATTTCATTCTCTCTTTATATTTCACAAGAAAAACCAAATCTTAAAATGTGCAATGTAAATATGAATGTGTACACTTCCTCAAATTGGTAAGATTTAGATTATGCAAATTTAAGAATGCAGAAAGAAATACTTATGAAAGAAATGCCAAACCTATGAAAGCTGAGCATATTTCAACTGTTATTACAAGCTCTCCCCTAATCTCTAGCTTCCTACCTGCATCTGCCCTTTGGTTTCCTGGTGCCTTAATCCAAACCCTTACTCCTGAGCTGCCTCTCCAACGAGAGTACACCCAGGAAGCCTGGCTTCTTTTTGGGTACACACTCACTGAATTTGCTCCCCCATAACCTCTCCCTGAAGATACAGAGCCCATTAATGTCTCTGTACCCCAAGAATCTCATCAGGCTCTCTCTTTGCAACCACCTGCCAGTAACAGAAGCACAACTAAGCTACAATAACCTCACAAAACTAAAAAAGACTTTTAGTCATAGAATTCAATTCCAGTCAAGCTTGTATTTCATGCAGAAAATTCAATCACTATAGAAATAAGGTCAGAGGACATAAGTGAGCCTGACAGCTCACCTCTGGTTTGTTTCGGCTAACTGTAAAGCCATAAGCTAACTATGAATTAGTACCTTTATATGATAAAATCCTTTATTTTAGCCTTTGTGCATTTAATAGTCAAATTACCAAAATGAACTCTGAGATTCACCAAATTTGGTTCCTCCAAATATATAATTCTTATAAAAGGAACAAGTTATGATTTGCCCATACCAAATAAATGTCTACTGCAAATGGCAATGTTTTTAGTTTCAATTAATTAGCCTCTTAATGGTTGCTGAAAAACCTTACGGGAAATAAACTCTTGCAATCTAAAATACTAAAAATCAAGTTATTAATGTAAGTTTCTATAGAAATCAGTGTGCTCTATAAAGAAATAACATTTTAATTTTTAATAGTTGATATTTCCTATCTGACAGACCACATTGTTGATTTTATTTTTTTCACATAGCTGACTTCAAGCCAAAAAAAAAAAAAACCCAACAAAATATAGCAGATGAGAAGTAATATTATTTCTAAAAATGAGGAAACATGGCCCACATGAAGTTATCTTTAAAATGATAACTATTCAGAATCCATCATTTAAAATAAAGTAATACGATGGAGTAATAAACCATTTATAGGCAAGCAAATTAGCATCATTCTGATAGGTTAAATTCTCTACATTTTACTTCTTTTGCATGTCTAGGATTATAGTCTTCTGAGGATTTACTATATCCATAGAAAAATTTAGATTTAGATTTACTATATCCATAAAAAATTAGAAAAAACGTAATGACAAAATTATATAGAAAATTCCATTAAGGTTAAGAGAGGAAAAAAATTTCATTGAGAGTAAACTTCCATTGTTAAGTAGCAAATATAATTCCCATTGAGAAGTATAAGAAAACAAACTAAGGTCAAAATTAAGAAGCTAAATTACATTTAATCACAACTAAAACACTTTTTTTCATATTTAGAACTTACTGTTTATAAGGAGGTTAAGATTAATCTACCTAAAACTATTTATTCCATTGGTTATAGATGTGATACCCTCCCATTTTTTTCATATCCATAAGATAAACACAAAATTGTGTGTCTAGGATGAATTTCTTTGCATCATTACTTTAGTAAGTATAGTATATATTACCATGACATATTTATTATTTTTCTAAGTACTTTAGTATACAAAATTTTAATACATGTAACACTACATAGTAAAACAAAGGAAGTGATGCTCTTTAACAAGCAGAAACACATATCTCACTAGGCCAGATCATATAAAACTTGCATATTAAAATTAACATCGTTTTTTTCTAGGAAGGCAGCATTTTAAAACAAATGAGGGAATATCACATATTTATACATTACAAGAAATATCTCAATGATAAAGACAGGTAATTCTGGTGGTAGAAAGAGAAGGGTTCAAGATTTCTAAAATAAAGAAACCCAGCCAAAAACTACTGGTTCATATTTTAATGTTACCTTTAAAATAGGCATAGGACATTTTAAAATGTCGGCTACCACAATTTTTATTTCAAAATGGATTTATGTAAGCCTTTAGAAACTTACATTTTCAAATGGAAGTGAATTACATCAACTAATGCTCAAGAGTGACTATAAATACCATATTTGAAAACAGGTTAGTACCTTATCTATATGTTCAAATATTAAGTCCAGACTAGGAAGTGCTTTAAATCTGAACACAGATATGAAATTATGCTTAATGAAAATATATGTGCAAGAAGTCTATACTTACCCATTTATAAAAGTATATTGAAATATAAATCCATGGAAAAACAATTAAGCCATTAACATTTCAGTAAGAATGAAATACAGAACTGAAGTGGGAAATATTTTCCATAAAATGTGTGTGACTGGACACAGATATTATCAAGGCAAAGATCACCATTAACAAAAAATAAAATGTCTACTTGCCTAGTAAAACTTTGGCATCATCCACATCAAAATCTCCATCACCATCAGCATCATAGACTCCTAGTTTTCCTGCAAGAGGGAGGAAAAAATGGATGGGAAGAAAAGGGAAAACAAGTTTGATAAGGTATTACCCCTTATTACAGTCCTGACCATCAGTCATAAATATTACCAATCAATGCAATTCTTTGCTCTCTGAATCCTGAAAAGCAGTGTTAAGATCTTACCTAAAAATGATAGATTCAGGAAATGTTTGCCTTACAATCTAAGAAATATAACTGAGATAATATTTTCCTTAAAGTTTTAACAATCTGCTGATTTAATCATTTTAGCTGAATTTTTTTATTATGTTGCCAAAAATAATTTTGGTAAAAATTTCAACATAAATAAGAAACATTACTGATTTCTAAGTTACATAAAATGTAATGCTTCTACAGTATGAAAGTTCCTCACCACCATCAATACTGAAAATAAAGAGAACACCTACCAAGCCTCAAATAAAGACTAAGTATAAATAATTAACGCCAAGTATAAGTACTAAAAATAAGAGCGCAATTAATTTTATATTTTACAATAATGATTCATAACAGAAACATCATGAATCAACTTAAAAAAAAAGACTTTTATATACTGGAAATACAGTATATAAAACTGGCTTCCTGAAACGACAAAGGAAAACTTTGTTATCCCACTTAAAACTTAACTAGCACTGGCCATCTACTATCAAGAAAAAATAAAAAAAAGCTTAAACCAGACCACTTGAAAAGACAGTACTCTCAGAGCCTTTCCTCTTCAAGCAAAGTAAAATGTTATCTAAAGGCTTTATCATCTAGGAACACTGCCATGTTTAGTACTCCAAACATGAGTCAAACACATTCAATTCCCTAAAAAACATTCTAAAACCAACATCATTTAGAACTCAGCATTGGACAATGGCTGTGAGGAGACATCACATAGAGCAATATTTTAAACAGCATCCACAAATACAGCGTTAGTACTAAAAAATCAGTCTGCAGCACTGTTACCATCTCTTTAATAAAATGTAAGTTAAAACACTGCAGGAGAGCAGGCAGAACTTTTGGAGTAGAGTGGCTGTGATCAATCTTTACCCTCCCAGAGCCCTCGTTCTACTTAGGAAAATAGTTAACTAGCTATGTAGAAATCTGGTTTAGAAAGCACACACACACACACATTAAAAATAAAAATAAATATTAACGGAGAGATAAGGAAGTTATCATTTCTATGGCTAAGAAAATATAAATAAGAAGCGCTGATCTGCAGATGGAGGCTATCTATAGCACAGAGCTCAAATAACATTAAAAAGACAGAAAATACCATACTTTCTGAGAAACAAAGGGAAAAGTTGGTCCTACCACCTATTTTCTCTGATGCAGGGGATAACTAAATTAATAGAATAAGGATGAGGTTTTAGAGACTAACACAAGTAGACTTAAAATGCATCTCCAATAGCCTACCTACCTTGAAGTACCTCCGATAAGTTATAACGGAAGTCCTTTGCTTTGGCTGCATGCATGTAAAAACACGAAAATTGTTAACTTGCCCTTAAACATACAAACATTTTTAATCTCTTCTTTTGCTTAAGAGATGTTCCCTAGCAACATATCACTGTAAGTCAACAAAAGCACAGATCTACTCAGAAGTTTGTCTCCGAACTAAAATTCTTCCTCTATTACTCTATCATCTATCCAGAGACACTCTCCTTTAAGTAACAATGAAAAACTGCAACAAACGGCAGATTATCCATAAGCATGTTTTGCCTCCCCCCACCCCATCGAAAGACGGCTATAATCTAACATCTAAAGCAGAAGTACAGAAGGCTTTACGGAAGGGATGGGGTATTCTATGCAACACGGTACATATAGATGAGCATGCATTTTTTTCAGTGACAGGGTCCACACTTTCAACTAGATCTTTAATGATCTAGTTGTATGTATGTATTCACAATAGCCAAAAAGTGGAAAGAACTCAAAGGTCCATCACTGATGAATGGATATGCAAAATGGTGGTGAGTATCCATTCAATGGAATGTTATTCAGCTATAAAATGGAGTAAGCACTGAACCCTGAAAACAGTATGCTAAATGCAAAAAGGCAGACACAAAAGGCCACATATTGTATGATTCCATTTATATGAAATGTCAGGAGTAAGAAAATCATAGACACAGAAATATGTGTTTGCCAGGAGAGAGGAGGAGGGGGTGGTGGAAATATTCTGAATTAGATCATGAGGAATATATTAAAAACCAGTAAACTGTACATCTTCACATATTAACAATATTGAATTTTGTTATGTAAATTTTATCTCAATTGAAAAAAAGACTTTGCGACTTCGGAGTATGACTCCAAAAATGGTAAAGAATCATTAATGTAAAAAGTATTGAAAAACTGCAGTGATTATGGGAAGAGAAAAGGAAAAACAAGGAGAAAGGAAGACAACTATCAGAAATAACATTGCAACCTCCTCAACAGCATACAGACAGCACCTATCCCAACACACACACACACACATACACACACCCCTATACCAACACCAGTACACACATACACACATACACACACACTGATTCATTCCAACAAAGAAAATGGGGTGTGCTTCTAAATGCTCTCTAAGGAAGGGTCTAGCAAACTGGGTCCTGATATAAATTCAGTGGCTCATAAATGTTTAAAATTCATAATATAACAAGATGGAATAGAAATGATATAGTACTGCATTTCCTAATAGTTAAGTACTGTTTGATAAAACTTTCCTGTGTGATATACATACAATAAATACCTATTTTTTATTTTTACTACAGATTATGTTCGAAGAAGTTGAAAAGCCACTACTCCCAGGTAACCCTGATAACACCCCCTTTTGTTTCTACACTATTGAGAACAACTGAAAGGCTACAGAAATTACCCCCAAAATATGATAAATCTTTAAGATTACTAAAGGATGTCTTTCATGCTTACAAATTCACATAAGAACACCTAAGAAACGATACCAAAATTCTTACCTAAAACTTCCTCATAATCAACAAGATCAAACCAGACGACAGCTACTGATGTCCAGACTCCCAGCAATGCAATGACCATAAACCATGTGAAAAATGAACTTCCAGAAAGTCCTCCTTTCCTCCCATTTTTGTGTCCTCCATGCTTTGTCTCTGTTTAAAAACAAAACAGATGAACAATGTCATTATAGAAGAAGACACCTTAGTGAACACCTCTTTTTGCTGAATTATTTCTCCAGTTCCTTGAAAGTACTTACAATGGTAAATCATTTCAAAAATAGTTTTCACTCAAATTCTCAAAACATGTTAAATAAAATAAGATTTTTTTTAAAGATTTTTTTATTTATTCATTTGAGAGAGAGAGCACAAGCAGGGGGAAAGGGAGAGGGAGAGGGAGAAGCAGACTCCCCGCTGAGCTGAGAGCCCGACGTGGGACTCGATCCCAGGACCCGGAGATCATGACCTGAGCCGAAGAAAGACGTCCAACCATCTGAGCCACCTACAATGAAGATTTTGAAACAGAAAAGATTCTGCTCAGACTCAACACCACACATATAAAACTCTGACTCAGAAGTAACGAAGAAAAAAAAAAACACTTATTGGCTAACAATTTTTTAAAAATAAAGGTTAAGGGGCGCCTGGGTGGCTCAATCGTTAAGCATCTGCCTTCGGCTCAGATCATGATCCCAGGGTCCTGGGATCGAGCCCCGCGTCGGGCTCCCTGCTCCGCGGGAAGCCTGCTTCCCCCTCCCCCACTCCCCTTGCTTGTGTTCCCTCTCTCGCTGTGTCTCTCTCTGTCAAATAAATAAATAAAATTTTAAAAAAATAAATAAAAATAAAAATAAAGGTTGATATCATATGTATATTATATGTAATATGTATACCTTCCTTCTAAGTTCTTTACATATAACCTCCTCCAAAGTTTAGCGCATATCAACAGCTTCATGAAATCACATAGAAATGTGGCCACATCCTTTTCTTTGACCCATTTAGTTTCTGGAGAATCTTAAAAAGCCTGTTAATGGCCACAGAAAATATCTCCCCCAAAAATGGCTCCATATTCTTAGCCAGAGAGAGACAGAAGAAGAGAAGGAGACTACTTATAGGAAATAGAGGTCAGGGAAGAAGAGAAGCAAAATAGTACAACAATCAGTCCTCCTCCTTTACAAGATCCACCGGGGCCTAAGGAAGCAGGAAAAGGCTCATCATACACAATCCGTCTCAATGCAGGAAACAGCTTTGTATACCTGCAGTCCACTGAGTGTCATTTATTACATTTGCTATTCTTCTGGAAATAGTCTTCTTACAGCCAAAAGTAAACAAAAATAATGAAAGTCAAGCGATACTGACAGAAAATGGTCAATGCTGTCCTTAAAAGAAAGGACCACCGTATTCAAATTTCTTTTGGAAAGGAACATAATAAATATTATTCAAAGGATATGTCATATTCCCAAATGTCCTCTGAGAAAAGGACAAGTTTATCAAGCAGGTAGGACAGCAGGACACTCTTCTCTTTGTTGAGCATGTGCCATGTACTTTAAAGTGCTCCCACGTGCATGGCGGCATGTGACTCTCACAAAGGTCTGGTCAGTGGATCTTAAGAGGGCATTTCTGGATGTCTATAAAGAACAATTCTTTATCCAGTGCAACTGTGCCTCACACTGCAGGGCAGCCGGCATCCCTGGTTTTCCTCGGGTCCCGGAGGTAAGTAGCTCCCCGATGATGACAAACAAAAATATACCCAAACTCTTCCCAGTGTCCCCTACAAGCGCGGTGCCTGGGTCAGAACCACTGGGGGTAAGGACAGTAATAATCATCCCTGTTTTATAGAAAAAAGATTACGTGGTTTACTCCAAGTCCCCAGCACAAGTTGGATAGAGCTAGGAATTAACCTGACTTCTCTGGTCCTGAGTTCCTTGATCCGTGTGAGTGGGCCAAATTACATGACTTTAACAAAGCTCACTAGCTCTAATCTAGAACTGGCTTTCTCACCCCTAAATCCAACTCTCATTACAGAATACTGGTAGTAGTACCCAGTGCCTCAAATTAAGAATATACTGCCAAATCTTCTGGAAGAAAAAATGAAATGAAATTCTTCTTATTAAAAAGATACACAGTTTTTTAAACAAATCACTAGATCAACTTTTCAAAAGGGGCCATAAAAACTATATCAGTCAGAGTGAGTGTATGTATGTATACACACTCAAATACACACATTTTTTATCTATATAGCCATATTTAAGTCTATAAAAATATGACTAAGACAAATTTCATTCTTAACAAAAAAGTCAATTTCCCTTTCTAATGTTCTTTAAATATTAATAGACCTATCAAAAAGGACCAGATTTATAGTCATAGAATTCACAAAAGAATACTCACCAAATAACATATGGCCATCTAATGTTTCTAATATGATCTATTATTAAAAGTCTCCAAAAAGCTTGCTTTATAAAATCATAATGTTTACATTTAAAAAAATCCTTACTGGGCATAGATTATGAAGTTACATATTAAATCCACTTAAAACAGGCTTCAGTGTTTCAATATCTGAACACAGCCATGGGAGGGAGAGACTGGGTAAAAACTCTGGCAATGTTGATGGGGGAAAATAATGATTTCCAATACTTTTGTGTGTCTAAAGCATAAAAATTATAAGAACAATATAGAACATCACTAAAATTTTTAAAAAGTAAAGAAAAAAGTGGGGACGGGAGCACCACAGATTCACTAGCAATGCTATGTGTTTAATTTATTAAAACTTCAGTGAACATGAAGACATTTTTCAATGCTGTATAAAAAAAAAATCCCTTATTTCCGGGGCACCTGGTTGGCTCAGTCAGTTAAGTGACCAACTCCTGATTTTGGCTCAGGGTTGTGAGATCGAGCCCAGGGTCAGGCTCCACACTCAGCGCAGAGTCTGCCTGAGATTCTCTCCCTCTCCCCCTAACCCTCACACTCGTGCTCGCTCCTTCTCTCTCTCTCTCAAATAAATACATAAATCTTAAAAAAAAAAAACCTTAATTTTATATAGCATACAAATATATACATACATACCTGTTTATATAGAATACTAATTATAATAAGAAAAATGCCTTCTGGAATATCCATTTACCTCCAAATATGGATTTCTAATTTAAAAGGAGCTTGTAATGGAATAGCTAATGAAACAATTACTTGAATTCAAAGTTCAAGTCTATCTCCATGTCTATTTCTTTCTTAAAGCAGAAATGGAGGAGGAAAATTTCTAAGATTCTCAAAAGGAAAGACTCATTTATCTGAGTTAATTCAGCAAATACTCATCTAAGTTACTGACCTGCAACACCAAATATAAGTAAAAGGTACAAAAAGTTTTCTTTAAATTACATAAATTCACGCACCATAGCAGAGATGGGGGGAAGGGGATCAAAACATAGTAAAGAACATACCTTTAACTAGAATCCACTTATATTTGTTTTAAACATGATTCTAACAACTTTGATCAAGTTTCCTAACATACTGCACAAAACTAAAGAATATACTTTAAAGACAACCTCACCTATAGGAGTTCAAGCAACAAAGTGCTGCTGGAAGGAAGGCCTGTAGGAGGTATGAAAACCAGCAGCAAGAGCAAAGAATTTGAAAAAATTAAATGGCAGGGGGTGATCTATGATTGATGCGTGCAGGCAAACCTCGAACTATCCTTAAAATAATCTTAAATTGCCCTTAAAATAATCTTAAGTACAAGGGAATGATGACATTCAGACTGAGTTTGTCATTAAAATATTATTTGAAACTGTTTAAGAATGCAAAAAAGGCGTAATAAATCCAGAAATGGTTTTCATTTACAGTATAATTTATCAAACAAATTTATCACCTTAAAAGATTAATGTCAAAAAAGGGTAAATGTTACTTAGCTAGAATATGAAATTATTAGCAGTATTTTATCCTTCCTTTCTAATGTCAAATAAATTCTTACTCTGGTTTCATTAATCTTATTACTGTTAATATCTACTAATACCACAAAGGAACAAAACGGTAAATTATAGAAAGGAATCTTTCCCAAGACATCTCTGTTACAGGAACTTTCCACTTGACACCAAATAATACTCCCGCGATATGTCACTTTGTAAATATGGTGTACCTAGTCCCAAAGGGCAGATTATTTTCTGTCCAATTAACTGAAAAAAGCATAGTAAGATAAACACTTCAAGAGAGTTTAAAACACCCTAAGCAAACCTGAAATCAGCACTTTGTTCCAAAGTATTCTGGAAGAATGTCTAGCAGTTAACCCTATTTCCTAAGATCAGAATAAACCTAAGAGTCTTCATTTCATTTTCTGACTATTGTTTGACCTGTAGTCCCAGGGATTAGTCAAGAAGATTTTTTTAATGGGGGTTAAGATTATGGTAAGAACTATGTGATTCATTTTTTTCCATGCTGACCCATCAAAAGTAACGATCTCCAAATCAGAAAACTGTTCTTACATACTATTCAACACAGTGAGCAATGAAATGTGCCTCTCTACAAAATGTGGGCTAGGGACAATAGGTCATTTTATTTATTTGGTTGAGGAAAAAGAAAATAGAAGATATACCCCAGCACCTGAACAGGAGTCACTCAATTACTTAACTGGGTTACAACAAACTGAATTACAAATCAACCATGTATGAGTTTTGCTTAGCACTGTGCTGGTAATTTCATATTTATACATAAACCCCACATTTAAAATTTAAAAAAAAACACAAAAACTGTCAAGCAACTCCTCAAACTGATTATTTTTTCCATGTTACAAAATGTCACCATTTGTGAGTCAAGAACTGTTAACAGTAGGTCAGAAGTACCAGCCAATTTTACCTCACTGCACAGATTATATAATCCTCAGAAAAGAGGAGAAATGTCTTGTAAAAGAACTTAAAGATACATATCTCAAATTCAGCAAATACTCATCTAAGTTACTAAGAAATTCTTCATCATGGCGACATGAGGCACTTTATCAGAATAGTCAAGTGACCCATTCTAACCATTTACTCAAAATGATGTTCAAAGTAGGGATACTCATATTCTCTATACTAATAATAGACTCCTTCCAATGGCCACTTAGGCAGTTGAGAGTTGGAAGCTGTCTTAACACGTCTTTTTTTTTTTTTTTTTTTCCTTAAATAAAATTTCAACATAATGAGCAGGGTGGGAAGGCTACAGAAATCTGGGGTCTTGAGATGGTGTTTGTTTGTGAATATACATGCCACAGCAGAACTGTGGTAGTCTTTACCACTCTAGTAGGGTTATCTAATGTAACAAAAACATATAAATAAGAAGTCCAAATCAAATTGAAAAACAAAACAAAAACATAATGAGCTAATGTAGCTTACTCTCAATTAAGTGGAAAGACAGTCTTACCTTACAAAGTACGGCAAAAACAAACATATACAAGAATATAAATTCAACGCATTGCTAAAGAACACTTGAAGTTAATAATTACACTAAAAAATATATAAATAAATAAAATCCTAGTGTCTTTACTTTGCATTTATTGCCCGCTTCACAAAAATTAGGTCAGTTTCCACATATGGTAAGGCCTGAGTCGAGCTTTGCTTAAACCAGTTAAGTGTGCTCGCTAATATAAGACGAGATTCACACAGGCCTTAAATTTCCCATAATTTGAGATCTGAATACACACCATTCTTTAAATTCACTGTAATTGTAAGATCAAAGAAGACCACTTGCACATTTTTCTGAAGGTTGTAAAATGTGGTCTCTGACAGTATAACATACTGAAAGATATTCTAAGTTAAGACACCAAAACACAGATTAAAGACAGATTACTCCATGAAAAATTAAACTACCACGAGAAGTTGATGTCTCCAGCAGTTCAAAATAGAAAATGTAGAAGATGCAGTCGAAGCACTTAGCCAAAAATATTTTTAAGAGTGCACAACTGAAAACAAAGCTAAAATCTGCCAGCTAGATCCTAAACCACTTTTAACCCAAACAATAAAAATGCACCTTTACCTTCAGCCATTTTGGTCTCCTCAATCCATGAATAACATAGATGGAAGAGAAAAATCAGAGCGCTATCAGCAGGTATCAGGCACGCCGAACACCCTTCCCTACTAGAGCTTGGGACTGGCCAACTGCTCCACGGGCAAGGCCTCTAGAACAGAAATTGGACCTGACTGCAAACTCTGCTCACCAGTTATTTTTAGAGGCCTCTTCCTCATGGCCAAAGACTGCTAATCACTCAGGCGAAATGCTCCCCTAACAATACAACAGCCTTTCTCTCCCCACTTACGGGATTCCTCTCTCAGTGGGTCCTGTCTCCCAACTCCAAACCCTAAAAAAAAAATGAAGCATGCTGGAGAAAAGGAAATGGAACAAATTGTCCTGCCAGTTTTGTTTTCTTGGAATCAGGCTTCAATGGTTTCAGCCCAAGGACCAAATCACTCAAAACTGAAACAAGTCTTGCTGTAACACGTGGCCCTGTGCCCAGGACCCGCTTGATCTGGCCCCTCAGAATCTAATCAAATGCTTACATGAAAAAGACCATGACTTAGTTTGTGTGAGTGAAACAGAATACTAAATAGTAAGAAATTAATTAATGCTCTGGAATTCTGATTCACAGGCATTACCATCCCAAGTCTAATTCCTCCAATAGCAAAAGTAAAAAGAGAGGGAGAGAGAAAGAAGGAGGGAGAGAGAGCTGAGAATGAAAGCATGGAGGGAGGGAAGGGAGGAGAGGGAAGGGAGGCTGGGAGGGAGGGGACAGGGAAAGAAGAAACCCTTTAGCATGGCAGCAGTGATCTAGGAAACAGGACCTCAGAGAAGGTACTGGAAAGAGAGTGTGCAACTCTATTCTGGTTTTTTCCACTTCCCTCCAGCCCCACCTCCAAATCGTCCCTTCTGTGAAATAAAACCAGCCCAATGCCGCTCGCATTTATCCACTGATTTAAGATGAGCAGTTCACAGAATGCATCAGAGCTCCGATTAGTGTATTAAGTTAATTTAGCACAAATAGTATCCAGAGCAAGGCAGCAGCCTTCCAAAATTGTTTATTATGAGTGTTTAGTTTTTTTTGGTCAAATTGAATGCTTCACATGCAAATTAAACATTTAAATGTTCTGAAGAGGAATCAGCAACCTATGGTCCCAATATTTGATTTGGAATAGAGCGAAACAAGGCATCGGGGCCAACTGAACAAAACTGACGAGTGTCTTAGGTGTCCTCTGACCACGAGCCATTTCCCGCCCCCCTTTCCTTTCCTCAAAGATCTGTCCTGCCGAAGTTAGGGCTTGCTAAAATGTTACATGATAGTGACTCATCTGTTGACAGGGATTTAAGATGACCCCCATCATGCAAATTTAGTACTTTGGAGGCTTTCTTTTTGTTTTGTAGTTTTCAGAGAGAGGGAGAGTGACAAGAGACCACGTCCTGGGGCCACAGGAAACCAAGCCACTACATTCACATGGCAGGGGCGGGGGGTAGCCCGTTTCAGACTTAAGGAACCCGGGTTCGATTCCTGGCTTCTTCACTAACTTTGATTTGGGGAAGACATCAATTTTGGGGGCCTCAATTTCCTTGCCTTTAAAATGTGTCCTGGCTTTAAACACCTGAACTTTCCTCCCCTGGCCTGAAAGCAGTAAAATGTGTCCATTAATCTTTCCTTGGGCCAATAACAGAATGGTATGACAGGACAAAACAGGAGCCAGAAATAAGGACCGAAGGGAAAAGGGAAGAACGGTTCATAGCTGTGCTGTACGTATATGTTTAAAACTGAATATCCCGTCATCCTGTTTCATGTATGGTTGAGTTCTCAGATTTATAAGTTTTTAGACATACTTTCATTGAATAAACATTTAATTAAATGGGGGGAAAAATGTGTCTTGGCACAAACCAGGCATGCAAAATAAATGTTCGTTGAAGTCATCCATGCAACACATTTCCAATGCACCCATCAGGACGCATGCACCAGCCTCCTCATCTCCAATCCCAGCTCTTTTTCAGGATGCCAGCCTGCCACCAGGACTGCCCGAGCTGCTGGGGTTCCTTCTCTCCCTTTATGGGCCCGAGCCAAGCCAGCTGCATCCTAAATTACAGGTCTGTGGCCAAGGCTGAACTGAGGCAGGAATCACACCTACTGAATCCGGGTATACCTCATCCCTGAGGTTTTTTAACACGGCTCCGATGACTCCTCCTCGACAAAGCACACACATTTACACAACCTTCTCCTTCACCTTTTACAAGTTTTGCAGTTTTTTAAAAAAATGCTTTCCCTCCTTAGTATCACAATAATGGCATACCTGTGTATTCTAGATAGGGTGATTAGGATAAATCTGAAATAACATTCAATCCATCACATTCCTTAAGGAAAAAGAAATTCTGAATTCCAAGTAACCACCACTTAACAAGAATAACAACTTATTTTTGTGACAGGAAATGTTTATGAAAGGTTTAAAAATAAACTCATGTGCATATTGTGAATCGTGTGTTTAAAACCCTAGCAGTGACGGCTAAAGTTATAAATGAACCAGTCCTTGTAATCACTGCTGGGGCTAATAGCAAATTCCCAGGTCCAGGCAAAGACCAAACTTCTAACATGTGCTCTGAGACTATTATTATCAGCCTGATGCCACTGGAGACCACAAGAACCAAGTCTCAAGTCCACTGAGTCCAGGCTCTACCTGCTTCCAAGACCTACCAGGGGAAATCCATCAGACTGCTCATGGGACACACTGACTACTTCCCTCCCCACGCCCAAGTACATGTTATTGCAGCAGTGGTTCTCACGAGCACACTGGAGTCACCTGGAGGGCTTGGCAAAACACAGACTGCTGGGATGTCTGGGGGGGGGGGCTCAGTTTGTTAAACGTCTGCCTTTGGCTCAGATCATGATCCCAGGGTCCTGGGATCGAGTCCTGCAACCGGCTCCTTGCTCGGTGGGGAGCCTGCTTCCCCCTCTCCCTCTGCCGCTCCCCCTTCTTGTGCTCTCTCTCTCTCTCTCTCTGACAAATAAATAAAATCTTTAAACACACACAGACTGCTGGCCCACCCCCAGAGTTTCTGAGTCTGTGGGGCCTGAGAATGCATTTCTAACAGGTTCCCGGTGGCTGATCAGATGCAGCTGGTCGCAGGACCGCACATAAAGAGAACCACTGCGCTACTCACTGTCCTAGCCATCTCTAATTCTCGGGGTCTGGAGGAGGAGGAAAGGAGTACTTGCTTTTTACCGATTTCCAGACCATCATTTCCTTACCACCTAAAAAGGAAAACAACAAAACCCTGTTCCTCTGAGGCCCATGCCATCCAATTCTACTGCCCTCCCCCCTGCCTTATCACTGTCATGGGCCACGCCCAGTGCCCTCTCCCCTTGGTGACGTCTTCACCTCCATCCTAGCCATTACCACGTGACATCAATATCCATCTGCGTGGCAAATGTGACAAGTTCTCTTACGTTCCCCAGTGATCTTGTTCCCCTCCATCCTCTATCCAACATTCATTCTTATATCCCTATCGTGGATCTTCTTATAAACCCACCCTAATTCGCCTTCCTAATCCTATCTTCATCTTTGTTGAAGTATCTCTAGCTTTCCTGGCACCATCATCCTCACAGATCCTGTAACCCTGCTAAGAAAGCTCTGTTTGCTTGAGCCCATCATGAGAACTGCAGGATATAAGATACCAAAAATATATTTCTTAAACACAAACACACCCCCTTTTCATGTACGTATAGTCTCCAAAGCAAACATGAGCAACTTTTACCACTTGAAACCTAATATTAAATAGCCAGTATTACAGACATAACAAAAGGCAACTCAGCAGACATTGAGTAAAATCTCCTTAAATACACCGCCCCCAGCTAGGGAGCACCACCTCCGTATGTGAAGATTTAGGTTGTACCGAATGTGTGATGCATAGGATAAAAACACCCACTTGGATCATAACCCTATTCTTCCAGCTTGTCGACCCAACAGTTTCTTCTCGGATCCTGGAGTTCTCTTGCTTCTACTTTCTTCTGAACCCTCCTCGCCTCCTGCCTTCACATCTTTCCATATCCATCTTAAGAGTCCACAGTTCATCAGTGAAGTCACTGCCTGACTCACTAAACCCCTCATCCCTCTACTCCTTCGGTGCATCCATCTGCCGGGAGGTAGTTGTCTCCCCGGATGAACACAACTATTCACCCTCTCCACGACTGGCAAGGCAGCGAGGCACACGGCACACCAAATGAAATTCTGCACAAGACTCAATGGAGCCAACCCCAACCAGCCCTCAGGGCTGCTTGTCATCCTGCCCAAGCTCCAGAACACTCACTTTCCCATTCTCCACCAGGGCTATTTCCCACATCTCTGCCCCTAAAGTAGTCTGTTTTCTCATACTCAGAAAATGCCAGAGCCTCTTCCATCACAGAAAACAGAAGCCTCAACAGGAAACGGTCTCGACCCATCACCACCCTCTGTTCCCCAGCATCCATTCTCTGCTTTCCTCCCAATCCCTAGGCTCCCTCCCCCTCCTCATCTTCTCAGTCTCCTGTACCAGCAGCCTCTCTGCCTTCACTACATCTTCGCTCAAGCCCAGAGCTAGTCCCTGTTCTTTCTCCTCCCTGTCACCGAGGACATTCTCAACAGAGCTGTTATTTCACTGCTTTCACTTTCTGATGGCCCATTTCACTCCTCACCACCCACAGGCTGCGACTAGCTTCTGCCCCGTGTAGGTACTCTAACGTCGTGCCAATGACTTCCAAGTCACTGAACCCCATGGAACATTCTCAGTCCTCATCTCACTTGCCCTCTCAGAAGAATTCTCCCTCCTTAAACAGTCTCCTTCCTTGACTTCCCTGCTTCAGAATCATCTGGTATTTCTTCTACTTTTCTGGACTTTCTAATTCTCAATCTCCTCTGCTAGTTCAGTCTCTTCTAGTTAACTTTTAAATGTGGAAATTCCGTATGCCTTGGTCCTATGCCATCTCCCTGGTTGACTTTGAGCCACCCTCCATATGGCTTAAATCCTTCTCTCCTTTGAGGTCCAAACATGAGAGATGAAAATGGCTTCCATGGATATAGCTACTACTGTGTAGAAACTATGAACCTGGTGCCTATTAAAGGACATGACCTCTATTTAAATGATTCTCCACATCAAAAAAGTACGCACAGCCCAATAATTCTGCTGTTTGTTTCTTCAGCTCCACACTTACAACGTCGATAAGAATTTTTTTTATCTGCTTTCTTGCCCATAACATCAACCTGGAAAAAAAAAAAATCCACCCATGTAATGCATAATATCTGAGCACTTATGACATTCAAAGCAGTGTAGAATACACAAAAACACAGCCTCTATCCTCAGTGCCCTTTTGATCTACTGGAAGGAAGGAAGGCTTTTACCTGTGTTCATTCATTCCAATATTTACTGAGTATCTACTATATCTGACAATCATTTAAGCACTAGAGATAAAAAGAAAATAAAACATGGTGTTTGCTATATAAACATTGAAAGTAACTCTCTCAACCCTAGCACTCACTCTGAATCAGGTGGGGCGCAAATTACAGCCTACCTCCCACTTCTGTATGGACCATGAGCTTATGAAGGTGTTCACCTTTTAGATCAAGTGAAAAGAAATCAAAGACAGAAACTCATTAACGGGAGACAATGGTATGAAACTCAAACGTCCGCATCCATAAATAAAGCGTTACTGGAACCCGGTTGTATCTGTCTGCTTACACTGCTGTCTGTGGATGCTTCAGGCTACGGGAGCAGAGCCGAGCAGTTGCAAGGGGGATTATAGGACTGGCAATGCTGAGCCCTGATCGAAAACGATCATGGTAATCCCCCTACAGCCAGTGACGGGTGAGACAGGCAGGCCTAAGCCAGTCGAAACCATAAGCAGCAAGGACTCTTACTCTGAGCAAATGAGAAAAAGCAGCCCCTTTTCTTCCACTGAACATGAACAAGGAAGCATGCAATCCCAATTGCCTCTGGCTACCATCTTGGCTCCAGGAGAAGAACCAGCCTCAAGGTGACACCTACGCTAAGAGCAGAGAAGCAGAAGGAACACGAGGCCCTGAAGACACCTCGAGCCACTGATCATACCACATCTGGAATCATCGTATCACATCTTTTTAAAGGAAGAAAATTCCTAATTGTTTATGGAAGTCTGAGTCTGGTATCTGTTCCTAACACAGATGCCGCCCTTACAATCAAGCAAGAATGGAAGACCACAGATCATTGCAGTCCAAAACAAAATGTCTGTTTTGTTCACGGGAATATCGCCATCACCACATTTAATAAGTGTATTAATGAAATGCTTACTATGTGACACTTTGTAGTCAATCTTTGTAACTATGATGCAAGTACTGCTATCCTTATTTTAAAGATGGAGAAAAGTTAAAGATGCTAAGAGAGGTTTGATGACTTTATTGAAGGGCAACCAAGAGTTGGTTGCTACTGAGTAGCAGAGCCAGTATTCAGGTCCAGTCCAGTCTGATATTTTGTTGTCTGATACCTGATAACACTTTCATCTGCTGAAGGAACCAATAAGTGAATGAAGACACTAAAACAGTGGTATGTGGAGAGTGCTACAGAACCCCGTGCTTGGGGTGTGGGGGTTTCGAAGCCCAGGGTATGGGAAGACATCGAAGAGAGAACAGGAAGGACTAATGAAGGAGCTAAATTGTGAAGGCTATTTAGGAATCACGCAGGGAAAGGCAAAGCGAGGAGCTGTCCTAGAAGAAACTGCATGTGTACATTCGAAGACTACAGAAAGTGACTGAATATGGCTTAATCAGTATAAACGTAGAGAGAGAAGCAGAGAATGGCTGGAGAGGGTAAGACGGGCAAGATCATGAAGTGCTCCCTAGATCATGCTACAGAATTTAAACAGTATCTTGAGTCCTTGAGGAACCCCTCAAGGTTTTCAAATAAAGAAGGGGCATGACTTAATCTCCACTTTATAAAGATGGCTATGACAGAGGGATGAAACAGGGCCAGTTAGGAGTAATCTAAGCAACAACTAAAGGACCTAAAATGTTCAACTGAAGGAGCTCTAGAGTCAGAATTGGGATCCCAACTCCAGTTCCCACTGTTACTAGCTCCATGATCTTTGATAAATTAATCCAAGCTTCCATTTCTTCACCTACAAAAAGAGGAGGAAGAGAATTACTATGAGAATTAAATGCTAAGCTAAAGAAGCACACAACGTCTGACATATAGTGAGCACTTGCTAAGTGGCAGCTAGGTTTATCCTCTACCATTATTGTTATCAGTTAAGTTTATAGCTCAGGAGCACCAAGCATTGGAAGCCATCAATATACAGTAGTTAAAGCTACGGAGAGTGTGTAGCATGGGATTAGAACAGGGCCCAGCAAAGAATCCTGGGGAAGACTACCATTCAGGGAGCAGATAAAGAAAAGGTACAAGAGCCCAGTAGAGCTGGGGTTAATGTAGTCTCTGTTGACTCTGACCAGAAAGACTTGAAGGGAAGGAAAGAAGAAAAGGAGCCCATATTACTCATTTATGCTATCTGGCTGGGTAGAGGAGGCAGAGTAGAAGGAGGTTTTGTGTTTTGTTTTGTTTTTCATTAAATGAGAAAAACTAAAGAAAGGGGACTAGGCTATGGGAAGGGGTAGAGAAGGAGAGTTCTCCGGGGTAGGTAAGTGATGGCTCAGGTCTGTGAGTACATGGTATGGACACACCAATAAGGGTTCCCTTGGGAGGCCCAGGCTCCTGTCTTAGTCTTCGTTTTTCCCTTAGGTAGGTGGGGGCCCAGAGGTCTCTAAAAGCTGCGTCTGCCAAGATTCTAAATTGTTTCTATCTGTGGTACTGGCTCCTCTCTGCTCACCCTCCACCCTACCGGGCCTCCTCCTCAGTCTAAAGAAAGAAAAGGGGCTGTACTGAACTACACATTAAAGATGTACATCAATGTTCAGCACGTAAATCTACTAGTACCTTCATGAGACACAGAGCCCTTCAGTAACCGTTATCTGAGATCTGTGTCTGGTACCCTAGACCTCCAGGTGTACTTACTGGTTACAACTAAAGAGACTGAGTAGTTAAAACCCATAAGATCATCAAATAAACCTGAAAGTTCCAGAAAACAAGCATTATGTTCTACTCATGAACACAGTTCAGTTTTGAAAAAAGTAATGTATCCAGTGCTAGTCATTACCATTTAAGCAGGAAAATGGGCTCCATACCAAGTCAACCTGAAATTACCAGGATCCAATGGTTTACCTTCTCACAGGTATTAGAATATCCAGTCTATTTTATAAAGACTTTCACTTTCATAAACTCAAAAAATTCTGTCTCAAAAATAACTATAATTTTTTTTTTTATTTGAGAGAGAGAGAGAGAGAAGGAGAATGAGCGGGGGAAAGGGGCAGAGGGAGAGGGAGAAGTAGACTCCCTGCTGAGCAGGGAGCCCAATGTGGGGCTCGATCCCAGGACCCCTGAGATCATGACCTGAGCCAAAAGCAGATGCTTAACTGACTGAGCCACCCAGGTGCCCAAAAATAACTAGAATTTAAAGATATTTAAAATTTAGGGGGGCCTGGGTGGCTCAGTTGGTTAAATGTCTGACTCTTGATTTTGGCCCAGGTCATGATCTCAGAGTCGTGAGATGGAGCCCTGTGTTGGGCTCCAGGCTCAGCCTGGAAGCTGTTTAAAATTTTCTCCCTCCCTCTGCACCATACTCCCACTTGTGTGCGTGCTCTCTCTCTCTCAAAAAAAAAATTCCAAAACTTCTAAAAGAATGTATAAAAGGATAGCTTTGTAACTTGAAAATAGGAAAAAAAAAGAAAATAGGCAAAGTTTCTTAGACAAGATAAAGAAAGCAAAAACCATTAAAAAATGAAGTAAACATCAACATAAAAATATTTGCTCTCCAAAAGATACTATTAAGAAAAAGGTAAGCTATAGACTGGAAGAAATTATTTGCAATACATGTATCTGAAAAGAACTTCTATCTGGGATATATTAAAGCTACAACTCAGTAACAAAAAGACCAAAAAAAAAAAAAAGGCAATAAAAAATAGTCAAAAGAGGTAAACAGAAACTTTGCAAAAGAAGATAATGTATATGACCAATAAGCACAAGAAAAACTACATGACATCACTAGTCATCAGGGAAATGTAATTTTAACCTACAATGAGAAGCCACTGACACCCACCAGAATGGCTAAAATTAAGAAGACTGACAACACCAAATGCTGGTACAGATGTAGAACAACTAGAATTCCCACATACTGTTGGTGGGAGTGTAAAATATATTGTACAACCACTCTGGGAAATAATTTGGCAGTTCTTTTATAAAACTAAACAAACACCTACCTTATAACCCAGTAATTTCTCTCCTAGGTATTTACTCAGAGAAATGAAGACATACATCCAATAAAAAAAAGAAATCTCCAATATTACAATATTCACAGAATATTCTTCATAATATTCCAAACTAGGAATAGCCCAAGTGTCCATCAGTAAATGACCAGAAAAACATACTGTGCTCTGGTCACACAATGGACCACTTGGCAACAAACACAACAAGATACTCATACATGCAACATGGATGAACCTCAAAAATATGCTGACTCAAAGAAGACTTTTTTTTTTTTTAAGATTTTATTTATTTATTTGAGAGAGAGAGAATGAGAGAGAGCAAGCACATGAGAGGGGAGAGGGTCAGAGGGAGAAGCAGACTCCCTGCCGAGCAGGGAGCCCGATGCGGGACTCGATCCCAGGACTCCAGGATCATGACCTGAGCCGAAGGCAGTCGCTCAACCAACTGAGCCACCCAGGCGCCCATGACTCAAAGAAGACTTAAAAAGTACTTACAAAATAAAGTTCCAAAACAGACAATACCAATCTACGGTGAAAAAATTTAGTACAATGATTGCCTCTGAAGGCAAAGGTGGTGGCAAGGAAGAGACTGGAGTTTTCTGAGATGACAGACATATTCTCTATCTTAACAGGTTGCTTCGGTTACACAGATGTAAACATTTATAAAGACCACTTGAGAATACTACACTAAGATTTGTGCAATTCACTGTATGCAAACATTACCTCAGGGGTGAAAACCATAAACAAATGTTGAGCTCTAGTTAATGTCAGACATACGTAAATGTTTAGGAGTCAGGTACACTGATGTCTACGACTTACTCTGAAATGCATAAAAAACAGATTGATTGATATGATATAAAGCAAATATATTAAATATTAGCCACTGTAAAATCTAGGTGGTAGGGTCACTATACAATTCTTTTAACTTGGGTGCATATTCTAAATTTTTCATAATAAATATTAGTTTAAAAATAAAAATACATGAAGTACCCAGGCTAAATGTAATAAAAGATGTGTATAACTTTTGGGTAAAATTACGAAAATTAATGATAAGACTTAAATAAATAGGAAATTATACTATGTTCACATATAGGAAGACCTGGCTTTATAACTGTGTATTTGTCCCAAATTATGCTATAAATTCAATACAATTCCAGTCAAAATCCTAAAACACTTCTCATGAAACTTACTTGATAAGCTCATGCTAAACGGTACAGTCACGCAGAAGGAAAGGTTCAAAAACAGCAAGGACAATGGTAAAGAGACAAGGCAGAGGACTTGCCTGATCAGATATGCTATAGAGTGACTCAGTGAGGTACTGCTCCTACATGCTTGGAATAAAACAGAGCCACACAGATTTATATACAATACATGATAACACAGATTAGCGTAGAAAGAAGACACTTTGACTGATGGTACAGGAAATTTTCATCATCCATTTTTTAAAAATATTGAATTAGACCTCTACCTCACAATATATACAATAAAACCTACACTTGGTAGTTTAGAGATCTACATGTGAAAAGACAAAATTTAAGATATTTTAGAAGAAATAAGAGAATGTTTTATGATCTCTGTTTTGGAAAGGATGTCTTAAAGCACAAAGGTACAAACCATAAAGTAAAAATTATAAGATTAAGACGTTAAAATCTTAAAATTCTGTTCAACTAAATATGGTATAGAAAATGACAAGGCAAATAATAGTATTGGGAGAAGCCCTTTACCTTACAAATAATCAAAAGGCTCAGGATGTAGAAAAGAAATTCTACAAATCAAAACGAAACATAAAAAAACAAACAACTACACGCTCAATGAACAGGCAATTCACAGAAAAAGAAACACAAATGGCTATTCTCAGGAGTAATAGGCAAGTAAATGCAAGTTGAAACCACAAGGTAACGGTATCACACCCACTAAACTTGAGAATATCAAGCCTTACCAAGTGTTGGTAATGTGGTTACAGCAAAAAGGAGCTGTATCCTGTGTGAGTGGGAGTGTAAACCTAATACGACCACGTAGATGGCAGGAGCAAGTTAAGTTTAATAGATGCATTCTTTTTTTTTTTTTAATCAGAGAGAGAGAGAATGAGAGACAGAGAGCACGAGAGGGAAGAGGGTCAGAGGGAGAAGCAGACTGTCCGCTCAGCGGGGAGCCCGATGAGGGACTCGATCCCGGGACCTCACGATCACGCCCTGAGCCGAAGGCAGACGCTTAACCGGCTGAGCCACCCAGGCGTCCCAATAGATGTATTTTTATGACCACCAATTCCAAACTGGAAAAACCCTTCGGAATGTACACAAGGGGATGGGCAGCCACAAGTGCTCAGAGCAGCAGTGTCTGAAAGAAGAAAACTCAACAAGCCAAGTGGTCTTCGCCAGCAGCACAGCTAACCCAAAAAGTGGTACATTCATACAGGGAGGAGCTATGTGAAAACAAAGAGCCAGAGGTGGTAGAATCCCAAACAAATGGTGGCAAGCTGGTCTGCCAAGTATAAGCCTGGTCACAAAGCTTTTCATGTGTGCTACACAAAGATACATAGATATACTTCCTAAGCAGTTTTCATCCATACGGCTTTTGACAATAGTTATGTTTACACAAATGGACACCTAGTTATATAATGTGCAACGTGACATTATATAATATATATTACTTGGGTGTCTATACATTATACATTATAAAGAAATGCAGGAGAATAATTATCACAAAATGTGTAAGAGTGGCTGGGAAGGGATAGCACAGGAGAAGAGAAACCAAGAATTTGGCAACATTTTATTTCTTCACCTGGTCAGTGGATAGGTCTTAAAGATGCAATATTTCAAAGAGATAGAGTTTTAAAGAACAGTACATAGAAATCTGTGTGTTGCAGAAGTTAGAGAGATGGCTCACCAACAAAAAAGCATGAATTGATTTCTAAATTTCAGACAGGGACAATCATTCAAATCAACCTGATTCAAAGAATGGAAAAGTTAAATGCTAGATAGTCTTTCGACACACATTTACAACACAGATTTTTATTTTCACGTAAGAAAAAAAAAAGTTAACTGCTCCTAAATAAAATGTACATGTGCACGTTAAGACCAAAGGGCTTTCCAGTATATCTTTTCAGGAAATGTGAAATTTAAAACAGCGTGAAAAATGGGGAGGAGGGGAGGGAATTGTGTCTATTAGCGATAAGATAAACATGAAACAGAAGTTAGAGACAGAGTACAACATCAAAACAGCACTGAGTCTACGCCCTACTGGTTATGGAATCAAATTATTTTATCAAACAATATTCTTTCACTTTAAAACGAAGACTGATGCTTGCTGGCTTCCATACAGAATGAGTCACTGGGTTAAATGTGCAGGCACGTATGTGGGAGAGAAGTGCTGGCATTTCTCCAAGCCCTGCAAGAGGGCTTTCCACTCGGCTATGACGGGACACCCCTCCACCACCAGCCCGGCCCCATTTAATTCACTAACCCTATCTGCTTTAGAGCACAGAGAACAACTACGGCAGATGATGACAGTTACACTACAGCCAGAATGACTAGACAAGCCACCTGGATCTCACAATGGGCCAAAAAACAGCCCAAACCCTTCAAAAGTCCTTATGTAACTATTGTTTTTTAAAGATTTATTCATGAAGTGAGTTCAGATTTTCCTTTGAGTCTAATAGGTTATCTATAGCAAATTTGTCCTCAAGGGTCATCAATCTGATCAGAACCAAACTGCATTCAGTGATTTGCCATTAAAAGATAACCACATCGGCCAAAGGTAACTAAGACACATCCCTGAAAAACAAGTATCAAATGCAGACCAAATGCCTGAAGCTCGCCCATTTCAGGAGAATAACATTTTTTAAAAATAAATAATGAATGACAAAAAAACACCATCTTGGCTCCCCACACCACCAGAAGAAAGAGAAAAGGTTAAAGCACAGGACTCCAGAATTATACCCCTACAGTTGGCATATAGAAAAGAAAGAAACGAACATCTAGTCTTCTAGCAGAAATCACCAGAACTGCGGAACGGAACCAGACATGCATCCACCCAGACAGACATACCCCTGTGCGTGCAGTGCTGGGTGGCTCCTGGGGCAGCAGATGCCAAAACAGATGAGCTAACCCAAGCACCTCCACATCTCCCAACAGGTGGCTGATGCTTTCCCCAGAGACTGGCTAAATTGTAGATGGGTTCTCTGTATCCAGGTCTTACTAAAGGGGAGTTAATTTTTAAAAAAATTTTTGTAGGGGCGCCTGGGTGGTTCAGTCGGTTAAACGTCTGCCTTGGGCTCAGGTCATGATCCCAGGGTCCTGGGATCGAGCCCCGCAGCGGGGAGCCTGCTTCTCCCTCTGCCTGCTGCTCCCCCTGCTTGTGCTCACTCACCCTCTCTGTCAAATAAATAAAATCTTCTAAAAAAAAATGTTTCTGTATCTTGGTACAGAATGAAGTTGAACTACTTAGGAGATGCAAGTATCCAAGACACAAAGTTGCCTATTTTCATGATATTAAAAACAGCATCAAGAGACTAAAATGTATCTGAGCTCTAGTAAAATAAAATAATGTAACAGATCTACAAATGGTGCACCTTCACCTTCCGAGGTGGACAAAAACGCAAGTGGTCCTCAAAGCCGCAGCAGAAGTGCAACTGCTGCGGCAGCCATTTCCCTTACAGCACATATGCTAACACAATGTAACCGAGAAGGATTTGTTTCAAAATCATAAAAAAAATGTCGAGCATGCAATGACCTGCTTAGCTCTGCACCCTTATGTTCTCCGAAGTTTTGTACTCACCCTTACCATTAGAGAAACTTTAATGAATGTATCTGAGGTAAACCTTACAAAGGCATAGAAAATTGGTTTGAGGACTAGCACAACCCTGAAATGAGAGAAGACTTCCTCCATTTGGAGAGATCGGGATAAGAGATTCGGAGAGACTTGCTACAGTTTTTAAATGGATATGAATCGAGGTCAACAGACTCCTGAAGTACATTCCTTTCTTGGGGGGGGGGGGGGAAGAGGACAGGGACTGGGGAGCTCAGGGGTTAAATTTCTGTACTGACTAAAAATAAGGTAGATAGTTCACATGCGCCTTTATCAAAGTTACTTTGTTGCTAATTAGCTGAAAAGGAAAACTTTTCCTTTTCTAGTAATCTCTCTGCCACACATGATTTTAAAGACTAAAATACAGACCTTTCCTTTTACTTCCTACAGGTTAATATGTTTGGTCTTTTTAAAATGTGTTCAAGGGCGCCTGGGTGGCTCAGTTGTTAAGCAACTCTCTTCGGCTCAGGTCATGATCCTGGGGTCCTGGGGTCCTGGGATCGAGTCCCATATCGGGCTCCCTGCTCCGCGGGAAGCCTGCTTCTCCCTCTCCCACTCCCCCTGCTTGTGTTCCCTCTCTCGCTGTGTCTCTCTCTGTCAAATAAATAAATAAAATCTTTAAAAATAAATAAATAAATAAAATAAAATGTTCAAGAATTCCCTCAGAACATTTTTTAGTACTTGGTTTCAAATGATCTGGCCAGGCTGGACAAAATGCTGTTCATCTGAACACAAAACAGCACACACAGTTCTTGTAGCTTTCATCCCGTCTTTTCTTCCTAGAATGACTAACAGAGGATTCAGCAACTGGCCCTAAATGACAGCCTATGGATAAAGAAAGGGAATTTCACCAAGGCTTCTGCATTCAAGGGGAGCCAGAATAAAATCAGCAATGCATTGTTATCTGTTCGTTACAAGTAGTCCAAGCAATACTGAAAATAGAAAGAAAAAACAAATTTCTAAATGATTAGTATCCATCAGATGAATCTGTGAATGTGTAAGTTCTACAGATACTATATGAATGTGTTTAATTCTAGGGGCACCTGGGTGGCTCAGTGGGTTGGGTGTCTGCCTTCAGCTCAGGTCATGATGGGGGGAGGGGGGAAGGGGACAGGGGGGAAGGGGGGCAGGGCCTGGGATCCAGCTGCATTGGGCTCCCTGCTCTGCCAGAAGCCGGCTCTTCCTCTCCCTCTGCCATCCCCCCCTCCACCCCCAACCACCACTGCTTGTGCTCTCTGGCTCTATCAAATAAATAAATAAAATCTTAAAAAAAATGAATGCATTTAATTCTAAGTTAAGATAAGCTAAATAAATAAGGCTGCTAGAGACAAACTCTTACTAGTAAATTTCAAAATCTACTGTTAGAGACCTTGAGAGCGATGCCTACAAGTTTTTTTGTTTTTTTTTTTTAGATTTTATTTATTTATTCATGAGAGACAGAGAGAGAGAGAGAGAGAGAAGCAGAGGGAGAAACAGGCTCCCAAGGAGCAGGGAACCCGATGCGGGACTCGATCCCAGGACCCTGGGATCATGACCTGAGCCGAAGGCAGACGCTCAACCATCTGAGCCACCCAGGCGCCCGATGCCTACAAGTTTTTAAGCAGTTGTCCATCAATAGTTCTGAGTATGTGCAGAACTGATTAAATAAAAAAACTAAGTGGTATTATATAATCAAAACTTCAAACTGAAAAAGGAAAAAGTATTCTACAGTGACACCTACTGGTAAAGGGTAACGTAGTAGCCTGACACTATTTGATAGATGTTTACATCCCTGTAGCACGTTAGAAGCTACAGGGAAAGACTTAATGATACTCAAAAGGGAAAAGCTAAACAAAAACATTACACATACCAGAGTCTGTAAACTACAAACTAAGCCCAAGAGGCCACCATGATCCTTCCTAACCAAAATTTTTCCAATCAATAAATCTGAACTAAGTTTCCCCTGGCCCCAACTGGCCATGCAAATGAAATTTTTATATGCAAGTTAAAGGCAAGATGTCCAATTTACTCATGTTTCTTTTATATTTTAAAGAGTAAAACTGAAGAGGGTAAAACTGAGTTCTGTATGAAACTAGATATTTTATTGGTTTTCAGTTTAAGCAGGCTTAAATGAAATGAAAAGCAGGCACTCGCTTTAAAATAGCCAGTATATAAATCCCCTAAGTTCTAAACATCATTTTTCAACAAAATGATCACCAAAATAAAGAGAAAGCCAGATAATCACCTGTTCCCTAAAATGAATGTTTCAAAGGACTGAGTCCTTCCCCCCCCATACTTTTATACAAAAATTCAATAAATATTGTTTAATGTGACCAATGACATCATCAACTTCAGACTATCAATGCAAAACATCTCAAAACACTTACTATTTGAGCCCATGTACTTCTTCTCAAACTGAGATTTTCAAATGTACTATTTCAAACATAATTTTAGTCAAATCTAATCGGTGATATAAAAAAAAGCATACTTTTTAAATTAAATAACTTGGTGTAGTATGCCATAGACAGAACCAGAAAGGAAGAGATAATCTACAGAAGGAAAGAGATAATCTACTTCAACTCTAAAATTCCCAGAAAATCTTACAAATTAGAGGACCTAAAATTTAAGTGTTATGGTATCATGAATGATAGAAAACTTGAGTTCTAGTCTTGGATCTTCCATTAACTGGTTGGGTTTCCAAGACCTACACAACCTTCAATGAACTATACAACTTTTCTGGGCAATAATTTCCTCATCCATAAAATTAGAGGAGGGAACTGGATGGGCCCTAGGGTAATACCACTGCTAAAATTTCTTCAGCTTCTATGATTTCCCTAGCAGATGAGAATGGTTTGGGAATCAATGTCTATACCTCAAAGACTCAATAAACATAGCCACAAAAAGGAGGTTGGCTTTATCTTCCAGGTATAACCTGCTATAAGCAAACAATATAAATAGAATCACACTTTCACAATGTGGTGTACCTGTTTAAGACTGAAAGAATCCCTGTTTCCATCCAGTGCATTCTACCTGGCACACAGTCAGAACTCAATATTTACTATAAAAAATGGCTGCGGAAAAAAACTACTCATTATGTAACATGCAAGACTCCAATACCAACTCTTTAAAAATGTTTTGTGCTTTGCTTTTGTTATATAGTTATTTTTTTTACATACCATGTCTTTTAATGACAATCATGCAATCAAAGTGAATAATGCTTAAAAGGCTACAGATCCTTAAATATGGACAGGGGAAGCTCTAAAACATCTAAATATGAAAGTCAGAATACATTCAGGTCATAACATTTCCTAAATTTATTACCTGCCTGTTAAAACTGGTTCAGTTATTAAAGAACCAGTAGTGGTGGGAACACAATATACATTTCCCCTTTCCCCGTACTAATTTGAACCCAATAATAGTCCTTATACAGTGACTTCCCAGATGCAATCAGGCCTCTTCTACCCATGAGTATAAAGAATAAAATGGAACAAAGATGTGCTTCACTTGTAAATAGCTACAGAAAACTTCTGACAACAGTTAACATTAACAAAACAATTAACAGTCTTGTTCATCAGCTTTCCCTGCTTGGCGTTTAGGACCTTCCCATTTAGAAATTTTTAAAAGGGTAGCCAAAGCTGCCGGAGACAGTTCATGTACTCTTCTGCCTGTTTAAGCAACTGACTGGCATTTAGGGACAGGTGACAAAGGTACACAAACTTTTACTTATGTCAAAGGTGAATTAATATGCTTTCTTTGAACTTCAAATTGTGTGTATCTTTTTTCATTTACAATACAAATATTAGCTCTTAAAATGTAAATTTGTGCAATGAGTTTAATTACACTACGTTTGCCCTTTAAATGTATTCATTCACTCAATAATCAAATATTTATTGAGCACCTATTAAGTCCAGGACTATTCTAGGAGTTGGCAATAGGAATGAACAAGGAGGGGGGTAAGACAGGAAGACAACACACAGGAAAATAAGATACTTTCATATGGTGATAAGTGCTTATTAAAAAGTTATTCGAAGTATGACTATAGTTATCTAATTTATTTCCTTTATATATATATAAATGATTACATGTAGACCTCAGTAAACAAAAAATCTAAATCATTTCAAAATGATCATTTCAAAAAGGAAAAATTACAGCTCACATTCACCACGTGTACTGCAGTTTCAGTATCCTAAATGAGTCAAAAAGAGGTATAAGACAAACTGAGAACCACTGAAATATGAGATGAAACAGATTTAAAACATCTGCACTGTTCTCTTTGCTGGGTAAGCACATGGAGGAAAAAGGTGAATATCCAACATGTTTTTTTTAAAAAGAGAAGACAGTGAAAAAATAGAGAAGTTCACCCACTATTCTATGATATTCTATACTTTCAAGGCGACTACAACGCATGTTAAGAAAGCTACCAAAAGCAGAAATATTTAAAATAATTTCCAAGAACATTCAAATCACTCCCCCCCCCCCCCGCACACACCCCCAACACACACACACACACACACAGAATATTATCCTTTGAGTTGCTCTTAAAAGCTACTGGTTTGGCAGGAACTTATTTTCTCCGACTTTGGCTCATTTCCAAACTCCCCAAAATATGCAAGGCAAAGGTAAACTGGTTCTCTTACTCCCTCCCATCTTTCTTTCCACGCAAAGCCAAGAAAGGATAGATCAATAGCCCCCCTCCCGGCTGCGCCCTGCAGGTGAGGGCTCAGCCGGGAAGGGGCTCCCCGGCGCGACCACCCCAAGGCCGCGGACCCAGCTCCGCCCGGCCCCTGGGTCCGCCCGCCTGACCCACCGAGCGCGGCCTCCGCCCCGCGCCAAAAAGAGGAGCGACGCGGATGAAGGAGATGCACGGCGGGATCCGGGGAGATGGAACCGCAGCGCCAGTCGCCCGGGCCGGTCCCGGACCCCGGCCCCACACCCCCGCCTCGGCACGCCGCTGACCTCTCCGGGCCCCGGCGCTGCTGCCGCCGCCGCTGGTGCCCGAGCCCGGGCTGCCGCTGCCAGAGCCGCTGCTGCCGCCGCCGCCGCCGCTGCCGCTGCCGCTGCTGCTGCTGCTGCTGCCGCTGTTGCCGCCGCCGCCCTTGGCATTCTTGCGCGGGGCCATTGCGCGCACTCCTGGAACGGGCGAGGGGTGGGGGGCTCCCTCGGTGAGCCGGGACACCGGAGGCGCGGGGGCCGCTGACGGCGGCGGGCGCTGCGGCGGGTGCGGGCCGCTGCTCCTGCAGCAGCGCCTGTGTCTCGGCACCGCCCGCCGCGCCTCCCAGGACTTTCGCCCGCGTGCTGGCTGCGCGCGCCCAAGCCTCGCGTGCGCCGAACCTGTGACTGCCTCCCCTGGCGGGCGCGCGCGCCTCACAGGCCGCCCCCTCCCCTCCGGTCACGCCCCTTCCCGCCCGAGCCCCGCCTCCTCCCCGCTCGCGGAAGGCTGAGTGACGGAGGGTAGAGCCAATCACAACGGCTTCTGTGAAGGGGCGGAACCCTGCCTGCTTCCCCACCCCCTGAAGACTTGGGGCTGCTCTGGGCGCGTCGCAGCCGCCTGTGAGCGCGAGCCGCCTTCGACTTTCCAGTGTGTCTCGGTCCTTTCGAACGTGGCAAACGTGGAAGCCAAGAGGGCTCTCGCGAGCGTTGGCGGACCCGGTACGCTCTGGACGGATGGGGCGGGGCGCGGAGGCGGGGCCGGCGGGCACGTGTGCAGCGTTCGCACCAAGCGCGGCCTCTCGGCCTTTCTCTGGGAATTTTGTTCACGTCCCACTTCACCGCACACATAGACTCCAAAGAATGCAGCCCCGCTTCTTGCGAAAGAGCTGTGTTTCTCGTCTGTATTCATATTAAAGCATTTCTGAAATGGTGATGTTAGGAGTAGTTCAATGCTTAAGCCATACGTTAATCGATCAGTTGGGTTTTAAAGCAGGACTTCATTTCGTTTGTGCCATCAGTATTTTCAGAGAATCTTAGTTAAAAAGCGCGAGTGTAAATGTTAAACAAAAAGTTCATTTTCTTGCCCTGGATGGCACCCTCTATTTGAAACCTCCACTGAGATCTGCCGGGCTAATGCCTACAGTCATCTTTTCTAGCTGTCCCCAGCCGTGGGTCCCCTCCTGTGCTGTCGAGCTGTCAGGGCCTGAACTGAAGGCCTCACGTGGTCTTAAAAATATCTGGGCCCATGGATGATCCAGACAGGAACTTGCGGTCAGGGACGTCACCATTATCTTTGTGTCGCCAATTGCCAGCACACGTCCTGGTGCGTAACCGATAAGCAAGAAACGTTTGGTGATTTGATACATTCCTGGCAACTTCTTAAAACCTTCCCCCAGTTTTTGACCATGTTTTGGAGACCCTGCTCCTGGAAGTGTCTCAAGAGAGCTGTGAACCAGAGAAAGCGCTGGGTGTGGCATCTGGTTTCCTTCCTCTTCTCCAACCCCACTATCCCCTATTGGCAGGTCCCCGGGGTCCACCTGACTCTTCTGCTGTGAATGGCTGGGTGCTGTTTGGGCACTGCCTAGTGATACAGAGAGGCCCATCGAGGGTCGTGTTGCATAGAGGAAAGAAGCCCTCTCTTCTTTTTGTGAAACAATGTCAGGTAGTTGTCAAGATATAACAGGGGCAGGGGAGCTTCACGGTTTTTACTGAAGCAGCTCTTTGTTTTTATCTTATCACATCTCTTTCTGCCTCTACACATCCTTTCTCCCATCCAAGCCACCTTACATTATTTCAATGGGGAGGTAGGGAGCTGGGCTAAGTGACAAATCTAAGTGAGAGTACTCAGTATAAAATAATAATGAGAGCCGAAGTGAGAAAAACAATGCTCTAGATATTTGAACTCTTAAATCAATTCTCACAAAATCCTGAGTTTGTGTCCATTTTTTTAGGGATGAGGTCACTGAGGCCCAGAGAGGTTAAACAAAGTAACTGAGGTCATAGTAAGTAAGTAGTAAGTGATAGAGCAGGGATATGAACTCAGTCCATCTGGCTCCATAGTTTATGGTCCAAATTTTCCGTTCAAGACAAGGCATGGTTTTGAGCAGAGACTGTCTCACCTGGCTCCCTCTTCTCTTAGCAGAGGTGTCCCTGAAGTCTCCTTGATCCTATCTTCAAAGATAGATCTAAAAGCTGATGGTGGATGCTTATCAAAATCTACCTCTTTGAGGAAGTCAAATCTTTGATAACTGACTCCAAGATGTCATGAACTGATGATGCTTTGCTCCCACATTCCCAGAAATCAAATCTGGTACTATTGACAAGGTCCATTGCTCTGTACTGAGGCAGTACCAGGCCAAAATAGAGGCTCTGTAAATACAGATCACAGGAAGTTAGAGGTTACCTGACTTCCTCCTTGTATCACAAGGTAAAAGCTACAATGACATTTATAGACTCAACAGTATAAAGTAAAATTTATAACAATATTTAAAACATCAGATATTGTCAGCCATATATACAGTTTAGTTTCAGGGACTAAATTCTCCAAAGTTAAGCATCAGTATTAAACATTTTATATTTGTTGATACTTCCTACTTTATGGGCATTAAAAACCACAAAGCTTGCCTTGGATCCATGAATTTCTTCACATAGATTCTTTTCTCAGGATCGGGCTGGGGGAGGTTAGGGAGTCAAAGTATCTTCGAAATTGAATAAAAGGTCAAATTTCCTGTTAGCCTATCCTCATTTCTGTTATTTCTGAATAAGCTATGAATGAACCCTGGGTGAAGCAATGTTAAAAGGACCATAAAGACAAGACTTAACTAGGACAATGTATTAAAATACTAATTTAATAGAGCTTTTGAACTAGGCCAAATGTGCCTTTCAGATATTTCCATAAACTTTCCATTGGCTTCACTGGGATTTGCAAGTGAGAACGTGAGGAGAAGATTTGTCCTAGATTTTTTTTTCTTTTGTTGACCTTTCACAACCTCTAGTCAAATGCTTTCCAAATTAGGTATTTGTGGACTTAACTTATACCTATTAGAACACTGTTTTAAAGTTGAGTTTTAACCTGCTTCCTAGAAAGTGCCTCTCATTTATATGCAGTCCTCCTAATGTGAAATTTTATTATTGCAGACTAAAAATGAGTATTTCCTCATCTTTATTTACCATAGTAAATTCTGCCATAGTGGAAAAAAATGAATTTCAACTGGTCATGATTCAATTGTATGTTTTCATTTTATATTACTGGAATTTGTTGCAACCAAGGCTCTGCTGGTCAGTACAAGAGTACTTTTAAGGCATTCTCAAAGTGTCCTCTCATACTCACAATGTCCTCAAAGCAATTGTACTCATTGGTTATATCGCAACAAGTAAATGAACTGTCATTTTCACCAAACAGCTTGACTTTATATTACTATAGAAAAAATAAGCCTGGCTAGTATCTACATTATAAATATATGGAGTGAATTTATAGGAGCAGAAATAAGTTTAAACCTAGTCAAAAATATATTTGAATTAGATATCTTGTGTTGTGGGGCACCTCGGTGGGTCAGTTGCTTAAGCATCCGACTCTTGATTTCGGCTCAAGTCATGATCTTGGGGTCATGGGGTTGAGCCCTGTGTCCGGCTCTGCACTCAGCAGGAAGTCTGCCAGAGATTCTCTCTCTCTCACTCTCTCTCTCTCTGCCCCTTCCCCCTCAAATAAATCTTAAAAAAAAAAAAAAAGATACCTTGGGGCGCCTGGGTGGCTTAGTCAGTTAAACGTCTACCTTCAGCTCAGGTTGTGATCCCAGGATCCTGGGATAGAGCCCCGCATCAGGCTCCCTGCTCAGCAAGGAGCCTGCTTCTCCCTCTCCTGTTCCCCCTGTTTTTACTCTCTCTCTCTCTCTCTGTTAAATAAATAAAATCTTTAAAAGTAATAATTAAATAAATAAAATGTAAAAAAAGAAATCTTGTGTTGCAATATGGAAAAATAATCTGAAAACATATTACCTAAGCAATCTATCATTTCTTTTTTCATTTTGCTTCTTGATATTTTCTATCAGGACTGGTACTTCTTAGTTCCAAATTCCCTTCCTAATAAACAGCATTTATGTAATGGTTATTGCTAGGTCTTAAGTGTCCTAGTACAGGGAACTCATAAAATTAATTGATTCTTCTTAAGTCTCAAACTTAATGCCAGAAAGAACCTTAAAGCTGGAGAGAAAGTCAAAATAATTAGAGAGTAACAACTGCTTATAGGCATGGCAATTCTGCAGTATATAAAAGGAAATATTAATGCGATTTAGAAGTCCTTAGAAAGTATCAAAGAAATCAAGAAGAGAAAAAAAAATGTGGAGGAATCTCAAGGATTCAGTTGTTTGCAAGATAATAATTTTATTTAAACTTTATTTGCCTCAAGGATCTAATGTGTGTGTGTATATATAACTAAAGTAATCATTTGTCCTTCATGAAAACTACCATTCTCTTCATGTGTAAACAGTTCCCCTAAGTCAAAAGAAAAGTATCCTGAAACCACTTTCTAGGATCCTCCAATTTTATCAAATCAAAATATGCAAAGCAGATATATTTGCCTTACAACAAATAACGTTATTACAATATGCGAAACTGAATCAATTAGCCAAACCAAATCCTTGGTAGTTGGTGAGAAATCATGCATACCCTACATCAAATTAGTATTGACTTGGGCCTTTTTACACTGTCATCATTCTGACTCAAAACTATTCTGCAATTTCATAAGCACATGACAGGCATCGCTGAGCTCGTACCAGAAAAAAAAAAAAAAAGAAAGAAAAAAAATCCCTAAGAGACTCTGTCATAGAACTTGCTAGCATAGAAAATAAAGAGGGTCTCCTTGTATCATTGCAACAAGATTTTATTAACCTAAAGACCACTGCTAATATATTTGAAATTCTATAGTATGCTTTTAAGGAGTACAATATCCATTACACTTAAAATTTGTTCAGCCTTATATTGTAGCTATAAACTAATAAGTCTTGAATATTTTGTAATTCTTCATGGAACTGCTACAATGCTGACTTCATCACTCAATGAACTCATTTCTCTGGGGCAGATCCCTTTGAGTTAGAGACAGATACCAGTATCCTCGATGTTTACTAAAGCTGTTCCTCCCAGCTCCTGCAGCATATCAATCTAGTAAAACTTCATGAAAATCCCTTCCAAGCATCTGTCTCACAAATTCTGATGCTCTTTTCCCTGCTTCTTTATGGTATCCACATTGCACATAGTTTTTCCAGCTCCAACACAAAAGAAGAATTGAGGAATGCAGCTACCAAATGGTATCCTTAGAGAACCACTTGTGTAAAGACTCAAGTGCAGCAGTTTTGACCATTTAGACATAGTACAAGAGGGTTTTTTTTTTTTAAGATTTTATTTTTTTTTACAGAGAGAGACACAGCGAGAGAGGGAACACAAGCAGGGGGAGTGGGAGAGGGAGAGGGAGAGGGAGAAGCAGGCTTCCTGCTGAGCAGGGAGCCCGATGTGGGACTCGATCACAGGACCCTGGGATCATGACCAGAGCCAAAGACTGATGCTTAATAACTGAGCCACCCAGGCGCCCCCACAAGAGGTTATTTTTAAAGAAAAATTCTCTTTCCCAAATTTGAGAGAATTGAAATCAAATGCGAACAGCTTGATATAGTGCTTAGGCTTGTATAAAAATAAACTAAGTCACAAACAATATTTAGGAACTGTGTGCAGAGTACAGAGCAGGGTGAGGACGGCTGACCCCTTGTCTGTGGATCCATCCTTCTGAATCAGGTAGTGTCTGGCACAGAGTAGGTATTACGTAAGTGTATTCACCTCAGACTCTTTGCACTTGCTGTTCCTCTGCCTGGGGAATGCTTTCGCTGGACAATCCAAAGGACCACAGGACTCTTGTTACCCTAATGGCTTAGCCCCAAGCCCCACCATACCTCTCAAGCTGAAATGTTCTTGGTGAGGACTCCATTGACCCTATGCATAGGTATGAAATAGCCATTTAAGTACTGGGAATCCGCTTGTATTTATAAGGCCAGGGCTATATTTGGTAGTAATGCAAAAAATATATATAAAATCAATGTCTTTTTTGACAGAAGTGAAAATATTTTCAAGTAGTACAGAACCTAAAATTTTAGTTATTTTCTTAAAAATAGTAAGGGCAGTCCATTCAGCAATTATCCCATCATGCAGTTATGGGCAGCCATAAATAACTCAAGTGAGAAATTAAAAAGCAAGCACAGGAAGACATAGAACCATTGTATGAATCTATGCAGTAATCACTTAGGAAATGTGGTAGTCTGAGGTAGAGAACTATGTTTAATCAGTACCGATTTAAAACATGAAATCTGACCAATCATAAACAGACAAAATAACAACTCTCTGCAATTAGAATGAGAGCCTCAAAATAATGATGTGACTTCCAAATCAGACCAGCATGAGACAGAGAAGAGAATCTATGAATAAAACTAGGTTGGAAAAAAAGGTTTATCCCATTAACTAGATTTGCCTGGGTCTTTTTTCTTTTTCTTTTCTTTCTTTCTTTTTTTTCCTTTTCTTTTCTTTCTTTCTTTTTTTTTTTTTTTTTTTCAATTTCCGAGTTAGAAGACGTTGACTCTAACCCCAGAACTGTGCTCAGTATTATTTATAGTTGGTTGGGCACGTGGGCTTATATGTTAAGAATTTGGTAAATTTCACGTCGGTTATTGTGTACTATCAGCTCAGATTTTCATCTCATTCTGAAAAAAATAGTCAAGTCTAAAGTTAAAAGGATCACTTCAAGTATTAAACATATGTACCTGTTGGACTCAAATTCAAGTTCTCAGAAGGAGCAGATCTTATAAGCAGCAACACGCAACGAATTATGCTTGTTCAAAACTAATTCCTGCTTGTGCGTGCAGTGTGACCCATAACTCAGGAAGCTAGAGAGGAGGGGTGACCATGACCAAGCACTGCAGTGTGCCCCTCACTCCTTTATCGTCCGTTGCCTCAAAGCATCGGCGTCGTGGGAAGATGTGAGGGATACCTCTGTCCCTTCCTCTTCTGCTATTCTCTGATAACTTTTCCCCTCCCAAACTGCCCACGATAGTAGCCCTATTTCATTCTGCTACACACACTGGGCACAAAGGAAAAGGGGAGCGTGCAGAGTGTGATGATCTGGGGTCCATTCCCCGTGGCCTTTTCTCACTGGCCTGCCAACAATGCAGACCTAGATACTTTCAGCCTGGGCTATGCTGTGGACTCAGAGCTAAAATGCTTTCCATGGCTGAGGCTTAGAAGGTGGGTGAGAAGGCCCGGTTTGCGGGGGAAAATCTTCTTCACCCATCCACAGAAATCCCCCTTCTTCCCGTCCCCACTCTTAGGACTCCTGGTGGAAATGCAAGCTGTGACGGAAGAAGAATGGCAGATTCAGCATGACTCACAAAACCCTGGCCTGCTTCTGGCTCTGACCCAACACAGTAACAACTCTGCAAATAAATGAGGCACCAGGCCAGAGAGACTGGCCAAAACACTGTGTGCTCTTGGGAGGGCAGGTGGGGAGAACTTACCAATAGTCAATTGTGTGCAGGACTGCAGGGGTAGCCTGATGGGCACAAACCATCTCTTGGCAGCCCACTGCTTTCCCCAAGACAGCTCATCGTGGAAGCCCTCCCCCCCGGGATGGGGCACCCCTTTCTCGGTTCCTCTAGCAGGAGTGGACCGGGTTGCTTGCAGTTCCTACCATCAGCAGGCTATAATCATGTTAAGATAAGGAAAGAAATCCGTCTTACTCTTCGTGTTTCTCCTCTCAGTTCTCACCACTGGGCCCTACACAGAGTCGGCTGGCCTTTGGTCATGGGTGCCTGAGGGAACAACCCTTTGCGATACCTTCTCTGAAAGAGTCTCTGTTACCAGTCCCCAAGGCCATAATTCTGTGGCTGCTCTGAACACTCTCCAACTGTTTTCTGCATGGCCAAAGGTTGGAGTGATAACCAAGATGGAGAAATAGCATTTCCTCCGCCTTCCGCAGCACCAGACCCACGATGGTGACTGTGGATGGCTTCCCCTCGCTGCATTGGACCCTCCCCCGCCATCTGCTTACTTCCTGATCTCCAACTCATCTCCCTCAGAGAGCCCCAATATGGTTAGGACTGGAAAGTTTTCCAGCGGTCCATGCATTAGTCTGTGCATCTTTGGGGCACTGCCACTATCCAACCCTTTCTACCAGAGAGACAGGGAGCAGAGTGCAGAAGCACGGAGAGCCAGCTCGCTGCCACATCCCATCTCTCCCTTGGTTAGGAAGCTTGGTGTCTAAGGCCTCTCTCTCTCCTCCACCTTCCTCTCGCCACACTCCCCTCGGGGCATCCAGCACATTCAGGGGAACTTTGTTGGCTGCCTGGTACCAGCGATTGCGGTCATTGTGTCCTCCTCATTTTGAAGTTGTTGCTTCCTTTCCTCAGATCCACACTCTATTTTCAGGTATATGTCAGGCCAGAAAATATTTGGACCTTTGCTAATAGGGTAACACAAGCATTTTCTTTTCCAGTTTCCCCCTTTGCAGGTTTTGAGATTTTTGGCAGTGTTTCTCACATAGACATAACAATATTGTCTAAGCTTTAGTTTTTAGTCTCATGATCTTTTTCTTGAGAGCCAGCTATGATGGGGGAACAATATATAGCATCTAAAGATCAGAATGGAGGAAGGTGAGGACAGAAGAAGTGTAAAATGCTATTTTTTAAAGGCCTGTTTCTTATTCTTACATATGTCAGGCATCAATTAATGTTTATCCTTAGATTATATTCTTGCTGATAAGATAACCCTCTATTTTTCAAAGTACTACTGAAATAACTTGGGCAAATGCCCACGTACCAAAAACTAAGGGAAATCTTATTTCACGTAATTCAACTAACATTTTCTGCTTTCCCACTTATAACTTCAATACTGTTGCCTTTTAAAAAATTTGTTCTTGATATTTACATGGTTATAAGCTTTTTCAGCAGCTTTTCTGCTGTCTTTCATAGATGTCAAAGTTCTGGACTGACAAACCCCAGCTTGGCTTCGATTCATTTGCTACAGCAGTTCACAGACCTCAGGGAAACATTTTACTGTACTTACTAGATAGTAACTCAAGAACAGCTACATGGAAGAGATGCATAGGTCAAGTTACGTGGGAAGGGGTGCAGAGCTTCCATGCTCTCTGACTACCCCAATCTATCCACATCTCTATGTGTTCACCATGGAAGCTCTAGACCTCATTCTTTTGGGGTTTTTAGAGGTTTCATTACATAGGTATGATTGACCAAAGCATTGGCTATTGGTGATTGATTCAACCTCCATTCCCGCTCCTCTCCCCAGAGGTCAGGGATGGAACTGACCTCTAATCATAGGATCGACTCCACTGGCAACCAGCCCCTATGTTTAGGTACTTTCCAAAAGTCACCTCGCTAACGTACCAAGAGAGACACCTTTATCACTCTCATCCTTAGGAAATTCCAAGGATTTTGTGAGCTGTGAGCCAGGAACTTTGGATGAAGACCAAATACATATGAGAAATATATTCTTGTCACCTGACTGACCAAATACATATTTTTTCTTATAAATCACAATATCACAATATGAGTTAAGGCTGTTCTGGGTTACAAATGAGATTTGCTCCCAGTCTCTTAATTCTTAAATAATCTCTTCTACCCTAGCCATTTCCAAGGACACTGAATATATGTGTTAATCTGTAATCATAGAACATTACCAGTTCTATTCAAGTTTTAATGCGCACCCACCAAATTTTCACTGTGCGAAATGACTCATTTTCTGTATACTTTACTGCTGAGGTTGTATAATTAAGACAACACTAAATCATCCCAATTAAATGTTGGAAACTTAGCATAAACTAGGCAGGTGTGTGCAAGACCCTTCCATATTCTAACTTCAGAAACACAGGGATATACCTATACCCTGATTGGGGTCAAAAATTTAGGGCTCTTAAGTGCACTTGGGTGACAGGGGGAAACAGCATTTAACTAGTAGTGCCATGAATCAAATTCTGCCTCTAAGTAGTTGTGCTGTGGAACCCCAAGAAATTCACTTGGCCTCTCCAGGATCTGCTATCTCATACATAAATGGTGGGCTGTCATTATGGATCCCATTGGCCTTCATAATCTAATGAAAGCTGTGGAGTATCATGAGAAATACTCTCATAGCCAAAAAGTTTGCTAGTCAATTTTAGGGATTCATGCATCTAAGATTAAGAATGTCTGCTCCAGAAGATAAAGTTCCTTCTTCCTCTTGCATTCTATGATGTTAAGTCTTAACACCATATATGAATATATCTGAGGTAAACACAAAGGCATCGAAAACTGGGCATGATCAAATCAATGGGCATGATTCCTTACATTTTCTTAGTCTATTCACAGGGTTGTTGGCTGAGAATGAGGGATGGCAAATGGGTTATATAGCTGTCTTGTATCCATGGCAACTTTGAATACTATCAACCGGTCTGCGAAAAGAGTGCTAAGATATCTACATAAGATGAAAATGTGGTTGACAATGGAATGATCCTATTACTGGTTCAGTGAATTTAATTAACTTGACTGCCCTTTGCACTATATGAAATTTTTCTGGAGCCTACATTGAAAGAATTGATGATAAGAAAGTCCTTTGAAAACTAGAAAGACCTCTACAAATGTAAACACTATTTCCTTCTTAATTTTTATGACATAGAGTTATACTATAAAGAGCAAAAAAATTAAATGGCAATATGCTTACATCCCCAATTTTGACCAAACTCATTAGCTAACCTGCTGGATCTATGGTAGAGCAATCTGCTATAGCTAAAAGCTTGTCAACCTAAATAAAGAGGTAAACTGAGGCAAGCTCAAATGACCAGAAATTGAGTTTATTTGGGAATAGCAGAGGAACAGCAATTCCATGAATGCGTGATGTTGGAAGCTACAGGTGAGTCTGTTGAGGGTCTAGGGCGGGCTATATTTAGAGGCAAGGAGTGCAAAGAGGGGGACGTCCAGCCAGAGTCCAAGCAGTGAGTTCAATGACTTGAGGATGGGAAAAGATTCTTGGCAGTTGTTCACTGGTCAGGAGATAAGTCTTGGTCTTCAGTACAGCAGACATTAATGAGAAATCCGTCTCTCAGTTCATAAGTTCCATTCTTCTAAGAGGTGCATGCATGAGATTCTCCATTTCATATCCTCAGGTTTCATTTCAGATTGAAATCCTTTTACAAGTTATCAGGCGTTTTTGAAGAAATATAAAATCGGTAACCATATGACTTGTCTACCTTTCCCCTGCCTTACTCTCAACTTTCCTTCCTTAAACATTTCTGAACTGCTTGGCATGTCAGATGCTGCCCCATGAGCTACAGTACAAGGCGGGTGTCATTTGATTCCATAGTGCCTGAGTTAGCCTCTGTGTTTGCTGTCAGAAGGTCTCACCTGGGCAGTTTCATTTAGTTCAACCTATAAGTACACTGTGTAGCCCATTCTACAAACATTGACCAAGTGCCTACTTCCTGCCAACTACTGTATCAAATGCATGTGGACTTTGTCTTCTTCAAGCAGTTCAAGTTGTTTTGGAGGGAGACTAGCATGAAAACTAACAGTCGTGACAAGATACAGCTATAGCGAGCTACCTTCTCCTGGCGGCAAAGTGGTGGGCAGGGAGCAGGGAGGGCCGGAGAAGTCAGCGACACCGTGTCCGCCAGTACCACACAGAAGTCAGTGGGCTCCAGGGCTGTGAGTTTTCAAGCCCATGTTGTTCAACCTCTTCATTTTACAAATGAGAAAACTGAATCTCAAAGAGGGAGAGCAGCTTGTAAAAGGTTGAACAATCAGTTAATGCAGAACTAGAATTCGAGTTACCTTCCAGCATGCTTTCTCAGCAAGGGCAATGTTGCCCCCATTGGGGTGAAAACTGGTTCTTGGAGGCCAAAATGTTTGAGATATTGTAAGGGTTCAGGGGATTCAAAGAAATGGTAGCCACTGCTGTTGGCCAACTGAGTTCCTCACAGTAGGATCTCTTGAAGGACAATCTGTGTGGTACATCTTCATGACCGCCACAGGCATTTAATTCTGGGCCATTTTCAATCACGTCACGAGTTAGGTGTCATTATCCCTACTTAAAGACAGAGAAACATGCTTAGAAAGTCTAAGCAACTTTCCAGAAGTCACACAGTTGCTCAGTGGCAGAGACGGGACTTGCAACAAGGTCTTTCTGTTTATTTCAAACATGTCCTCTCTAGGATATCTAAAACCTTATTGAGGTTCTTAATAAATTCTTAAAAGTAGGCAGGGGAAGTTCTGCATTACCATAGGGCAGAAGGGGAAGGGTCTCCGACTGCACAACTTCAATAGCATATAGGATATAAAACAAATTAGCAGAAATTGAATGTGATGAATTCAGACAGTAGATCACTGACATTCCTGGATTTAAAATTCATGGTTTTAATCGTTTGTGAGACTCCCTGGTTCATAACTTGAAAGAATTTCAAATTTTACTGATTCATACAGCTGAATAGTTCAGGGATGGGCATGTTGATGTTCCTGAATGATCTACTTAGGCAGTGAGAGATGCTCATAGCTCATTTAGCAATCCTGCCTTGACTTCGCTTTCTTATGCTGAGTCATTGTCCCTTTTTGGAAACACTCTTAAGGTGAAACCAATTCTATTTCTTTTTGAAAAGTGTCCAAAAAGGAAACTAACCACTAATGTTGATGATGGAAGTGAAATGCCTGAAATAATTTTTAGCTAAAAATGAAAATGTTTGGATAAACTAGAGTGAGCTGTCAAATTTATCTGTGGAAGAGCCACACCCTAGATGGGCGCATTAGGTGGTCCCACAGAATAACAAGAAAAAGACATTTGTGACCCCATTTCAAGAGAGTGCTTTGGCCTCAGCCATAATTGTTCTCAAGCAAGGGAGAGATTTTTAAGGGACTGAAAAAGAAAGTGGCCACTTTACTGTATTTTATGGGAACTATTAAAGCTTACGGTGGTATTTATGAGTTTGGGGGACTCCTGAAGGTCATACACCTGTCTTAAAAAATGTTCAGTTCAATCATCTACAATAGTGGAGTTACCTGAATTCTCTCCAGAGACCTGCTCTTCCCTCAATGTTCCCCATTTCATGGCGCTATCATTTACCTAATTGCTCAGCTTCAAAAACTCATCATCTCCCTTGACCCTTCTGTTTTGCTCACATCATGTATTTAATTCCCTATCAAAATGTTTTGACTTTAAATTGAAAATACATTTTATAGCACATTTCTTTTTGTCACTTCTACCACAATTACTCATTCCCACTCATTCCCACCCTTTCCTGGAAAAGCCTCAGACGTGATCCAGTTTATACCTGTGACCCCTATAGAATGTCCTTCCTTCAGTATCCAGGGTGATTGCTGGAAAAGATAAGCCAGATCTAAGCAAACAGCAAAAATCCTTGGTAACTTTCTACCTGACTTAGAATAAATCCAATATCCTGTTCATGGCCTCTAAAGCTATACATGATCTGGTCCCTGGCTTCCGCCCAGACTTCATCTTCCCACCCCCTGCTCACTCACTCTTATTCAGCTATGATAGCTTTTTGTCTTTTTGAATGTGACAAACATGATCCTACTTCAGGGCCTTTGCACTGGCCTGAGACTCTTATTTTTCTACATTTCCATAACACCTTTCTCCTCTCTTCCTTAGGTCTCCACTCAGAGGTCACCACCAGACAGAGGCCTTCCCTGCCACATCTATGACCCGTCATCCTGCCAGTCTCTACTTTCTTATTCAGCTGTACTTTTCTCCATGGCATGTATCATGGCATGTGGCGTGACATTCTATATGTGTATATTTTTCTACTTATATATTTATTCATTGTGAATGTGAGCTCCATGAGAGCAGAGAATTTCAGAATTTTGTTCACTGCTGTCTCACCAACAGTGAAAACAATGTGTGACATATAGTGGATCATCAGTAAATACTTATGGAGTACATAAGTGAATACGTGGACAGTGTGTGTCCTGTCTTAAATTAGTCATTTAAGATTAAGAAGACACAAGAAAGGAGGTGGAAGGTCTGTGCAAGACCATGGAGGGCTTGGTTAGAGGTACCAGTCCTGTTTCTTCCCCCCGGGTTAACCCGAGGTTCCCTGGCCCCCCAAGCTACCAGAAATGGCATGGTGTGCATCAGACCACCTCCAACAACACACTGCTATACATCCTGATGGGGTGCCTGAGGCAGACGAATGGAAAGAAGGTGTGGGGAGAACTGAGCTGTGTTACAAAGCAGGGTCAGAGTAGATATCACATCCTATCAATAAACTGAAGAAGTAAGGTTGTTGAGACTGATGGGTGGAATTTGCATATTTCTCTGAATAACTTTTGCATTGTGTTATACAAGCAAGCCAATTTTATTCTTCCCTTTCTATTATAGTTCCTATCACTTTCAAGATGAAGGTAGAATATTTACGTTGCCAGTGTTTATTTAAAATAAACCTTTTCCTGAGATAAACGTTAACCCATTAGAAGCATACTCTGTCTCCATATTAGGAATGACTACTGTCTATCTGTAATTTTGCAAATAGAAACTATGGACAGTTGAAGAAAAAAATTCATTGTGTAAAGGGTAATCGTTTAGCAAAAACACTTATGTCAAATTCAGGATGAGCTTAAAATACAGTGATAACTTTTCATTCAGTATGAACTAATCATTTGATAAATTAATTTTGCTTTTAGAAATTGGATCCCACATGAACTATTTTTCATTTAACTTCATTTAATTTTCTCAATTTTCTTTTACAGTTAAGTGGGTTATGATTCCCTATTCCAGTCAGATAATACTTTTTAAAATCTCTTCATTTCTATCACCAAAATATAAATGTAGGTATAATGCAATGAGTCATGTAGATGTTGTATTGAGTAATAGTTTCTACTTATTTGCTTTGAATGTGAGAAATCTTTGTACAGAGACTATCTTCGATTTTTAAACATATTTAGTTTAGCACTCTGGGTCCAATAATGTTCCAGTTAATGTCAGGTGATTGTTAATATTAAAAAAGATACTCTGTCTTTCTGGGCTACCCTTTTCTTCATCTTTGGCTAAGGAGAGTAGGCCTGATGGGTTAATATGATGATTAAGAGAAGTTATAGTCAGAGTAAAAAAAAAAAAGTCAATCTGCTATAGATTAAAAATACAATCGATTTCTTCTTTTCAAATCGTGTTGGCTAGGAGACTTCCTTTTCCAGAGAGATGGAATAGGCATTTACCTAAACGAGTTGAAAATTTATGTATACACACACACACAAAACTGCACAGGAATGTTTATAGAAGCTTTATGCATAATTACCAAAACTTGGAAGCAATCAAGATGTCCTTCAACAGTGAATGGATAAACTGTGACACATCCATACAACTGAGTAGTATTCAGTCTTAAAAAGAAATGAGCTACAAAAGGCACACAAAGAACTGTGGGAAACTTTAATGCATATTGCTAAGTAGAGGAAGCCAATCTGAAAAGGCTCCATATTGTATGATTCCAACTATATGACAATCTGTAATACGCAAAATTGCAGAGACAGTTCAGAAACAGTAAAAATTGGTGGTTACCAAGGATTTGCAGGGGAGAGAGGGAAGATTGAATAAGCAGAGCACCAGGGATTTTTTAAGGCAGAGAAACTGTTCTTTGTGACACTGCAATGGCAAATACATGACATTATCCATTTGTCCAAACCCACAGAATATACAATACATAGAGTGAGCCCTAACGTAAATGATGGACTTTGTTAATAATAGTGCATCAATATTGGTTCATCAATTGTAACAAATGTTCTGCACTAGTACAAGATGCTAATAATAGGGAAGGGGGAGGGAAGGAGAGGGAAAGTATATGGAAACTCTCTACTTGCTGCTCAGTTTTTCTGTAAATCTAAAATCTCTAAATAATAAGGTCTTTTATTCGTTTTAAAGTTAGAAAAAAATGCCACAGTGATGAGCTGTCTATAATAAATCCAGTTCAGCTATAACTCTATAGATTGGCTGAAAGTAAAAGAATGAGGAAAGATTTATCATGCAAACATTAGTCAGAAAAAAATCAGGGAAGCTAAGCTTCCGAGCAAAGAAAAGCACCAGATACAGAGGGGAACAGACCGGTAAAAAGATCAACCTGCTAGGAAGACCTAGCAATCGCACTCCTGGGCATTTATCCCAGAGAAATGAAAACTGGTAGAATAGTTCTGTATCTCAGCTGCAGTGATGGTTACATGAATCTACACACGTGACAAAAACGGCATAGAGCCCTCATACACCTTGTACCAGTGCCCGTTCCCCATCATGACACAAGGCGCTGCCATGGGGAGAAACTGAGTGAAGGGTACCTCTCCGTGTGATCGTTGCAATTTCTCTTTCTTTTTTTTAAGATTTTATTTATTTATTTCAGAGGGAGAGAGAGAGGGTGGGGAGGGAGAGGGAGAAGCAGGCTTCCCGCTGAGCAGGGAGCCCGATCCCAGGGTCCTGGGATCATGACCTGAGCCGAAGGCAGACGCTTCACCTACTGAGCCACCCAGGCGCCCCTATCCTTATAATTTCTTATAAGTCAGTTACTATCTCAAAGGCAAAGCTGGGGGGTTGGGCGGGGGGACGATGATAGGAGTTGAGAAAGTGGTTTTTGAAAGTATAGTTTATGTCCTCTGAGGGGATTTTGCCTTTGGTAGCCACTCCAGCCGCTGCGTCATGATCCCACATGAACCTCCTCAAAGAGGTTCCTGTGAGCTCGGCCCGTTGTTGCTCCAGGCTTTGCGGGACACCTCAGTACGGAGCTCGCCACCTGCGGCTCTA
>NW_023270415.1:13767561-13824934 GCF_011800145.1 Mirounga leonina
CTGCGGCTCTACGCTCGCCACCTGCGGCTCTACGCGCCCCACCTGCGGCTCTACGCTCGCCACCTGCGGCTCTACGCTCACCGCTAAACATTTTCAATTCGCCGTTGACAAGTTATTGCCGGTGTGACTTTGCCATCGAAGGTGTTTCTTTTATTTTGCCTTTTTGAAGTACCTCAGAGGTGTGACTTGCCCTTTACTTACTTATTTTTTCAAAGGAGCTTAGGCATCTCTTTTGCTCATTTTCAGTTGATTTGTTTAGTGAATTTTCCCCAAAGGAGAGACAAAAAGGCAGACACTGAGAAGAGGTGTATCAGGGCTCTACCCGTGGGTGGTGAGCTGGGAAAGGAACGACCAGGTATTCAAGATGGCTGAGGCACCAAAGGTGACAGGCATGTTAACAGCCAAGAGTATGTCTTGAGGGGCGCCTGCGTGGCTCAGTCAGTTGAGCGTCTGACTCTTGGTTTCAGCTCAGGTCAGGATCTCAGCATCCTGGGGTCGGGCTCTGCACTCAGTACAGTGCTGGCTTGTCCCTCTCCCTCCCCCTCTACTTCCCCCCACCCCCACCCCCCACGTGCTCTCTCTGAAATAAATAAATTAAATCTTAGAAAAATATGTCTTGATATTCATGGAACAAAGGAGAAAGGCTCCAAAAATTCCATTTTGATTTAACTGACTTGATTATATGGAATACTGGCTGCTTATAAAAATCTCCTTGGGAGCTTTAAAAAATAGAAATGCCCAGGTAAATTGGAATTTCCAGTTTAAAAGATATCAAAGATACATGAATACACGTGTGTATATCTGTATATCCAATTTCACATATGCCAGTGGTATAGATAGGATGTTAATAAGTGCCATGGAAGGAAGTAAACTTGAAAGGGGATTAGGAAATGGATGTGTGTGCTTCTTGGACAGGTTGCAAGTTAAAACTCGGTAGTCAGAGAAGGCCTTGTCTGCCTGCTCTATTCTTTTTCTCCTTCGTGAAGTTCTTTCAACGTAATACATAACCCTTGGAAAAGGAAGTCTTGTAATATATCAATGTCAACCTGCATTTATTAAGTCAACATTATGAACATAAGGAACTTGTCTTGAGGGTAAATATTTACAAATTGAAATAACTAAGCCTGATTGCTATCTCATGGTTTAAAATGAGCCAGAAAGAAAGTGACTCATTGGAATTACTATTTGCATTAGGAACTGTATACTAATACATGACAATATGTTCCATGGTTCAGAATATTACTTCCTTTCAAGACTCAGATATCCTGAAAGAGCGAAGTTCATTTGGAGTAAACCATTTTCTTTTAAAATATAAAATGGATTTACTTTTAAGATCATAGAAATACTATTTGTTGTACAAGATTCAGAAAGTAAAAGAAAAAAATATTAACCATGATTTCCCTGTTAATTTGGTTTATGTTCATCTAGTCCTTTTTATCTACATATACATACGTGAAGTTTTCCTTTTCTTCCTCCCTTTTATGCTTTTAAAAACATGCTGGGTATGCTAGGCAATCTATAATTATAAGTATATATTATATATAGTGTATATTTATACGTATACTCTTTATAGTGTAATTATGTAGTATAATTATAATTATAAATTGTAAGTAAGACTTGATTAAAATATTTGGGAGAGTGGGTATTCTACAAAATAGAATGTTCTGATGCTTTTTCTCCGATTTTGACCTGGCCATGCACACCCTTAGGTGTCTGTAGACCTGGTTGTCCGCCAGCTCTGCCCAAGTCTGAAACTCGAATTCCTACATCTACTCTCTGGTTCCAACGTTGTGATCTCCCCCCTTATTCCTCCGCTTCTCTTGCTGTATCACTCTTCATCTCATCCATCCTTCCTGGCTCTTGAACTCTCAGTTTTCTTCCCACCAACTTGTCCCCTCAATTCCTTCTCCATCTTGCCCAGATTCTGCGATCCACATCTGTGACTCCCTTCACTGTGTTTTTTTTTTTTTAAGATTTTATTTGTTTATTTGACACACACAGAGAGAGAGAGCATGAGCAGGCGGAGTGGCAGGCAGAGGGAGAAGGAGAAGCAGACTCCCTGCTGAGCAGGGAGTCCCATGTGGGGCTCGATCCCAGGACCCCGGGATCATGACCTGAGCTGAAGGCAGATGCTCAACTGACTGAGCCACCCATGTGCCCTCACTGCCATTTTTTAATGGTGTCCCTTGGTCTCCCAATCATGAACCAATATAACCATAAATATCCACTTTGCCAGTGTGGTCAAACCTGTAGTCTTAACACCCAAGAACATAGACTGCTTCCACCACAGCCTCAGACGGGTCCTCAACTACATTAGAAATTCGATGTTTTGGGCTTCTGTTAGGACAACCATTCCAACCCTTCTCTGCCGTCCTTAATCTCTTCTCCAACTTCCCCCATGCCCCTCAGCAGATGGCTTTTCTCCCTACTTCAGAGAGAATGCAGCCTGTCACACAGGAGCTTCTCAACTTCCTTCCATATCTCAGCCATACACCTACCTGCTTCGGAACCCATCCTTTCCTCCCTCTTCCTCTCCCGGATAGAAGAAGTGTCTCTCCTGTTTAAGACCAACTCCTCGGCCCCTGCTGGAGCCCCTTTTACTCCAATAATGATCTTATGTCTCTCTTACATTTTCTCTCTCTCCCTCTGTCCTGGGTCCTTCCCTTAGACCAGTGGCTCAAAATCCGGCGGTGCATTAGACTTACCTGGGGAGCTTCCAGAAAAGTATACACCCCTGGTGCTCACTCCAGACCATTTAAATCACAACATCCTGGGCAGGGTCTGGCCACAGGTATTTTTCAAAGCTTCCCAGGTGGCCTTGGTGGCCACGGATGATCTAGGGCCTTAGGCAGTTGAACAGGCCTAATGCGTGAAGGCACCACACCCCCTCTCATCTCCTCCCCATCTCCTCCACTTTACAACCGACCTCTTGGAACAGCTGCCCACACTCGCTGACTCTCTCACTATCACTTCATCCCTAGTTCAATTTTACTTTCTGCTTCCAGCATTCTGAACTCCATAACTCCCTTGTTCCTAAAATCGAGGACACTGCCTCCCTGGTTGTACTTGACCTGGCCTGACAGGGCATTAGACACCGTGTACTCTTGCTGTTCCCCATTTCTTCTGGGGGCTGACATGGGGAGCCAAATGTCTTCTGGACATCTGCATCTGCATTGCTTAAAAAAGGGGGGGGAAGTTTGCTTTTCTTTCCTATATGCTCCTGAAATAACAAAGTGCACCTGGTAAGTATTTCTAGAAAGAAAGTTAAGAGTTTCCAAGCAGTGGTGGGCCCTTCAGGTTTTACTGGGCGAACATTGATCCTTTCCCAATGCGTATTCTCAGCACCACACTCAAACAGCTGCTTGGAGTTTGCGATCTTATAGCTAAAGAGTGTGGTTGCCCGCCCCCTGCTGGAACCCTGGTCTAAGATTCACTGGGGGGCTCTTGGCCCTCCCTGCCCTGCCCTCCTCTGCTGGTCCTAATTTAGGGGAGGGAGTTACACTGTGCTTGTGTGTAAAAGACAGCCTTTCATTTGGATGTTAAGGAACTAGAGCGATTAGTTTCCAGTTTCTCCCTAGATGCTGATTTTCTTTTCTTTTCTTTTTTTTTAAGATTTTTAAAATTTATTTGACAGAGAGAGAGAGCACAAACAAGGGGAGCTGCAGGCAGAGGGAGAGGGAGAAGCAGACTCCCCGCTGAGCAGGGAGCCCGATGCAGGGCTCGACCCGAGGACCCCGGGATCATGACCTGAGCCGAAGGCAGAGGCTTAACCAACTGAGCCACCCAGGCGGCCCGATGCTGATTTTCTATATCCTCCACAAGAGATCAACCCTGGAGCCATGATAGATGGCAAACCTTACAAAAACACTAAGAAACCACAGGGCCGGCAAGAACTGGGGTGGCATGTGGGTGGGGGGTAGCTGTGAAGCAGGGAGGATAGAATGAGAGAGGCACGCCGTGGAGTCTGCTGCAGTTCTGTTTGCTGGTGCCTTGGGCCACACAGCACCTGCCTGGACACCTGCAGAAACCAGGAGCTCCAGTTCCAGGGGCCCCTGAGGACAATCAGGGCAGCATAGATGTCTCATGCTTAAGAGGAACTGAGAAAAACAAGTGGGGACTGACATGGGGCAGCGTTCTGCCCAATCCTGTGCGTCCAAGGCCCCCAGCTGGGGAATTATAATCCAGTGTCCCAGGCCTCAAGCTGTGCTGCTTAGAGCAGGTGGGGTGGGCCTGGTGAGCAAGGGTGAAGAAGCCCTCAGTGGAAGAGATGCTCTGAGGCATTAAGACTGGTTGATTGATGTGGGATAGTGCTTGGGACTCCCCAGCCACAGCATATCTACTCTTTCTCCTCTGAGCTCACCGGGCTCATGTTGTCTGGGGTATCACCCAATGTACTGGCCTGTAGCTTTCGGGCCAAGAGGAGTTCACCAAACAAAATCACAAGGCATGTGAGGAGCATTTCAAAAGAAGAACATACTGTGTTGCAATTTCTATTGGGGTCGAACTCTTAAAACAGAGGGGCCAAGGTAGCCTGATAAACTAAAAGAAAATGCAACAGGGAAAGGTATATAAATAAATACATTTTAAATATTAAAAAATTTAAGTATAAAAATAAATGATATTTATTAAATTCTACAAATTTATTTTACTTGTATATTTATAAATAATTAATACACTTTGCAGAATTAGTAAAAAAAAAAAAATAGGCCTTAGGTTGAAAAGACAGAGTACTAAACAGGACAGATAAGGGAAAACACCCACACTTTGCAGTGAAATTTAATCATACCAAGAACAAAGAGGAAATCCTAAAAACTGCATATCTAGAGAGAACACAAAAAAACAAAAATCAGATTACTACAGAGCGAGGAGTCATGTTTTAAAGGTACTGAAGAAAAAACTCAGAACACAGAATTTTGTACCCAGGCAAACTGTCATTTGAATATGAGGGCATGAAAAAAAATATTCTCAAGAATGCAAGGCTTTGGACACCTTGACATGCAAAACTCTTCACAGAGAAGAGTTTTCTGTAAAGTGTTGAAAGAAAAATCTAGGAGATGTTGCAAGAGATAGTCTGAAGGAAAGGTGATCAAATACGTTGATACCGTTTGGTGTCCTAACTGATCGCCATGACTGCCCAGCACAGGTTTGCCCAGAATTAGTCTGATGAGTACTGGGGTTCTAGTAGGCGCAGGGATGTGAGGACATGAAAAATTCTCGTCTTTGGAGGTGATTAAAATGAAGCCAAAAAAAAAAAAAAGAAGCAGAAAAAAGTGAGGACAAACTGAAATAATAAATAAATACAGCAGAAGGAGAAATCTGTATCAATTATTACAGAAAAAGCAAACAAACTAAATGTGCCAGTTGAAAAGCAAATATTGACAGATATGTGCTGTTTGCAAAAGATATAACATATTGGATGCAAAGGTTGAAAGTAAAAGTATATTAAAAACATGTCAGAAAGATACTGACTAAAAAAGAGTTGGCGTACTCATATTCACAGAGGTTTTAAGACAAAGAGATGGGGCGCCTGGGTGGCTCAGTCGGTTAAGCGACTGCCTTCGGCTCAGGTCATGATCCTGGAGTCCCAGGATCGAGTCCTGCATCGGGCTCCCTGCTCAGCGGGGAGTCTGCTTCTCCCTCTGCCCCTCCCCCCTCTCATGTGCTCTCTCTCATTCTCTCTCTCTCAAATAAATAAATAAAATCTTAAAAAAAAAAAAAAGACAAAGAGATGAAGAATGTAACAGCATATGGAGAAAAGTTTCAAGTCATTAAACACCTAGTAAGACCTTCAGAGGGCGCCTGGGTGGCTCAGTTGGTTGGGCGACTGCCTTCGGCTCAGGTCATGATCCTGGAGTCCTGGGATCGAGTCCTGCATCGGGCTCCCTGCTCAGCGGGGAGTCTGCTTCTTCCTCTGACCCTCCCCCCTCTCATGCTCTCTGTCTCTCATTCTCTCTCTCCCAAATAAATAAATAAAATCTTTAAAAAAAAAAAAAAAGACCTTCAGAGTATGTGAACTCACCACTGACCTGCAACAGTAGGAAACAATGAAGAAGAATTCAGTGTTAGAAGGGGAGGCTTCAACTCATCTCCCCTAAGGATTGAAGGCTAAGGACACAAAAATTAGCAAGTAAATAGAAGATGGAAACACCAAGAACCGGAGGTTTGATCTAGTGGACCTTTAGTTAGGAGTTCTGCTTCTAACAAGTCTTGAATACATGTATTTTCCCAGCAAACATAAAACATTTATAAAAGTTGATCATAGGGGCACCTGGGTGGCTCAGTCATTAAGCGTCTGCCTTCGGCTTGGGGTGTGATCCCAGGGTCCTGGGATAGAGCCCCATATCGGGCTACCAGCTCCGCGGGAAGCCTGCTTTTCCCAATCCCACTACCCCTGCTTGTGTTTCCTCTCTCACTGTGTCTCTCTCTGTCAAATAAATAAAATCTTTAACATAAGAAAAAAAGTTGATCATATACTAAGCATAAAAGAAGTCTTGAATATTTCAGTATAGACCTACTATATTGACTATGACCTTTGACCACAGTGCAAATAAGGCAGAAGTTAATAACAAAAAAGATAAATTAAAAATTCCCAAATAAGGGCGCCTGGGTGGCTCAGTCGTTAAGCGTCTGCCTTCAGCTCAGGTCATGGTCCCAGGGTCCTGGGATCGAGCCCCACATCGGGCTCCCTGCTCGGCAGGAAGCCTGCTTCTCCCTCTCCCACTCCCGCTGCTTGTGTTCCCTCTCTCGCTGTATCTCTCTCTGTCAAATAAATAAAAAATCTTTAAAAAAAAAATTCCCAAATATTTGGGAAAAAATAACACCATTGAATAACAAATGAGTTACAAAGGGAACCATAATGAAAAATTTAGAATACCTAGAATCATCTGATAAAATCTATGAATTGTTATTGTTTTTTAAGAACAGTATAATGGTTAATTTTATGTATCAGTTTAGCTGGGCTCAAGGATATCTGCAAAGCTGATAAAATATTATTTCTGGGTATGTCTGAGAGAGGATGTTTCCAGAAGAGATTAGCATTTGAATCAGTAGACTGAATAAAGAGATCCACCCCCACCAATGTGAGTGGCCATCATTTAATCTTGTGAGGGCCTGAATAGAACAAAAGTGCAGAAAGGCCAAATTTTCTCCCTCTTCTTGAACTGAGACATCCATTTTCTTTTGCCCTTAGACATCAGAGCTCCTGGTTTTTGGGCCTTCGGACTCTAGGGCTTACACCAATGTCTCCCTGTCCCCACCTTACTGCCCGCACCCACCATAATATAATGGGAAGATAATACAGAGAATTCCCATATACCCCATACCCATTTTCCCTTATTATTAACTTCTTATATTAGTATGGTACAATTGCCTCTATTAATAAACCAAATAATACATTATTATTATCTGAACCTACACTTTATTCAGATTTTCTAGGTTTTCCCCTTATGTCCAGATACCACGTTACATTTATTAGTCATGTCTCTTAAGCTCCTCTGGGCTGCAACAGTTTCCCAGACTTTCCTTGATTTTGCTGACTGACAATTCTGAGGAGTACTGATCAGATATTTTGCAGGATGCCCCATTCTTAGAATTTGTCTGATGTTTTCTTATGATTAGCCTGGGGTTATGGTATTTGGGAGGAAGACCGCACAGGCAAAGTACCATTTTCATCACATTGTTCCAGTGGTAATTACTATCAACATGATTTATCATTGTTGAGGTTGACCTTGCTTGCCTGACTGAGGTAGTTTTTGTCAGGTTTCTCCACTGTGAAGTTATACTCTTTCCCCCTCTCTGTAGTGCACTCTGTCAAAGAAGTCACTATGGAGAGCTACTCACAGAGTGGGGAATGAAAATACTATATAAAAATGATGTCTTGAGGGAAATTCACAGCTTTAAATACTTCTACTAGAGAAGAGTTAATCATCAAAATTAATGATCCAAGTGTCCAGCTTTAGAAGTTAAACAATGAACAACAGAATAAACCCAAAGAGTAGAGTGAAAGAGAAAAATTAGAGCAGAAATCGGTACAACGGAAAACAAAGATAGGGATGGCCACCGACAAAACTTAAAGTTGGTTCTGTAAAAACTAAAATAGGCCAATCTCTGGAAACACTGATCAAGAGAAGAGAACAGACTTGACACAATAGTATGAAATAACTGGAGTACTATGGTCTGTGTGGTGCCCCCCCCACTTCTAGCTCTTGAACCCATCCTTCTTTTCTTCTTGCATTGAAGTTATTAGTAACAAAGCCATGTTTTATATTCTGAGTTCATGGATTTTTGTTTTTTTTACTAGAATGCTCATGACTCACTTGCCGTTACCCCAGTAAGCAAACAGACCCTTGGATCTCAGTTTCAGGTCTTGGCACCAAAGCCAGGAGAGCAGCCCGTGTCAGAGATAAGGTCCTAATGCAATTTGGGTCTCCAGAAGCAGATGAAGAGACGGACATTGGGGAGTGAGATGTTTATTAGGGATCAACATCTATGAAATGATGGGCAGAGAGAGATGTCAAACCAGCCTATAGTTTAGCCAAACCTCAGCTATCCTGGTAGGGGGCTCAGGGGGTGAGTGTTGCCCATCAGCACATCCTGCACTGGCTGAGATGGCCTCACCTTTCTGTATTTGCATATCTCAGGCACTGGATGCAGGCTGTTTCAGGAAGGGCAAATGTTCTCTATAGTCGAGGGACACCCTAAAAGAACTGACCGCTGGGCACTCTCCAAACTCAACCTTGACGAAAATGAACAAGATGAGAAGACAAGAAGATTAACACTACTGGATGTCAAGATTTATTATCAAGCCAAGTAGCAAAGACAATAAGATATTGGTCTAAGGATGGGCAAATATACCAAGAGTTCCAGTGGGTTCAACTGATTCTTACAAAATGGTATTACAATACACTGGAAGAAAGAATGTTCTTTTAGTACATGATACTGGGTCATTGGAGATTGTGTCAGTCAAGGTCCAGCAAGGAAACCAGGAATCACACCATTTATCTTAACAGAGAGAACTGAATATGGGGACCAAGTGTTGGGGCACTGCAGGGGCAGAGAGAACACAGTTAGGTAACAGAGATAGGATGCAGGAGGCAGCCACCATCGCTAGGGCTGAGCAGTCCAAGAAGAAGGCTTGTGATTATTAGCACCCAGAAGCTCGGAGGAGAGGTCCATCAGAGTGGGGCCTCACATCTCAGAGGCTGGGGTAGCGGCTAGCGGTGCTGATGTCGCTGCAGGGACACGATGAGGCTGCTTCTGGAGGTATTGAAATACTACAAATCAGAACAACTACTGCTGGAAACAAAGCCATTGTTGGGCTGAGGGTCTTTGCTGGTGTGACACTAACAGAGATAACAGAAGGGAGCATGTTCCTGGCCCATCTCAAACTTCCAGTCTCCCTCCATAGTTTCCTACTGGTGGGATGTAACAGGGAGCAGGGCGGCAAAGGATACGGTGGTTTATTGAGTCCCCCGCCCCCAATCCAGCGTCACAAAGCAGATAGAAACAGGAGCGTTTATAACCCAGAAAATAGCAATAAACAGTAGAGCACTGACATCTACATTAAAAGACGAATCTCAAACTCTACCACATTATACACAAAAATCTATGCGAGGTAGATTTTTAATTTAATTATGCAAGGAAGAACATAATCCTCTAGAAGAAAACAGACATTGCAGGACAATATTTTTGAGAGACAAAAAATAGTGAAAGCGATATAATGTTGACAGAGGATGAATCTGGATGAAGGGCATATTAGTGTTTACTGCACTGTTTTATAACTTTTGGTGGTTGGAAATGTTTCAAAATAAAAATTTGAAGCCAAATAAACAAAAAGGTTGTGATCAATGACAAGAAAAAGATAGAGTAGTATCCCCATTTTCTAAATTACTTCCTAGCCTGATGCACTTCTATAGATATTTGTGAACATGCTCATTTAATACCAGTGTTTCTACACTTGGCCCAATAACTGGCTTAAAAATCCTCTTTGCCAGTAGAATAAAACTTAAACTTCAAGAGCAATTTAATAATCTCCATTCCAGTGGGAAAAAGATATTCATTCAGTTTTTATGGTAATAAGTATAAGCTGATTTAATTTGACTACTGCCAGGGCCCATCCATTTACTTGCTATCACATTTTAAGTTAATACAAGTACGGTGGCCACGAATGATTTAAAAATAGTTTAAATATTAAACTGTCAAACAGAAGTCAAAAGGAAATGTAATCAAGACCAACAAGTTCTTAAATGCACCTCCCCCCGTTCTCTTTGTCTCCTACACATTCTACAAATGCCAAGATGCTTCTCTAAACCTGAAACATCTATTTCTCTGTTCCAAGGCAAGCACATTCTCTGCATGCAGTTTCCTGCATTTTTAAATCCACTTTTTTTCCTTCCTCTACTACTTGTCAGAACTTACCCACATGACCATGCTCAAATATAAGGGAGTCCGAGAAAAGTGATTTAGCTATGGATCCAGGAAGAAGGGATGAATAATGAATAGATTTGTTGAGGGGCCCCTGGGTGGCTCAGTTGTTAAGTGGCTGCCTTCAGCTCAGATCATGGTCCCAGGGTCCTGGGATCGAGCCCCGCATTGGGCTCCCTGCTCGGCGGGGAGTCTGCTTCTCCCTCTCCCACTCGTCCTGCTTGTGTTCCCTCTCTCGCTGTGTCTCTCTCTGTCAAATAAATAAAATCTTTAAAAAAAAAAAGCTTTTAAAAAATAGATTTGTTGGGTAATCATCATAGTTTCTACATACTACCTATTATTCTATAATAAAAAAAATCCTGAAGATTAGTAAGGGAGTGTTTGTGTGTGTGTGTGTGTGTGTGTGTCTTGGGAGTGTCCAGGATTGCAGTTGTGAACGGACCAATGGTTGTGAATAGCCCATGCTTTTCTTGCTGTCTTCAAGTGATTTTAATGAATATTTATCTGCTTGGTTCAAAAACATTTCTTGATCATCTGCTATGTGCTAGGTACAAAGGTAGACACCAGCATTCTGAATCTGAATATCATATATATAATTCCTTCTTTGGAGAGTTTGCCACTCAGTGGAAGAGACAAACCTAAAAAGGTGACGTCAATATACTGTGGTATGTTAAAGGGACTTTTTGATGGAAGAAGATACATTTGATTTAAAATAATGAGTTTTATTCTCAAATAAGTTTCTGTTTGTATTCTCTCGTCCGTAACTTCAGTTAACATTTATTTCTGCTTGTAACATAACTCCTTTTTCCCCTCCAAAGCATTCCTTCAATCCACTTAGTTCTATCGGTGGCCCCCAGTCATGGAAGGACAGCCCCTCGTCCTGTTCAGTAATTGGACCAGAGACTCTCACATGACAAAGGGCGGGCCAATCAGAATTCTCACCTAGGGAGCTTTTCACAACTGATCTGGGGAGACAGTACTTCCCTCCCTGGTTGCAAAACTATCACGATGTGTCCTGTAAGTGGGTCTCTGCCACGTCCCTTGTCCTCTGAAGACACCTGCAGCTTCAGAGAACTTGGAGAGGGCATCAGAAACAGGAGACAGAGGTAACTGTCAGATTATAGTCTTTAATTCTTGTCATTCCTAAATTCATGGGGTGCAGGGGTGTGAGCCAATAAAATCCCCCTTTTCTGGGCGCCTGGGTGGCTCAGTGGTTAAGCGACTGCCTCCGGCTCAGGTCATGATCCTGGAGTCCCGGGATCGAGTCCCGCATCGGGCTCCCTGCTCGGCGGGAAGCCTGCTTCTCCCTCTCCCACTCCCCCCGTTTGTGTTCCCTCTCTCGCTGTGTCTTTCTCTGTCAAATAAATAAATAAAATCTTTAAAAAAAAAAATCCCCCTTTTCTGTTTAAATTAATTTGAGCCGGGTTTCTCTCAATTTAAAAGCAAAGGAGTCCCAGATAATTCACTAACAGAAAATATATATGACATAATATTTTTAGGGTAGGATTTTTCTAGGAATAAAATTATTTCTAACTTTGGAAGAAAAGGCAAAATGAAAATAAGATGCTATTTTAAAAATGGAAATGAATTGACATAAGTATCTCAAGGCAAAAGGCACATTATCAGAATTCATTTAAAATCTATTTAAACATCTGAAAGTTCTCCAAAAACCTATACAATAGAATACAAAATGTAAATTAATCTCTTAGATTTTAAAAGTGGGAATTTTATTTTAAGTCAAATTTGGGGCCTAGGACTCTTATCTCCAAGTGCTAGGTTCTATTTTTATAGTGTTAAGAAATTATTTGGTTCCACACGTTGGTACTTTTTAAAAATACTATTATTATGATAGCTGAAGCAAAACAAGTGTGAAAAAAGGACATTTTAAACTTGCAATTCCTCAGCTTAAATTAACTGTACCAATCATGTGTTAAATATTACCTTGTGCTAAAATGTAAAATGGAGCTGAATATTGGTAGGTATACTTTGTGGACCCCAAATGAAAGGATAAACACCAACTTCTGAAACAGTAGCAGCTGCTGTAACTTTTAAAATGTAATTTGGGGGCACCTGGGTGGCTCAGTTGATTAAACATCCTACTCTTGATTTTGGCTCCCGTCATGATCTCAGGGTCCCGGGATCGCGCCCCATATAAGGTTCCGCGCTCAGTGGGAATCTGCAGGAGATTCTCTCTCTCCCTCTGCCCCTCACCTCTGCTCATGCTCTCTCTCTCTCTCTCTCAAATAAATAAATCTTTAAAAAAAATAAAATGGAATTTGTTTCTCTATCTTCTGCTTTCTGCTTTCATTGTCTTCTTTGTCCACCTTTAAATTTAAATGTTCTCCTCAGTTCTTATTTCTAGAAGGACCAGCCATTCTAAAGGTGTCCCTCAATCCCGTCTTCAAAATTCTCCCAGTTCTTTTCCCAAAGCCCTAACCTAGCTTGGACATCTTCTACTGACTGTGAGTGTTCATACATGTGAAACTCAAGGTCAATAGTAATTTGCAGAATTCTTTACTTTGTCCCATAGTGATATTTAGAAGTTATCAGTTGAAACATCTAATCACTCTATAGGAATGGGCTTTTAAATAATGTCTAGAATACATAAGGTGGCTTTTACATTCTTTAAAACCTGGTTCCTGTCTGTTTCAGGCCTCATCTCTTACTGCCTCTCTTCTTGTTACCTACCTCTCCAGTTACACCGTGGCCCTTTGCATTTCTTTGGCTGTCTTTTGTCTTGGGACCCAGTGCTGCTCTTTCTACGTGGCCAACCTTCGGATGTCAACCATTGCTTCTTCAGGGTATCTTCTCTCACTGCCTGGGTCAGCTTTGTTGCCTCTGTTTACAAAACTTGCATCTGGCAGATACCACATCTACCTTTTAGCTACTGTATCTCCCGAGCTCAGCATGGGGCCTGGAACAATAAATACCTCTAACATATTGAATTAATGTTCCTGTAGACCAAGCAGTTGTGAAAGGGATTCGATTAATATAGGAAATCTGGAAACGTACTCTATCACAGCACTATAACTCAATAGGAACTCTTTCTTGGGAGAATTCTTGACTGAAAATTTCTTATTCTGATGATTGAGTGGCTACATTTCCATGGAGCAGAGTAGATTTACAACTTTCAGCTTCTTGACTGGGTTGTAAAACAAAAAATTAACATAGATATTGCAGTAAGTGTTTGCTTTAACAAGAGAAATAAGGACAATTCATCATATATGCTGAATTATTTTCAAATAACTGGTATGCTAACTAAAATGTTTATTAAAGCCCTAATAGTAATTGATACTGAAAAGAAAATATGAATAAAATGATATTACTCTGCAACTCAACTTAAAAATATCTTAAAAATAAAATATCTTAAAATAAAATACCTTAAAAATAAAAATATCTAATGTAGGGGTGCCTGGGTGGCTCCCTGGGTTAAGCATCTTAAAATAAAATACCTTAAAAATAAAAATATCTAATGTAGGGGCACGTGGGTGGTTCCATGGGTTAAGCGTCTGTCTTCGGCTCAGGTCATGATCCCGGGGTCCTGGGATCGAGCCCCGCATCCGGCTCCCTGCTCAGCGGGGAGTCTGCTTGTCTCTCTGCCCCTCCCCCTGCTTATGCTCTCTCTCAAATAAATAAATAAAATCTTTAAAAATATATCTAATATTATTTGAAATGTTATTTGTCCATTTGGGGTATTGGCCTTAAATTTTTCTGATCTTAGACCACAGTAAAAATCCGTTTTATGTTTATATAAATGCATAATAGGTAGGTGTGTTTATCTGTATATATTTGTCTAATGGACTACATCTATGTCTAGTTGTATATCTATATCTATCTAAAGAAAAATTTCAGAAAATAACTTATCCTTACTAGACGTGATATGATCTGATATTATCTGTTCTGTTCTATGATCAGTAATACTGGTTCCTAATGAACTAAATTGTTTTTTCTATTCATGAATGGGTCATAACCTCAAGTTTGAAAAACACTGATCTAGAGTACTTCATTTTTCAAATGCTAGCTGCTTACTTCTCTCCTCCCTCCACCCTTTGTTGTATAAGAATTTGTCTGGTCTTTGTCTCTGGTTCCTGGTATAGAGCTTCTAAAACCTTTGGAATTTCTCAAGTAGAAGTGTCTTTGTTATTCATGAGTCCCTTGGATCACTGAATTGATGCTAATGATTGACCCTTAGATCTGTAGACTGGAGGTCGGTCACCAGAAAGACCAAGGGTTGGGATTTTCAGCTGGCTGAACTTTGGGGAAGGTAAGGTGGCTGGAAATTGAGTTCAGTTACTTGGGCAATGATTTAATCAATTACACCCATTTGATGAAACCTCATAACAATTCTGAACACTGCAGCTCAGTGAAGTTACCAGTTGGTGAACCCATTGATGTGCTGGGAGGGTGATATACCTTGATTCCTTGAGGAGAGGACACAAGTCTTCATGTTTGTGACCTGCCCAGTCCTAGCTCTTTGTATCCCATTATTTGACTATCTCTGAGTTGTGTCCTTTATAATAAAACTGTAATCAGGAGTGATGTAGGAAAGCATTAGGACATAAGATGTAAGAATTCAAGAAAGAATTCTTGAGATGTTTTTGATGCAAAAAGGTGTTTTTTTTAAGCACGGGGACAGGACCCATGGGCAGAAAGAGCTGCACTGGGGTCATGAGGAGTAGTCCATTATATACTTTCAAGATGGGAGGGGGTTTGGGATAGCGTAAGTCTCTAAGGAATTTTAGAAGCAAGGTTTCCAGGACCTTGAGGGGGCTAGCTATTGTTGGGAAAAGGTCATTTATTACCATCTAATAAAACCTTCATCATGAGACCCTTCAGATGTGTATTGGTGGGCCATATGCTTGGGGGATGATTGCCAACACATATCTTGGGGGGTTTAGAGATAAAAGAAGTTTCCAAAGGAATTTTTATATGTTAAAGTAGACTTACAGGATCCTTGGGGTGGGGGGGGGGGGAGGTTGGGCTAGGATTGCCTTTTGCCCCTAGCAAAGTATTAACATCAGGCAGATGAGTCCCTAGAGGAATGTCACTCTGCCTGTTTCAAGGACTTGTCAGTGGACTGTAGGTAGTAAGGAAATTTAATAATTTTTCTTCTGCCTTTGTTTCCCACATCAATAAGTACACTGATTTCTTAAATCCTGTGAGTTGTCCTGTTGAATTATTGAAACTGAGGGGGTTTGTGGGAACCTTCACATTTGTAGACTAGAAATGTTGGTGGCATGGGGACCCCTTGAACTTGTGGCTGGTGTCTGAAGTGGGGGCAATCGTGTTCAGGACCAAGGCTTTAAGTGGTGAAATCTGTACTAACTCTAGGTGATTAGTGACAAAATTGAATTGCAATATATCAGTTAGGGTTGAAACAGGATACCGCTCTTTATTCTTCTTAAATAATCCTTGACAGAGATATTATCAAGGTCCACATAAACCCACTGAACGCCATTTTATTTATATATTTACTTAAAATTTTTTGTTGGTGTCAATTATTTTATTTTATTGAGTTATAATTGACATATAACATTATGTTATTTCAGGTGCAACACAATGATTTAATATTTGGGTATGTTAAGAAATGATCACCACAATAAGTCTAGGTAACATCAGTCACCATGCATAGTTATAAAAATTATTTTTGGGGGGTGCCTGGGTGGCTCAGTTGGTTAAGCGACTGCCTTCGGCTCAGGTCATGATCCTAGAGTCCCGCATCGGGCTCCCTGCTCGGCAGGGAGTCTGCTTCTCCCTCTCCCACTCCCCGTTTGTGTTCCCTCTCTCGCTGTGTCTTTCTCTGTCAAATAAATAAATAAAATCTTTAAAAAAAAATTATTTTTTGGGTGATGAGGACTTTTAAGATTTACTCCCTTAGCTTTTTCCAACTATGCAATAAAGCATTATTAACTACAGACATCATTCTGTACATTACATCCCCATGACTTTTTTATTTTATTTTTAAAATTTTTTATTTAAATTCAATTTAGTTAGCATATGTTGTATTATTAGTTTCAGGGGTAGAATTTAGTGATTCATCAGTTGCATAAAACACCCAGTGTTCATTACATCAAGTGCCCTCCTTAATGCCCATCACCCAGTTACCCCATCCCCCCCCCACCTCCCCTCCAGCAACCCTCAGTTTGTTTCCTAGAGTTAAGAGTCTCTTATGGTTTGCCTCCCTGTTTTCATCTTATTTTATAACTGGAAGTTTATACCTTTTGAGCTCCTTTGCCCATTTTGTTCACGCCCACCCCACCCCCTCCCCCATACCTCCTTGGCAACTACCAATCTGTTCTCTGTATCTATGAACTTGTGTTTTTTTTATTTTGTTTGTTTGTTTTTAGATTCCACATGTGAGATTATATAGTATTTTTTGTATCTCTGTTTGACTTATTTCACTCAGCGTAATGCCCTCAAGATTCATCCATGTTGTCACAAATGACAAGGCTCTCTATATAGAGAATATATATATTCTCTCTCTATATATATTCAGCCTTTTCCCAACAAGAGCTAGCCCCTTCAAGGTTCTGGAAACCTTGCTTCTAAAATTCCTCAGAGACTTATGTTATCCCAAACCCCCTCCCATCTTGAAAGTATATAATGGACTACTCCTCATGATCCCAGTGCAGCTCTTTCTGCCCATGGGTCCTGTCCCCATGCTTAAAAAAACCACTTTTTTGCACCAAAAACATCTCTCTCTCTCCCTCTCTCTCTCTCTATATGTATATATATCACAATTTTTATGCATTCATTCATTGATGGACATGTGGTTGTTTCCATATCTTAACTACTATAAATAATGTTGCAATAAATATGAGGGTGCATGTATCTTTTCAAATTAGTGTTTTCATTTTCTTTGGATAAATGCTCAGAAGCGGAAATACTGGATCATATTGTAGTCCTATTTTTAACTTTTTTAGTAACCTCCAATTGTTTTCCACAGCAGCTGCACCAACTGACATGCCTACCCACAGCACACAAGTGTCCCCTTTTCTCCATATCCTTGTTAACACTTGGTTGTGTCTTGTCTTTTTGATAATAACCACTCTAACAGGTGTGAGGTGATATCTCATTGTGGTTTTGATTTGCATTTACCTGATGATCAGTGATGATGAGCATCTTTTTGTGTACCTGTTGGCTATCTGTATGTCTTCTTTGAAGAAATGACTATTCAGATCCTCTGCCCATTTTTTTTTTTTAGAGAGAGAGAGAGATGGGGGAGGGGCGGAGGGAAAGGGAGAGAGAGAATCTTAAGCAGGCTCCACACCCAGCAGGGAGGCTGATGCAGGGCTCCATCTCATAATGCTGAGATCATGACCTGAGCTGAAATCAAGAGTCAGACACTTAACCAAATGAGTCACCCAGGCACCCCACCTCTGCCCATTTTTAATTGAATTATTTGTTTTCTATTATTGAGTTGCATGAGTTCCATACATATTTTGGATATTAATCCATTACTGAATAAATGATTTGCAAATATTTTCTCCCATTCCATATGTTGCCTTTTCATTTTGCTGATGATTTCATTGCTGTGCAGAAGCTTTTTAGTTTGATGTACTCTCATTTGTTTATTTTTGCTTTTGGAATCAAGTTGAAAAGACCATTGCCAAGACTGATGACAAGTAGCCTACCACCGATGTTTTCTTTGAGTTTTATGGTTTCAATTTATATTCAAGTCTTTAATCCATTTTTGAGTTAATTTTTACGTAGGGTATAAGATAGTGGGTCCAGTAAAAGGCATTTTAAATGGAATAAAATGCTGTCCCTTTTCTAGGTGGGCATTTGAGAATGATATCCTGATGGGTATAAAAATATCTCGATTACTTTTGTACACTTTCCCATTTATTTCATGTTTCTTAGACATTTGGACTTGGTTTTCTGTGAATTTTATTTCATAGCTTTTTCCTATTTTTCTAATAGGTTATTGATATTTCCTTCTAAATTTTCAACCATCTTATATTAATTATAGACATTTAACTTTTACTTGTTGTCTATAGTAAGAGGAATTTCTCTGGTTTTATCTGGGTATCTTTGTTCTGCAGAATCAGGGTCCAGTATCTGTGCCTGCCTCATATACTAATTTTCTGCTATCAGTGAATTTGATACCAACCCCTGCCCAGCCTAGTTTTATGTGATTGTCAACATTTTAGCTTTTAATTTCTTTTTTTATTTTTTGGATTTTTCTCTAATTTAGTGGTACCAGATAAATACAGGATGCCTGGTTAAATTTGAGTTTCAGAATACACGAGTTTTATGTTTTCATTTGCTAAATCTGGCCGCTCTACTCTAATTATTCTTATAATAATGAAAAAGAATAACTGGCTGTTAGAAATTTTCAGGTAGGGTGCACAGCTTCTGCACACAAAAACATCAATCATGCTCAATTCCACACTGAATTCAGTATTATTAAACTGGAAATGCTAGATTTAACATTGAATTTAACATCTAAGATCTGAATTTTAAAGTAGATTAGGAGACATTCAAGATTCCCTTTATCTAATTGTCATTTGTATTCTGAATTTTGAAAAAAAAACAACTTTTTTGTTAAGTCCCCAAAGGATTTTTACAAACACTATTAGATGAAAGCAGCTTCTATCCCCACTACTGGCTTTCATATAAAATTTGTCCAAGCTCCCATAGTTGCCAAAAGGTTTATCCAGGACTGAATCAAAAGTTTCTCCTCCACCTCCTCAATTCAGTAGCCACTTAAGATTGGAATAATTACATACATTTTAGGGGCCCGATTGCCCCAACCAAATCCAAAATCATCTTCAGCTCATCCCCTTCCTAGGAGTTGCATACTTCATGCTGAATTGCGTGGTGGTCCTTCCTGTCAGCTTCTCCAGGGGTAGGAACCATGTGTAGTTTTCCTTCTTCCTTTCTTTTTCTTTCTTTTTTTTTTTTTTAAAGATTTTATTTATTTGAGAGAGAGAGATAGTGAGCACGAGCAGGGCGGGGGTGGTAGGGGGGGAAAGGAGAAGCAGACTACCCAACAAGCGGGGAGCCCAATGTGGGGCTCCATCCTAGGACCCTGAGATCATGACCTAAGCCGAAGGCAGATGCTTAACAGACCGAGCCACCCAGGCACCCCTTCCTTTCTTTTCTTCAAACAAACAAGTACAGTACAATGTTTTGAAAGGAACCTGGAAGTTTGACACTTTTTATTTGGCAGATCTTGGAGAGTCAGGCAAAGAGGAGAGAAGGGGTGAGTGGGGAAGTTGATTTCCTTTGGTGCCTGGAGGAATGGTAGAGGTCAGGGAAAGGTCAGGAGGTAGGGTGTGCTCCTTGGAACTGACACAGGATGCAGAAATTGCTGCTTATGGTCTGTCAGTTTGTATTAAGTTTCAGAAAGAAAAATAAAGGCTACTTTGATCTCTTCCTGGTCATGCATGATAATAGGGCTCAAAATCCTTGTCCCAGTTCAGGGACACACTAGCTCCCAGATCAAATGAGTCATACACACAAACAAGTGAGTCTGTGGCCCGTGAGTCACATGAAATAGTTTAGAACAAAATTATGCACATCCAATGAGTTAAAGATTTTTTAGAAAAGCTTTGGTACTGCCCAAGTTTCAGATGTGTATAAAAGTGACAATTCAAATTTAAGACCATTTGACTTGAAAATATTTGTCAGTATTTTATAAGGCCAGCCTTGTGTAGCAAGCATTTTAAGGTAAATATCTCATTTAGTCTTCACAAGAGGTACACAGTATTATTCTCATTTTGTAGTTAAGGCAACTGAGGCTCAGCAAGCTTACCAGCCTTGCTCAATGTCACACAGCTAATGGTGGCAGGTCAGGCTTCCAAAGCTGCACGTTCAACAGTTCTAGATCGCCTAAGATGTGTGTGTGTTTTCTATAGTTAATGACTTCTTACTTGCTACATAGTTGGTGACATTGTTTTTTTTTAGTGCCTAGAAATGCCACATTGGTGTTGGTTTTGAGAACTAGTCAAACTTGGTGGTTTTGAATATCTCTGTAAGTCAATTTAAAATGAGATTGTTTTCTCAGCAATGCAATGAGTATAGGAACAAAACAAGCAGAAATTTCAGAGGAGGGATGAAGTTTTTGGCCTGTTGAAGGCTATTGATCCAGCATGGGCAATTCACAGTAAAAAGCCATTTTTTAAAAAAAGATTTTATCTATTCATTTGTCAAAGAGAGAGAGAGCACAAGTTGCGGGAGCAGCAGAGGGAGAAACAGGCTCCCCACTGAGCAGGGAGCCCAATGTGGGACCTGATCCCAGGACCTTGGGATCATGACCTGAGCCAAAGGCAGATGCTTAACTGACTGAGACACCCAGGCGTCCCAATAAAAAGCCATTGAAGCTAAGTTTAGTTTGTTTGAGTTTGGTAACAGTAGGGAAGTAAGGATGAGGAGAGGGTGGTGAAGGTATGTTAACAGAGAGATATTAAAAGGATTATAACTCATAGAAGAGGCTAGGAACAAGAAACTATTATTTGTGCAATAAATTATTTATATAATAAATAAAGCACAAATTAAAATACACACACACACTGATACATACTTGAGCTCCATATTACAACTAGTTGAGGCAAAGACACATAGAGCCAGAGAGGCTGACAGAAAGAGAGTGTCAGGAGTGGCCAGTTAGAAGCTTCTAAGACCTTACAGCTCAGACAACATCTATGATTGGCTAATAACAAGAACCATCACCACCAATAATATCTACTAACCTTCAGTGACTCCTTGTTATGTGCCAGGACCTCTTCTCTGTGCTAACTCATTTAATGCTGATAATGGTAATTCATATATTGGGATCCACAAAATGGAGGCCTCCTCAGTGGCCCAGCCTACATCACAAATCTAAACTTAAGTCAGCCTGAACTTACAAGAAACACCTGTCATGGACATCTAACACACACCAATTAATAATCTTCCAAGTCAGCTTTAGCTCGCTCACCTACCCTGGAAAATAGGCCTCGCTAGTCTTATAAGGAAACCCCCCACCTCCTAGTCAATCATGTGTGTCTCCACATTGTCGCTTCTACCATTCTATAAAACAAACAAATCCTCCGGATCAGTGCTCCACAGCTTGTGAGCACTGTATTCCCCCAGTGCATGGCTTGTTTTTCCTTGCATAAAGGGCATCACACTTGTCACTAAATCGTTTCCGTTTTGTCATTTGGCAATACTAACAACAATTCCAAGCCCTAGAACTATTACTGGAAACTGGGTTTGCCTTGTGGTGGATGTCAAGTCAAAAGACACAGTCAAGCCAAAGAGTAAGAAAAGGAATGGTTTTACTTGCAACAAGTAAAGGAGAACACCGGGGCTCTTTCCCAAAGCAGTGTTCCCCTTGAACAACAAAATTGGGGAAGTTTTAAGTTAAGGGTGCATGCATATTCATGAAGGGGTTTGCGCAATGGGGAATACAGCATGGAATTGGGGCAGAAGTCATTTAAAGGTGACTGAATCCAGGTCAAGGTCATGAAGGCAGCAAGGGTCAGCATCAGCAGTTCTCTGGCTCCTGTTGATCCATGTCTGAGTGCTCAAAGGGGTTTAGATCCTGCAAAGATAACTCGAGAATGTGCCTCAGGTCAGTCTTCACTTTTGAATCAGCACTGGGAATTTTACCACTGATTTATTGTCCCTCATATGATTAGGCTATCTCCTGGCCTGATAGTGGCTGTTTGTTGTTACATTCTTTCACAGGGTAGATGGGGGCCTAAAATGACTTTTCTTATGTCAAGAGAGCTATGTCTGTCTTTTTCCAGGAACCCCTAACTCTTTCTGTGTACAAAACTATCATTATTCCCATTATAGACAAGGAAACTAAGGCAGAGAGATTATTTGCCCAAGTCTTCACAGCAATAAGGACACGTATATCTGTTTGCAAGTCCCAAATTAGCTCCTGCTAGGATTTTCTCACACCACCCAGAAAACAGGTGAAGTGTGTCAGGGAGGAAAAATAAGTTCCCTCTACTCTTCTAGGTTCTTGGCTGAGATACTGTTATTGAACGATTTATCCCAGCTGCGAACTCAAGAAAGGAACAAAATGAATTTGTAAGCCCTGGCACACCGCCACAGACAGCTGCTCCATCCTAGGGTTCCTGAGGGTGATGGACGAATCAAAAGCATAGTTTCTGGCTGGGTTTACCAACGTTGTTGCCAAACAAACTCCAATGAACTCCTTGCAAGATAAGCCAATAACTCTAATAACTCAAGAGGCAAGATTTTGGAAAAGAGAAAGGGAGAAATTTATTTTGGAGGCTGGCAGCCAGGGGAGGTGGCAGGCTCAAGCCTTAACAACCAGCCTCTCTGCCAGCAAGACAGATTCCTAGGGCTTTATAAGGAGAGCTTCAGAGCGCTGTGTGACAGAGAGTAGGCACAAGATCATGGGTGCGGGTCAGTATGTGTGGGCAGGGAAGGGGACTGGTGGTCTTCTAGGCATTCCATTGCTATAAGGGCTTTTTTGGTCTGGCGTTTGGGATATTCCAGTTCATTGCAAAACACCTTCATCAATTCCTCAAGAAAGTGCAATTAGAAATAAGCACAATGAGTTTTAGTTAGAGCATGGGTTTAGTGGTCTTATCTATTTCTGGTTTTAACTGTTGGAATCTATAGTTGAGCAAGAGGGCTCGCCAACAATACCATTGTAATAAAGGACAAATTAACAGGAGAAAAACGAACAAAAGTTTACTAACATGTACACCTCCGCTGTACATGGGAGATACTCAAAGAAACCGAGTAACCCTCAGAAATGGCCCATGGTGCCACCTTAAATAATCACTAGCTTAAGACTAAAGAAAATGTGGAGGGGAGGCTAGTTATGGGAGGTTACCAGGAAAAGCATAAACAAGGGTAAGGTTGTTATGAGATTTAAGTCCTTGCTTTCTCCATTGATAAGAGTTTCTAGAGACTGATATTTTTTTTTTGAGTTTTTAGAGATTTAGAGTAATTCTTCTCTTCCTGGTACTGAGAGGGAGACACCTTACAAATGGAGATTTCCCTTATAAATGTAAATGTCTCCTACAAAAGGGTAACTTTTATTAGGTTTTCAGAGTTTTCCCTGTGCCTGCAGTTTCATAAAAATAACCAGCTCAAAATAATCAATATGTTAAAGAGGTATATTTTGGTGAGGTGTATTTTGCTCCCCCACAAGTGGAAGTGGTTACAGTGTTAGGTCTCTTTAGCTTTGGTTATTGTTTTTTACATAGTTCCATAACATTATTCTTGGTGCTTTAAAACCCTTAAATAATAAGTTTCTTAAATTGTTAATGTACAGAGATTCCTCCTATTCATGGGCTGGGGAGGCAAGCCATGGAAGGTGACTGGGGAAAGTGTGGTAAATAGCATTATTTAGTCATGTTTGTTATGCAGATTGAAGTCACTGCCTCTCCATTGATAAAAGTTGTTAAGAGTCCTCTTCCTGGTAAGGAAGAGAGAGAGACATCTCTACAAATGGAAATTTCCTTTTAAATGCAAATTTCCTTCAGAAAAGGAAACCGTGACCTGTTTTTAGAGCTTTTCTTTTATCTGCTGGTGACCTTTTGCTCAAATCCATATGCCAAAGAAGCATATTTTGGGGTGGCATATTATGGTACCCTCAGCCCTATGGAGAAAATCTTGGATGTGGTGATGACTTTTAAAATACAACATCAAAGGCATGATCTCTGAAAGAAATAATTGATAAGCTGAACTTCATTAAAATTAAAAACTTCTGCTCTGCAAAAGTCACTGTCGAAAGAATGAAAAGACAAGCCACACACTGTGAAGGAGAAAATATTTCCAAATACGTATCTGGTAAAGGATTGTTATCTGAAATGTACATAGAAGTCTTAAGCCTCAACAATAAGAAAGCAAACAACCCGATTAAAAAAATGGCCCAAGGACCTGAACAGACACCTCACCACAGAAGATATTGTAGGGGCTAAGGGCGGGTCTTCTCAAGATGGGCCACTTTTGTGTGAACATTATTTTGAGTTAAAAGAAGTCCAAACCCAGCAGATTCAAGAAAAGCTCTTTGCCTCCTTCTCAACTGCCTGCTTATACCAGGAAGAGGGCTATGATCAGAGACTCCCCTTTACCTAAGAAACTTACTTACCTAATAGAGCAACTTTTGTTTTCCAAACATCTCCTTTCACCTTCCTGTTAACAGTCTTTCTCCCCTTTATGTCCTTAGGCCCTACCCCTCTCCTTAGCTCGCATAAGCATCATGCTGCCTGCCTGTCTTTGGAGTTTCCATGTCTGTGTGGATTCCCTTTATGTACACTATTAAATTTGATTTTCTTCTGTTAATCTGTCTCATGTCAATTCGATTTTTAGTCCAGCTAGAAGGTCCAGGTTAGAGGAAATTCTTCCTCCACAACACTATACAGATGACAAATAAGTACATGAAAAGATGTTCAAGATCATATATCTTTAAGCATATGCCAATTAAAACAATGAGATACTACTACACACTTATTTGAATGGCCAAATTCTGGAACACTGACAATACCAAATGCTGGTGAGGATGTGGAACAACAAGAAGTTTCATTCATTGCTGGTGGGAATGAAAAATGGTACATCCACTTTGGAAAACAGTTTGGCAGTTTCTTGCCAAACTAAATAAATTCTTACCATATGATCCAGTCATCTTGCTCCTATCTACCCAAATGAGTTGGAAAATTATGTCCACAAAGAAACCTGCACGTGGATGTTTATAGAATCTTTATTCATAACTGCCAAAGCTTGGAAGCAATCAAGATGTCCTTCAGTAGGTGAATGGCTAAATGAACTGCGGTATGCCCAGACAATGGAATATTAATTAGCACTAACATGAAATGAGCTATCACACCATGAAAAGACATGAAGGAATCTTAAATGCATGTTTGTAATTAAAAGAAGCCAATCTGAAGAGACTACCTACTGTAGGATTTCAACTATATGACATTTTGGAAAAGGCAAAACTATGGAGGCATTAAAAAGATCAGTGGTTGGGGCGTCTGGGTGGCTCAGTCGGTTAAGCGTCTGCCGTCGGCTCAGGTCACGATCCCAGGGTGCTGGGGTCGAGCCCCGCATCAGGCTCCATGCTCAGCGGGAAGCCTGCTTCTCCCTCTCCTTCTGCCTGCTGCTTCCCCTGCTTGTGCTCGCTCTCTCTCTGTCAAATAAATAAATAAAATCTTAAAAAAAAAAAAGATCAATGGTTGCCAGGAGTTAGGGGTGAGGGAGGTAGGGACAGGTAGAACACGGGGATTTTTAGGGCAATGGAGCTACTCTGTATACTATAATGGTGGACACATGCCATTATACGTTTGTCAAAACCCATAGAAAATACAACATCAAGACTGAACCCTAACGTACCTTATGGACTTTGGGTGATAACGGTGTGTCAATCAATGTAGGTTCATTAGTTGTGACAAATGTACCACTCTGGTGGGGGATTTTGATAGCGGGAAAGGCTGTGCCTGTGCTGGGGCAAGGGATATATGGGAAGTCTCTGTATTTTCTGCTCAATTTCGTGGTGAGCCTAAAACCGCTCTAAAAAAATAAAATCTATTCAATGACAGCAACAACAACTAGGTCCTATGGTTATAAATCCAGTTCTTTTTGTGGCCCAAACTCTTGCCTTAGACTTTGTATTGGCCTGAGACTTAATGTCCTCTTGGCATGGTTTTCTTCTGGTCTCAGGGCACTGGAAATCTCTGGGGGCCACTGTGTGTGGATGTGTGGCCCTTCTGACCACCATTGCCCTGTGGCCAGCCTTTCCCTGGTTTCCTCAGACATGTGGGCGCTGTGCTGCCAGCCCCCCCTTCTCACCCTTTCCTGGCTCTCAGACAGCATTCATCTTCTTGGCTCTGACTCCTCACCCTTAGCCTGGTGTCCTCGCACTTTCTGGGAATCATGATCAAGACAGAGATATTGAGAACCAAGAAAAGCAGAGAGACACACACTGTTTTGTAAATATACACCGGGTTGCCCACCTAAACAAGAGTTGCTTGAGGACAGAGAATATGCTCTCATTTTTTTTTTTTTTTTAACCAGGATATCCTGAAAGTTAAGAGCATAAACTGGGAAAGATCTGGATTTGATTTCTATTAAAAAAAAATTTTTTTAAAGATTTTTTATTTATTTGACAGAGAGAAAGACAGTGAGAGAGGGAACACAAGCAGGGGGAGTGGGAGAGGGAGAAGCAGGCTTTCCGCTGAGCAGGGAGCCCAGTGCGGGGCTCGATCCCAGGAGCCTGGGATCACGACCTGAGCCGAAGGCAGACGCTCAACGACTGAGCCACCCAGGTGCTCCTTGATTTCTATATTATAAATAAAGCTGCTACAAGCATTCTTGTACAGGCCTTTTCATGGATGTATGTTTCCCTTTCTCTTGGGAAGGATTTCTTGAGAGGAATTTCTGCACCATAATATTCGTTTAGTTTTATAGAAAACTGTTAAAATGTTTCCAAAGTAGGTTCATCATTTTATCTTAAGCCATTTGATCTTGGAGGAGTTAAGTTAACCTCTCCGGGAGTTAGTTTTCCCTCCTGAGGATAATGGTGATAATACTATCTGGCCTCAGGATTTTGAGAGAATTAAAAAATTAGGTATTATAGGGATAACAGAGAGCATGGCATGGCACAAAAGAATTTCTCAATAAAAGCAGCTATTCTTTTATTGTTGTCATTCCTGATTTTCTGAAGATTACTCTATGGAGAATTTCAAAGCCACCAAAAAGAAGAGGACAGTGAGCACCATATACCAAGTCCTAGATCTTACAAGTCACATTTTCCCACACTTACTAAAGTAAGTCTATGCACACATTAATCCCATTTTTTTAACGTACTTCATAGTAAGTTGTGGACTTTAGTACATTTCCCACTAAATACTTCATTATATGTATCATTAATTAGAATTCAGTATTTGTTTATGGTTCTTTTTTTCCCTCTGAGGTAAAATTTACATAGAATGAAATACACATATCTTAAATGTATCATTTTGTGGGTTTTGACAGTTGCATAAAGTTGTGGAACTCAAAACTCGTCAAAATACAGAACATTTCCTTCACACCAGAAAGTTCTCTCTTACCCCTTTCCAATCATTATCCTCACCCCCAACAAGGCAGTCATTCTTTTTCATTTTTCAACTATACAGATTAATTTTGTGTGTCCTAAGAATTCGTGTAGGATTTACTACATTCTCTTTTGAGAAGGCTCTTCTTACTCAGCCCAATATTTTCATGTGCATCCGTGTTTATTACTCTATAGAAATATGCTAGCATCTATTTACCTATTCTCTTACTTAGGGGCACCTGGATGGCTTCTACATTTTGCGTATTGGTCATATTTTTCCATTTGTCTTGGGGAGGAATTCTTGAGTGGAATTGCTGAGCCATGAGTATTTGTTTAGCTTTATATAAAACTGTCAATTCTTTTCAAAGGGGTTGTAGCATTTATACTCCTACCGACTCCTATTACTCTTTAGAATTTTAGCCACTCTAGTGAGCATATAGTGGTTTCTCCTTTCCCCCATGTGGTTCCATTTCCCCCATGGCTAACGATGTTGAGAACCCCTTATGTGCTTACTGGCCATGTGCATGTGAAGCATCTATTCAAATCCTTTTGCCCGTTTTTCTTTTCTTTTTTTTTTCTTTTTTTTTTTTAGATTTTATTTATCTATTTGCAAGAGAGAATGAGAGACAGAGAGCACGAGAGAGAGAGAAGGGTCAGAGGGAGAAGCAGACTCCCTGCTGAGCAGGGAGCCCGATGCGGGACTCGATCCCGGAACTCCAGGATCATGACCTGAGCTGAAGGCAGTCGCTTAACCGACTGAGCCACCCAGGCGCCCTCTTTTTTTCTTTAACTGGACTGTTTGTGCAGTTAGTATAATTGCTGGCAGGACACAGAGGAAAGAGGCAGCCAGACACTCTGATGGAGAGATAAAGAGAATGAAAGAAAGGGAGGCTCAGGCAGCCCGACACACGCATCTTTGACTGCAAGGCCCAGAGCCCCTGGGATGGCACTCCTCTTGTGCGGGAGGCTCGGCATCCAGGTGGGCACTTTCTAGTGTGCTTTTTTGTCAGGCTGAATTCAGGGCAAAGTTTCCTGCCGTGGAAGTCTTCGCATTCCGCTCACACGGAAGCAATGGAGACCGTCTTAGTTTGGGGTTTTCCGCAAAGCAAACCAAGACAAGACTTGAGTGCGGGGAGCTCACCTGGGAGGTGCTCTCGGGGAGCAGGCTGAGGGAGTAGGAGTGTGAGTGGCCAAAGGAGGGCAGGTCAGTGGGGTGTGCTCCTGGTTGGGGTCACTGCTGCAGCCGGCAGGCCTCCCTTCTGGAAGGGCTTCTGGGAAGCGTGCGGCGTGCCTCAGGCATTGTCATTGTTCACAGCAGGTCCGTCCCCTCCAGCTCTGCCCGTGGCATGAACTCCCCTGCGGTTCCAGGTCCCACGCTGGCGGAGTGGGGCCCTGCGCTGGTTGTGACCCACCGGCCCAGGCGTGTGACCGCGCAGACAAGGGCCAGCTAGTGAGTATGCACTGCAGTCCTTTCTGAGGACTTCACCCTGGAGATGGAGGAGGCTCGCCTCGCTCCCCGCGCAGGGACAATTCAGGGATCTCCCCACCCGGCACGGAGGCCCTCCCATAAAATCCGTCACCTGCTGGCTTTGGCTTCCAGGGCTCCCTTTCTGCCTCCTCCCCGGCTCTCGCTGGGACAACTACCCTCTACATGCTGCGTTCTCCCCACTGCCATCTTCCTCTGCCCTCCCCCACCCAGAGCTGGCTGCCCTCCTGCCCTGAAGCATGGGGTACCTGGCACCTGGGCCCTGGGGCTCAGCTTCTACCCCAAAGTAGGTATATCTACACATCCCCTCAAAACAGAGCAACGGGGGCGCCTGGGTGGCTCAGTTGTTAAGCATCTGCCTTCCACTCGGGTCATGATCTCAGGGTCCTGGGATCGAGCCCCGCATTGGGCTCCCTGCTCTGCAGGAAGCCTGCTTCTCCCTTTCCCACTCCCCCTGCTTGTGTTCCCTCTCTCACCCCCAACAAGTTCTCTTTGTCAAATAAATAAATAAATAAAATCTTAAAAAAAAAAAAAACCAGCAACAAATAACATTTATTCTCATTTTTACACTAGATTACTAGATTTCCACAAGCCTCTCTGCCCAGATCTCTGCTGGCTTCTTCAGCCCACTTGGGTTTTCATTCTTGCTGGTCACAGGTCACAGTCCTGTCTACTCTATGCTCCACGGAACTGTGCCTGTCACCTAGTTAGGAACAAGAGCTCTTGTTTTCTTCAGGGAGACAATTAGGTCATTTGATGAAGAAATTCCCACTAAGAGCAACGGTTTAATGACACTCACCATCAGCCCATCAGCTCCTGTTTACCTAGCACCCTCTCTGGGCCAGCGCCCCGACTCCTTCCCTCTGGTTTATCTTTACTATTCCCTCCACGAGGTAAAAACTTTGCCTTTTAATTTTTCCCACGTCTCTTTAAATCTACCTCGATCCCTGCTTCTGTTTTTTCTTCCCAGCCCCCGGCAAACTTCCTCTGTATTTAACTGAATATATGCCATTTAAAAAGCATCACCGAGCTTAATTATAACAATACCTCTCCCTTCTCTGTTCTGCTAACCCGTGTTTTAGGTCTTGGTCACTTCCAACTCTAGACTTCTCCTTAGGACACCATGGCTTACCTATTCTGCAATGAACTGAATCAGTCTCCTTGCTCAGGGGAGGTAGTTTATTTATTTTTATTTATTTATTTATTTTTTAAAAAGATTTTGTTTATTTCACAGAGCGAGATACGTAGTGAGAGAGGGAACACAAGCAGGGGGAGTGGGAGAGGGAGAAGCAGGCTTCCCACTGAGCAGGGAGCCCAATGCGGGGCTTGATCCCAGGACCCTGGGATCATGACCTGAACCGAAGGCAGACGCTTAACGACTGAGCTACCCAGGCACCACCTCAGGGGAGGTAGTTTAGAACTAAATGTTAAAGATGGAGAGAAGATACCACTACATCCCACGGAGATCATGACCTGAGCCAAGGCAGACTCTTAACTGAATGAGCCACCTCACTGAATGAGCATTAAGAGCTACAGAACACTTAGAGGATGCTTTATATAGGGAGCACTGAACATGTTCGTTATTATTACCACCATGTTGCTCCATCAGGGAGACACACACACCAGCTGCAGGATTTTTTGGCTCCTTTGCTGTCTCAGACTTTTATGTCTGGGGCAGAGCTGCCTTGACAGGATAAGGCATTTAGTCATTCCCCTGGTCAGTGGGGTTTTCAGACTGCTCAGGGGAGGTTGTTTAGAACTAAATGTTAAAGATGGAGAGAAGATACCACTACATCCCATGGAGATGTGCTATCCTCTATTTCAACTTGGAAGACTCTTTCCTATCTCTCAGGTGGGGGTAGCAGAGTGTCGCATAATATCGAATTTCTGCAAGTCTTGTAACCTGTTTGGTGCAGCGATAAGGACTGCAATGTATGCTACCTGTTTTTATGTTACAGGGGAATTTTTTCTTCTCTTTTTACAAAACAGCTATGGCTTTTACACTTTGCACCTTCCGAAATCTCAACATCACAGACAGAGCCATTTCTACATCCCATTTTCTCCCTAAATCCGCACTTAGCTGAGTTTTCGTTTTAATAGTTTAACGGTAGCAGCTCACATTTAGTGATTACTTATCAACATGTCAGGAGCCAGGTGTCTCACACTGATTGTCCCTTTCAGTCCTCCCAGTGAGCCTGGGGCGGGCGGTCCATGATAGCAATCAGCTGGGAGCTCTCCGAAGCCTACCACAGGCCACGTCGTGGTTCCCCCACGTTCTTCGGACTTGTTGGGAGAGCTCTTACACTTCTCTGTTTTTGTTTCCTCACCTGACAAAAGTGCTCAACTGTGCCCTCCCCACTGGGCTCTTGTAAAGAATTAAATAAAATACTTAAAACAGCATTTGGAACACAGTAGGCGTAGGTCAGTAAATATAAACTGTGATCATACAGATGAGAAAACAGAGACATGGAAAGGTAATTCAGTGGCCTCGATCACACAGCTCATTAGCTAAGGACTCGTGATTTGAAAACAGGCAGTCCAAGTCCAGAGCCCACACTCATAACCTCTGTGATGATGTATATCATGAAAAGCCAAACCGATGGTATTTGTCCTGGTGCTAAATAATTCTAGGAAGAAGCATAGTAGACAATATTGAGACCAGGCAAAAGTTAGCTGCTTACTCCAGGAAATAATTGCTCCTCTAAGATAAGACTGTGAACCAACTCAAATTGCTTATTTATCAGTACTAACATCATTAACGAGAGCCACTCTAAGACTCTCTCCTCACTACGCTCACCCATTCAAAAATATTTTGGCATCACTTCTGCCCAATGCCAACTAGTTTCTTGCTTTGCAGAAGATCACTCAGCCAAGCCCCTCAAATGCTGTAAATATCCTCCCCCTGATTTCTCCCTTCTGATTCCCTTCTAAGACTCTGTCAGGGTGGTGTTCCCTCTCATTGCAGTAAGCTTAATAAACCTGTCTTTGAGTGATAGGTTTTTCACATGGTATTTGGGGGAGTCTGTAGCCAACCATCCTGGAAGTTCCACTGAGATCTATGAAAGAACCGCCGGCTGTTGAGGCCCAGGACCCTTGACTCATGAGTGGATGCTCCCGTGGGGCCCCTTGAGCCTTCCACTCAGGAATCTCTTCAACCGTGATAATTGGTGGAACCCAGGTTCTGTCTGAACTCCTGATTTCTTCTTTGCTATTGCTGAGTTTATTTCAAATAAGTTTATTTTCTCTCCTAGGAATGAGAAATCACTTTAAGGATTCTTTCCTTATCTGATTAAACATGAACATTATTATCTGTGGTAAAGAACTGCCTTGATATGAACACCTCCACTCCCTGTGTCACCATATGCCCTCCTCACCTTCTCCTGTGAGTCCAGGGAGGAAGTCTAGAGGGAAGGATGGGCACAGGCTCCAGAAATCCATCCTCCAGACAACACTAAGGACTGATGAGTTCAGTTCTCATTAGAGTGATGTTCTTTGGACGAACTTTGGCTTGGGTCACCTCTTCAAAAATGTATCAAAACTTTCTTCAGTCTTATCTTTGTATTCCTGAGAAATGTTTTATTTTGTTTCTTCTGCCCTTTGGGAAATTCTTTGGGCTTCCAATTAGTGATGACTGGTCTGTAGGCATACTCTAGAGACCAGAAGTTGTCCAAGAACCATTCCTACTGTCTACTGCAGTTCTCATGGGATTTTCTCAGTGTGTTTGGCCCTCTGGGACAAACATTTGCTCCCTTAAAGCTTTAACTTAAGTGCCTATCTCTCTAACTGGCATAATTACACCATGTTTGAACTGGAGTTGCAATGGCTACTTTGAGAAACTTTTGACACAATCATGATTGTCTATTTGAGCTACACATTAGAACATAAAGGGGAAGAAACCCTCAGAAGGGCTCATCTGCCTTATTGATCTAAAAGAGAGATTATTTAAAACAGGAGATTCCTTTTTACTTTATAGTGTTGGTGCTTAAGTGTTTTGTCTGAGTGTGTGCGTGTGTGTGTGTAAATGAGAGAGAAACTGGTCTTCCTTGCACACCTTTCTTCTCTGTGAGGAAAGAAGGTAATTAGCTTTTTACAGTGATGATTTCACATTTGAAACCAGTGCTCTCTCTCCTGTCTTCTTTTCCTTCCTCTCCATTTTCAACTTCTTTCAGAAAATTTTGGAGATGAATGGATCACACATTACTGAGGTTCATTTTTTTAAAAAGAAGACTCTTTTACCACATAAGAGTAATTTAATTTTAGCTTCTAGAAACTCTACATATTTTTCCTCTGATCTTCTTACCTCTTAAAAATTGTTAGCTTAATATTTTAGGTAAGGCAAGATATGGGTATGATTTCTCATGATTAAAATTTGAAAAAATTCTGTATTAGCTCTATGGGCCCAATAAGTTATTATTGTAACCACAAATTATTTAATTTTTAAAAATATAAAATTGTACTTAGTCTAATTAAATTTTAATTATGAATATCCTTTGATCTTATTAGCCTTGTGAAATTGTAAGGGCTTAATGCATCGGTAAATTTTATAATTTCTAGACCTGTAGTTAGCTTTAAGACCTTAAACTAATATTAGGTTAAGCTAATTAATAAATAATATGTGTATACTTCAACCATTTCTTTTTTTAACTAACATATAATGTATTTACTTCAACCATTTCTACTTAAGAATAAAAAGGTCAATAATTGTTCAAGAAACATGCTCTCTCTAGCATGTTCTTCTGACTTTAGAGGGAAGAAGAATTTACTCATATGATTAGAAAGATGAAAAACGAGTCTTAGTGAATACTTAAAATAATACTTTTAGAGGAAAAAAGGATTTAAATCAGGCTAATAAATGGTGGAGCTGGGCTTGTATCCAGGCTTTACCTCAAATCCAGCCCTTTGTGCATTGCATCACAACTATGAGCTGAACCAAGTCAAACACCCCCGTTTAATTCCATATGACATTACATGTGGGTTATAGTTCAACTAAAAATGTTTATCCTGAATAAATAATCAGCTGTTCCAGAAGAGGCTGCTTCTCTTTCTACAGTACCACGCACTTTCTGGTGGCATTTTTATGTCTCTGGAAACATTAGATAGAGTCCACTGGCTGGAGAAGAGGGAGGATCCTGAAACTCACATCATCTGTGGCTATTAAAGACCTGAAACTTCTCCATCACCTAAGGTTCTGTCAACCACCCATATGTACTTGACTAAGCTATTGGCATGTGATGGTTCGTCCAGCTGGACCGCCCCATTCATCCTCAGCATTAGAGCCCAATGAATCACCCTCTGCCTGTGGTTTGATCATCTCAGCCACCCCATCTCCCAGAATCCAGTGGGCAGTGATCTCTCTCTTCTCAACTCTAACCACACTTCATTTTAGAACAAACCATCTTCAGTGTTGTGTTTGATTTCTTCTCCATATGCCCACTGGCAATGATCAGAAACTTTCAATGACATACCTTTACCTACTGAAGTTTTAACTTTTTGATCTGACATTCAGGCTTTCCAAGATATGGCCCTGGCTGTCATTTTTCTTTTCTTTTCTTTTCTTCTCTTTTCTTTTCTTTTCTTTCCTTTCTCCCTCCCTCCTTCCCTTTCACAAATGATTATTACACATTGTAAAAGCCTCTATTCTAAGTGCTGGGAATATGCTGATGAGCAAGACAAACTCCTTCCCTGCCTTTCTAGAATGTGCAGATAAAAGAGAACACTGATAAGCAATTCCTGTCAGGTGTGATAAGCGCTTTGACAGAAAAATGTGGGAATGAGGAGAGGAGGCACAGGGAACCCCAACCGTGTAGTGTGATTCCTCTGAAGAAATAACACCTGAGTTTATTTATTGATTTCTTTTAAGGATTTATTTATCTGAGAGAGAGAGAGAGAGAGCCATGAGAGGGTGGGGCAGAGGAAGAGGGAGAGAGAGAATCTCAAGCAGACACCCCACTGAGCTTGGAGCCCTATGCCAAGCTCCATCTCATGACCCTGAGATCATGACCTGAATCGAAATCAAGAGTCAGACACCTAACCAAGTGAACCACCCAGGCACCCCAACACCGGCATTTAATTGTATGAATATTAATCAGCAGAAGAAAGGGCTTGACCTAATTTGCATCATAGTGTCTCGCATATAGTTCATACTTAATTCTTGCTATTATGGGTAATCTCCTTCATACACATGGGCTTTTTCCCAACAGATTTCATTTTCCTGAAGGCTACACATCCTACGCTTGTCTCTGTTTCTCTGCTTATTCTGCTTCCTCTTTCTAGAACTTCTTTCTCTTATTCCTACCTATCTCTGCATGTCCAAGTCATATTTCTCAGGATCCAAATCAAATGCCACTTCCTCTATGAAGCCTTCTCAATTGTTTTCTGGACAGTGATCTCTCTCTTCTCAACTCTAACCACACTTCATTTTAGAACAAACCATTTTCAGTGTTGTGTTTGATTTCTTCTCTATATGCCCACTGGCAATGATGGGTCCTATCCTGTTTTAGAACTTTCATTAATACACTAACCCACTTCTTGAGTGAATTCTGAAGTTAGTTTTAAATATTGTAGGTAGCTGCTGCTCTTAATTTTCACATACATTTGGATTTGGAGTCAGGGACACCATTATGATTTCTTTGAATTTAATAAATTACACTTGTATCCATAAAGGCATGGGTTTGTTTGTGGTTTAGTAATTCTGTAGTAATTCATCGTATCAACAAATTCTCTATTGCATTATTTTCTTCTCCTGGGGAAAATGATTTAGTGATAAATGAGAATACTAGAAATCAATACTGCTTTCAAGTTCTAAAAGTAAATGCACATTTTTTTAAATTGAGTAAGGATATTTGTCTTTCTCTACACACACACACACACACACATACACACACACAGTGTTCTCAGTAATTCTCAATACTCAGTTCTGTTTCGATTTTTTGTCTCGGTAGTATTTTCAACATGCTCTACACATGGAATATGCTGTCATTAAAGAAGCTTGTCCCTACCAGCCCTGCTTCATTTCTATCAACTAATATGTTCCAGAATGTTTTTTTTATTACAAAACAAGCTGGAATAAATCCAGAGCATTTACCAAGAAATACTCCTTGATCATCTTTTTTTTATGAGGAGGGTATAAGTGGATTACAGCACTAAAAACAGGAAATACTTTAGAAATTGCTAAAAAACCAGTGTGGGAAAATAATATGAAATCCTGTTCTCTTAACTTTTTTTTTTCTTCTGAAGATCATGCTGCAGGGAAGGAAATAATAAAAATATTCCTCATCTCTGAATTTAATTATTGTATTATTTCTTCAGAATGATAAACTTATTCTAATAAATGCAAACTCTTCCCTGGGGCAAAAGGAAAGATCGGGCATAAAACGAGACAAGTTATGGTTAAAGAAAGTTTTTTTCCTAATTAGCACTGTGCCACATAAGGTATTCAAAATATAGGGAAGCCTGATATTACTACTATAAACACTCATGGTCTTTCCTTTCTTTTTACATCTGGAGACCTCTAGCCTGTGTTTGTCTGGGCATGAAATATTTATCTTGCTCCTTTCACAATTTTCCAAGCAACTGCCTGCCCAGATGCGCCAGCAGATACACTTCCTTCTTCCAAAGTTTGGCTTTGTATGTTTAAAAAATTTGCATTAACAAGACCTTGCAAAGTTTGAGAAAAGCCAGGGCCAATCTCTTGGAGAATTATCATAAACAATGTTTGTCCGATTTCCAATATTTACCCACTGTCTTCATGAATTCAGATATACCCAGCTAGTAGCTCTGGGGCACACCGTGGTCCATGCCCCTTGCGTCAGGTGGGTAACAACAAAGCTTACTACTTCCTCCTTCATGTCAGCAATAATACTGTGACGTTGTGGGTCTGATGCTAGGTATATATTAAAAAGCGTGGAAATGTTTGTATATCTGTTACAATGAAAAAGACATCCCCATTCAGTACCAGCTAAATCCCCTACAGTGTTCTGTTTAGCACATCTGGGGGAATGACTGATCATGGCAAAAGACGGTGTACCCCTGTTCTTCCTACCCTGCCAGCCTGAGTGGGGCTGCTCTGAGTTTCTTCTTCTTAACCAGGGCAGCCTCAGCTCAGACGCTGCTTCCGCCTGCTGGTCTTCCTTGCCAGACCATCCCTGATGTGGCTTTGAAGATACACATATACGGCTTTGTACTTTTTAACAATGTCTCATTCCTTCCCCCTCCCTCCCCTTGCACGGTGGGGTCTCTGTGACTCTCATTCTTCATTCATTTCCCCCAAGGGGCTGCATGCTCGCTCTGTTTTTCCTGGGACACGGGACATTTGGAACATTTGGACATTTGGTGCCTCTCTTATCCTGTTCTTAACTTTGAGGGGTATTTGGTGGATGCCTTTCCTCTTTCACTTACGAAACAATTTTGCACACATTGTTCTAACAGTTTGAGGAACCCTGTGCCCTTTGTGGTCTCTCAGATGGGTCAGAAAAGACTGGATTTCCTTGCTTCATCCCATTTGGACAAAATGACTTCCCCATAGACTCCTTAGCACAGGCTCTGGTTTGCAAAAACACATTCACCACTGTTGTATACACAGCGTCAGGACTTTGCACTGTAGTGATGTAGTACTTTCTGTTGCACTATCTAGCAATAACATGTCACAAATAGTTATGGAGCACCAGCTGTATGCAAGGTGTTGCGTTCCTACTGGATGTTTTGCAAAGGAGGCAGAAGCATCTGCAACTAGCTGGGAATCAGACTGGACTCCACCTTCATTTTTTGTTTAACATTGCTTTTTGTTGAAGCACTTGGTTTTTATCATGTAATTACAAAAGACATAGCTCAGGGGCGCCTGGGTGGCTCAGTCGGTTAAGCGTCTGCCTTTGGCTCAGGTCCTGATCTCAGGGTCCTGGGATCGAGTCCTGCATTGGGCTCCCTGCTCAGCAGGGAGTCTGCTTTTCCCTCTGCTCCTCCCCCTGCTCCTGATCTCTCTCTCTCTCAAATAAATAAATAAAATCTTTAAAAAAACCCCAAAAGACAGCTTTGCAAAGATTCAACCATGTCTAAAGAAATGCAGCACAATCTGATATTCTGCAAGGGAGCTAACTGGAGCTAGTCGTGTGCAGGGCGACTCGCAGATGCCCAGTTGCTCCGTGTTTCCCTTGAACATATAAAATATCCTGCAGTATTCCTGTGAATACATTGTGGTACTGGGGATGTCTTAAAGCACATTTTGGGAACTATGGGTATTTTAAATACAATCAAATTATCATCTACCCATGATCTCACAAGTCTTAAAAAATGTTTTTTACTTACGATACTTATTTCTCCACAAGTGATCCTTGGAGGAAGCCAATTGCTACTGTTGAGTGTTAGGTCAGAAAGCTGTACACTGCATTTTATGCTCACAGCTGTGAAAGAAGAAGGGGTTTTGTTGGAGATTCCTAGTAAGGACAGTCTAACAGGTTTTTTGGGTTTTTATAGTGACCAACTACTTTTAGATGTCAGTTAGACAAATGAAGAGGAGTAGGAGTGAACATCCAGTAGTGCTCTAGTGTGCTTGATGTCTCTCTCTCTCTCTCTCTCTCTCTCACACACACACACACACACACACACACACACACACACACACACAAACACACACAGCCCTCCAGTCCTCTCCCTTTGCTGTCAGCTTCGGTCACCGTGATGGAGACGCTGCTCTATCCAGGGTAGGGTGTTGACCTCACAGAGATGGGAAAACTTGAGTCATTGCTGCAGAAGAGGTCAAGGGGACACCTTGTTTTCTCCCTTAATACCCTCAGCCACCCACTTCCCTTGAGTCCCTGCAGGTCAGTCTTGGAGTAAGAGTCCTCCATGGCCACCTGCCCCACCCTGTTTTGCACAGAGCTCCGGGTCTGTGGACCTGACTCCTAGAACATGCGTTCTGACAGTAGCTCTTCTAATCTTTATCATATAACTCACAAGGGTCCTGTGAAGAAAGGGCATTTATTCCTTTTATTGCTTTTATGGACACCTGCTCTCTCCAGGAGATGTACAATTCTTGGTAGAATTTAATGATGGTAATATAATTCTCATACTCAATATTAATGTGATTCACCTGCTTGTGATCAGAACTGGCAGATGATAGCACATTACTTGGGACTGAGTGAAGATGAGCTCCCAGGTTCTGCCTTACATCAGACCATATTATTTCCTACGAGCTAATTATTAAGGGCAAGATAAAAATAAATACCAATGTGTACATGAAATTCTAATGAGTCCTTTAAAATATAATTTCCTACAGGTTACAAACCATGTAACTTGTAATAATAAATTCTAGAATCCAACATGTGCGAGGCTAAACAAAATCTAACAAGTTTCTCAACCACAGGAATTCTCAGAGCTTTTAATATGTTCATATAAATGGCCGAGCTTCAAAAAGGAGGTCATGCTGTTCAATGTTTCCTAATTTATTCTAGAAACTTTTACTTACAAAAGCAAACGTGGCTGATGTTCACAGAATATATGTTGAAAGCAGTGTTCTCTTGAAGTCCAGCCCTGCTGTTAGAAGCCAGACTTTTGGACCTTCTCTGCTTTCCCTGGGCTACTTTCTCCTCAGTGAAATGGAGATAATCACACTATTAATTAAATACTTGGGAGACCCGTTGTGCCAACTGGATTTACGCAAGCACAAAAAGGCAAATTAACATAAACATAACATTATTTTCAGCTGTACATCTTACACAGAACCCATGTTTATCCACCCTTTATAAAAGCGTAATTGTAGTTTTATAATCTATAAACTTTGCCCGCAGATAAAAGGCTAGGTTTTCAAGGAGCAGCTTTTCACTGCATCTTGAAGGAAGCACAGTGCAAACATTATGTGTGCAACTTGCTGGACTTGGCAATTCCCCTCCAAGGTCATCTCAGAACAGGGGCTTGGGTCTGAGAAAAGGAAGACTCTTTAAAAATTATCTCCGGTTACCTAGTCTCTCACAGTCCTTAAAACATTACTGATTAGTCAGCTACTGACGTTGCTGATAGTGTGGGATGCTTCATTAGAATGCCCTTTAAACATGTAATGACTCACTGTAGAAAATAACCTGGATGTTACTCCAGGAATCAGGCTTGACACCTTTCTCGTGTGAAAACTAGAAGCTGAAAACAGTGCACTTTACACCTGATATCCACCTACAGGTTGCTGAGTAAACTCTGCTTGTGTGTGGAGAAAAGACTGGCTCAGGTTGTGAAAATGTTTAAGTGTGCAAGAACAATGAGATACAGGTATGAAAGTGTTCATAAAGAGAAACTTTGAAAGACACGAATTAAGAAACATCTCTATATAGTTTTTAAAAATTGTGATAAAATACACAAAATGTATAATTTACCATTTTAGCAATTTAAAAAAAATTTTATTTGCGAGAGAGAGAGCACGCAAGTGGGGGGAAAAGCAGAGGGGTAGGGAGGGGCAGAGGGAGAGGGAGAAAGAATCTCAAGCAGACTCCACAATGAGCATGGAGCCCGATGCAGGCCTCCATTCCATGACCCTGAGATCATTACCTGAGCCTAAACTAAGAATTGGAGGCTCAACGAACTGAGCCACCCAGGTGTCCCCCATTTTGGCGATTTTTCAATGTGTAGTTTAGTGACATAAAATTAACTTGTAATGTTGTGCAACCATCACCACTATTGAATTCCAGAATTTTTATCATTCCAAATGGAAATCCCTTACCCATTAAGCAGTCATTCCACATCCCACCTCCTTCAAGCCCTTGGGAAACCACTAAGCTGCTTTCTGTTTCCTTGGATTTGTTTATTCTGGATATTTCAAATACATGGAATTATATGCAATATGTGGCCTTTTGGGAATGCCTTCTTTCACTTAGCATAATGTTTTCAAGATTCATCCATACTGTAGAATGTATCAGTACTCCATTCCTTTTTATGACTGAATAACATTTTGTATATATAGCATTTGTTTATCCATTCACCCACTGATGGATGTTTGCATTGCTTCCCCCTTTTGGCTATTGTGAGTTGTGCTGTTATGAACATCATACAAGTTTTTGTTTGAACACCTGTTTTCAATTCTTTTAGGTATATATCCGGGAGTAGGATTGCTGGGTCATAGGGTAATTTTGTATTTAATTTGTTGAGGAATCATCCAACTGTTTCCACTGTATATTCCCATCAGCAAAGTATGAGGGTTCCAATTTCACCACATCTTTGTGAACATTTATTATTTTCCATTTTTAAAAATAACCATCCTAGTAGGTATGAAATGGTGCCTCACCGTGGTTTTGATTTGCATTTCTCTAATGACTAATGACACTGGGTGTCTTTTCATATGCTTGTTGGTCATTTGCATATCTTCTTTGAAGAACTCTCTACTTGAATCCTTTTCTCATTTTAAAGTTGGGTTGTTTGCTTTTTGTTGTTAAGTCCATTTTGTTTTGAAAAAAGAGAGATTTAGTGCCAATTGATTTTGGACACTGGGGTAGGTGGAATGATCTCCCAAAAATGTTGATTTCCTAATCCTCCCAAACCTTACATAAAGGGACTTTGCATGGAATTAAGGTAGGGATCTTGAGATGGGATGATTGCCCTGGATTATCGGGATGCGCCCATGTAATGGCATGGATCCTGAGAAGAGCCAGGTGGGAGTGTCAGGGTGGGAGGAGACATGGCAATGGAAGAAGAGGTTGGAGTGGCGCACTTTGAACTCGGGCCATATGCCAGGTGGGCCTCTAGTAATTGCAAAAGGCAAAGAAACAGATTCTCCCTTAGAGCTTCCGCAAAGAAATATGGCCCGGCCAACATGTGGATTTTAGCCCCATACAACTCATTTCTGACCTCTGACCTCCAGAACTGTAAGATTACAAATTTGTCTTGTTTTGAGCCCCTGAAGTTGTGGTCCAATTTGTTACAGGAGCGAAAGGAAACTAATACAGATCCAGTATTTTTGAGGACAGGAGATATATTTTAAAATACAATAAAACAATTTAAAGTTCATTGGAAAAAGGTGAGAGAATGATTTCAGTAGACTCTACCCTAAGGCAAACCAGTTTTAAGTCCACTAAGACCGTCCAGTGAGCAGGATGATCCCGACCCTGCAGATCCCTCTATGAGCCATTCTAACAGAAATGTATTACTTAGATGCAATAGTTTTGATACACATATGTATTTGTGGAGAAAGAGTAACTAGTAGAAAGGATATTAAGATAAGGATTTATAGTAAATTTTTTTGTAAAATCCACTTAATGCTCAGTAGAGGTCAGTAATGGAGCATGGCAGAAAAAGATAAAGACATGAAAACAATAAATATGAAGAATTTGGGGACATATGAAGACTTTTATGTGTGATTCTCAAAATTAAGTTAGAGATATACCTTGGTTTAAATATATATATGTATTTAAAAATATGTAATAAATACAACAAAATATAAAAAATACATAATATATAAATATTTTATTATATTAATTATGTATTAAATATATATTTGAAATGTCCATATCTTTGTTTTGTTTTGTTTTTTGTCATCTTTATGGAAGCATAATTTATATTCAATAAAAGTCACCTCTTTAAAGTGAGTGATTCAGCCGGTTTTGACAAATGTATGTACCCATGAAACTATCACCACAATCAAGACATGGAACATTTTTATCACCTCCAAAATTTCACTTAGGCACCCCCTCAATTATTCTCTATCCCCATTCCCCAGCTCAGGCAACCACTGACCTGCTTGCCAGCACTATGGATTAGATTTGTTCTTTCTAGAACTCATGTAATTGTATTTTACCTTTAATTTTATGTCTTAAATAATATTTTGAATGTGATAGGAGGGGCGCCTGGGTGGCTCAGTCAGTTAAGCGGCTGCCTTCGGCTAAGGTCATGTTCCCAGAGTCCCTGGATGGAGCCAGGATGGAGCCCAGCTTTGGGCTCCCTGCTCAGCGGGGAGTCTGCTTTTCCCTCTCCCTCTGCTCTTACCCCTCACCTCCGCTCATGATCTCTCTCTCTCTTGCTCACTCTCTCTCAAATAATCTTTAAAAATAAATAAATAAATAAATAAATAAATAAATAAATAAATAAATAAATAAATGTGATAAGCGACCTATCCATTAAATTATGGCAAAAATCCCAAGTGAAATATATAGTAAATTCTTGATAGGAATAATTTCCTCTGAATTCTTATTTCAGGGTTCCATTAAATTCCTTTAAAAATATAGATATATTCATCTTGCTAAAATAGTTCTCTGACTCTAAAGCAGTCTTTTCCCCTTCCCATAAGTAAAAGAATATTTTTAAAGTTCTATTCATATTTTAATAGGTTTGATATTTTCCTTTCTTTTTTTTTGATATTTTCCTTTTCATTTTATGTTTCCTGATGAAGAAATCACTTGGTTACTTTAGAATCCAAGATGGTGCTTATTTTTCAAGCGAGCGGTCATGGTTGTTTACAGAGCAGATGTGGATTATAGGTAAGCAGAGCAGAACGTCTTGGAAGGATTCCTAGCTAGGGTACATGAAAAAGATTTTCAAATGAGCCCTGATATTTCCCAGGAGATAATTGCTTAAAAGTTAAGAAAAATACTCTAGTAATGAGCCAGATATATGGTCTCCCTATGAGTGTACTAACCTGATAAAGAGTAGAATTTAAAATTTGTGCACCTTGTGTTTGTACATCTTTCCTCTCTACATCTTCCAGTTTTAGTAAATCTGAAATATTGGTCATTGCTGGTTTTAGCAGGTTTGGGCAATTGAATCTAGAGAAGGGGATTATAATGTATGTATCGCACAGGGCATTATTGGGAACTCATTCTAAATTTCTTTCTCTGCAAAGTTGTACATCTTGTACCTCTGATTTGTTTCGATCACCGTAATAAAGGAATTCTAAAAAAAGAAAAAATGTGCACATGGACTATTAGGTCTTGCACCATTTTATCACTATTTGCCAAAGAATGTCATTCAGGCTAAGGGTGGAGGGTCAGCAGCTTCCTTAAACTGAGAAGAACTGTGAATGCCAACACAGTTCTAGAAAGTAATCAGCAAAACATATCTAATTAACAGACCATGGAGCAGGGCCTTTTTATGTGCTCATCAAATAAACAGAGCTGACTCCTCTGGGCCCTCGCTGAGAATCAAAGCCTCTTTCCATAAATGGACAGTTCTCAAAGGTAATCTGAAAATTCCAGCTTCTGAGAAAATGACCATTTCCCACATTAGAAGTCAGTAATGCTGACGTTGAGAAAGGCAATGAACACAGGAACATTAGTTGAAGTGGACTGAGACACGTGGATGGCCGAAATGGCAAGTAAGGAACTGGCAGTGTCCGAGCAGGTTGGCCTGAATAGGGACACTATAGGCTTAGAGCTGCACCTGCAGGCCTGCAGTAATCCAGGGTATGGGCTGGATACACAGTCTCATTCCGGGGTGGTGGTTGTGGTGGGTCAAACTGTCACAGGGACGCTGTGGGGCTATGCGTGGGTAGGCAGCCGATGCCAAAACTTCTCTTTCAGAAAATTCTGGCTCCTGACAGTCTCTTCTCTGGCAGCCAACCCAGCTGGAGAGTGGATGACCCACACTTTTTTCCCCTTTGGAAGCTGGGTAAAGGGGCCTTCTGCTATCAGTAGAAATGGCTCAATGGAAGGCGAGAGGAATATGCTAACAGTGGGGAAACCATCCAGGCTACCGGGCCTCCCAACATCATAGTACTTCCATTTCTGTTCCTTTAGATTTTTCCCAAGAACTCTGTGGCACTCAATTCTCCTCAAAGTACTTTCCTGCACACTATTTGGGAGGCAGCTTTAGTGAGTGAATGATTTCCACATTGTTCTACAGACCTCAGGGCTCTGTGGGGGATTTCTTTTCTTTTTTTTTAAGATTTTATTTATTTATTTGACAGAGAGAGACACAGTGAGAGAGGGAACACAAGCAGGGGGAGTGGGAGAGGGAGAAGCAGGCTTCCCGCGGAGCAGGGAGCCTCGACGCTTAGTGACTGAGCCACCCAGGCACGCCTCTATGGGGGATTTCTTAGCATCAATAACGCTAGTTAAACTGCACAAGCTGGGCTTGCCAATTTTATTTGTTAGAAGTCTGAGTAACACTTAGATAAAAGGCATTTGCTGCTGAAAAACAAAAAAAGTTTGAAAAACACAAATAAAGTGGGTAAAAGGCCTGGATTTGAATCCTGGCACTACCGCTACCCAGTCGTGTGATCTCATCTAGGCTTTCAAGTATCTGTCTGTAAAGTAAGGGTAATAATATCGCATAGGGAATTCTGAGGATAAGAGCTGACGATGAACATAAGACTTTTACTACAATGCCTGACAGGCAGTCAGCACTCCGCATGCAGGGTGCTTGTTATACCATCGCTCTCAGTGCAGCTCCAGAAACTTAGGAAAGCTCTGGAACGGTCTTCAGCATTCCAGGGTGCAATACTGGACAACTAGCAACTCAGGCTGGGAGACAAGGAGGGCTTTTTCATGGAAGTGGGCTCTGGTGTGACATAATGGGGTAGTATGCTTTAGTTACTTTTTTTTTTTAAAGATTTTATTTATTTACTTGAGAGAGAGTGCAAGGGAGAGAGAGAGAGAGGGAGAGAGAGAGCACGGGCAGCGGGGAGGGGCAGAGGAAGAGGGAGAAGCAGTCTTCCCTCTGAGCAGGGAGCCCGATGCGGGGCTCGATCCCAGGACCCCTGGATCATGACCTGAGCCGAAGGCAGACACTTACCTGACTGAGCCACCCGGGTGCCCCTGCTTTAGTTAGTTCTTTTTTGATAAACTAAGCTGGTAAGCAGGTATGGTTGAAAAATATCCCAGCAGCCTGAAAGAACTAAAAAAACTATAGAGAAATCATTTAATGGTATTTCTTAGTTTTGTGAATTAAATTTAATGAAAACTGATGAATTCATAATATTATCTACAGATGCAGTAACAGCTATCATATTTTATTCTTTACTTACATTGTTATCCTCATTCTTACAACACATGTAAGGCAATATTGTAAATATGAAGACATTGCCCAAAAATCTGGAGTGAGACTGTAGTAAAGTCTGGATTAGGACCCAAGTCTGTAGAATCTAAAACTCATGCCGTTTATACTCTACCACACCCTTGGTTCCCCCAGAAAATGTCAAAATCCCTGAGGATGGGAGCTCTTGCTCTGGGGACCTATGCTCTGTGTCTATAGGCTTACATGGGACTTTTTGCTGCACATTGTATGGTACATTGTTCTCAATGTTCCCTCCTTATGCGAGGTTTGACCAAATGTGGGCATCAGCCAGGTTACAGATCATAGCATCTTCTTCTGTTTGAGTCTTGGCATGGTGAAAATGAGAGAAATTGCTCTATTCATTTTCTCCCACCTATTCCTCTTCTATATGGCCTTCATTTAAAATGATAGGAAATAGGGGCGCCTGGGGGGCTCAGTTGGTTAAGCATCCGGTTCTTGATTTCGGCTCCCATCATGATCTCGGGGTCCTGGGATCGGGCTCTGCGTCCAGCGAGGAGTCTGCTTGAGATTCTCTCTCTCCCTCTGCCCCTCCCCCTGCTCGCTTTCTCCCTGTCTAAAATAAATAAACAAATCTTTAAAAATAAAATAAAATAAAATGATCTGAAATACTCAACACAGAACATCAAAATTCTAGAGCCAAGGAAATACAAAGTTATACTTGAACCATCCCTGTGGCATATCTCTGCCAGTGTCTTCCTAAGAATGATTTCACCTTAACATTACGAGAGAAAGTGTTAAAATTTAAATTAAAAAGGGAATACGCACTCTGCGAGATGCACTTAGATTTGGTGGACATTGAACCATGCCCTCTCCTTTGTTGTTGACACAGAGGTATGACGCCTCTATAAGAAGCCAGAGAGTTACTCACTTTTTTTCTAGGAAAGCTTTCAGCCTCTATTGTTTCTGGAGAGTGGCAGTCAATAGGTAAGACTAAATTAAAAGTTAGTGCTCAGTTCAGAGCCTAAATCCTGATCTGGGTTTGCAAGTGAATATTCAGGAGGGAGCCCATGGCCTGGACAGAAAGCTGGCACGCAGGGAGGAGCAGAAGAGTGGTATGCATGCCACTTGCCATGGCAAACTGCCACTGGCCCAGCAGCTGGCTCTGCACGGGCAGTGATCATGGCGGGGAAACAGCCCTATGAGGCAGGAGCCACCAAGGGCAGCGTCATGGTCACACTAACTCTGGAACTTTGGAATTCTGGAAGGGTTTTGTTGCCATTGTTATCTGGGACCCCAACCAGATAATGAAAGTTCCCACTAAAAAAGAACTTGAAATGACTGTTATTTTCAAAGTATATAGAAAATTCATGAGAAAAGATTGTCCCCAGAGAAGAAGACTCTAGACCCAGGTTAAAGGACATTCACCTTGTAAAGAGCACACAGAACCAAGTAAACAGACAAGGTTACTCCTGGGATAATAAATAACAATGAAATCAATTGGTCAAGAGTTTCCTGGAAGTCACTGTTGAGCCTTTGCAGATATAAAGTCTAATAGGTTACTACAAGTAGTAGTAAAGGCCCTAATGGAACACAGAGGGAGGGCATAGCTTTGTGTTCAGGATCATGTTTCAATTATTCTTCCATCGTGTGAATGATCATTTTGTACCTTTTCTTTTCTTTAAAATATTCCAAGTTGAGGCACTGGTATTTCTTGAAGAAGCTGATTCCTGGGCATTGTGTGTCCTGGGATTCTGGTCAGATTCAATGAGAAGTAGGTGGATGTGAAGAGGGGCAGTCCTCTGTGGGCTGTACTGCATAAATCCAGGGCGGGTGAACCAAGTAGCAGGTTCATGGGGAAGAATTTCAAATGAAAATCCAGTAGACCACCCAACCAACTGGTTTGTGGGAGAGAACTGGAAATGAGAAGATCCAGGTATGAGGCAAAGATACAGACTCTTAGGAACATAGATAAAAGCAAGTGGATTCTGAGCAGTGTCTGGTTGGGGGAGCCCGAGAAATCCCCTGAACCTGAAAGAGTAGCTGTAGTCTTGTGATAGAGAACCAGCATGGAGTGTTCCAATGATCTACTGTTGGGCAAATGACACCCAACAGGGCAACAGTAATTGAGTATTTCTCATGATTTTGCTGGTGTGCAACTTGGGTGGTTCCTTTGCTGATTGTGAATGGTTTGACTGGGGCCTCACTCACAGGTCTGGCGGTTGATGTTGGCTATTGACTAGGGCAACTTGGTTCTCTTCCATGTGACCTCTCATCCCCTAGTAGGTTAGACCCAAATTCTTCACAATGTATTGGCTTCAGTCTTGCAAGAGAGCAAGATCAGAATTTGCAAAATCTTTTGAGGACTTCATTTTGTAATCGATAGAATGTATCTTACCTTATGCTCAACTGGTCAAAAAGCCTTACAAAGTCAGATTCAAGCAGGATTACATTTTCAGATTTTTCCCAAACTACCTGTAAGGGAGGATTTCATCCTTCCAGAAATCAACTGATGCTGGGAATGGCCAGCAATCCCTGTACTGACGGATGAAAGATTACTCCAAACTTTGCTGTGAAAGAGAGGAGAAGGCAAGGGGGTCAAAACTCAGAGACGAAGACCCTTTGCTCTTCTTTGCTCCCACTTTTATTGGTCCTTCAGGATAATCACAAATCCTTACCACTGTTTCTCAAGCACGGGTTGTGTGACAAGGGGTCTTAACCGAAACTAGGAGGATCTGTTTATGGGAAAGATAAGATATGCTAATCTGCGTGTTCTAGGAGTTCTGCTAAACATAGCCTAAGGGACAATGCATACATCTCTTAGATCACAGGACCAGGATGGCTGTTTGGGCTAAGAAAGCTTCAGGGAAGGCAACTACCCGAGGCATTCCAAAGGGAGAGTGGTCACGCGGGCCTCGGCATTCCAAAGGCCCACCCCCTTCTCCGAAACCTTCCATTGCCCCCAGCGGCCTCCGTTTTATATTTTAGCAAGCCAAGTATTATGGCTGAGTTCATGCTCTACATTAACCCCAACAAACTTAGTATTTCTTTTTTTCAGGCATAATCTGACTTCAAAGAAGGGAAAAGTCAGTGCTGGGAGTTCTTGGTTCTGGTGGGAAATAGCTTTAATGTTCTGGGACATCTCCTAAAGAAAGGAATGTCCAGTGATTGCTCAGAAGTATGGTAAGCCAAATGTGGGTCATCCCTGACATTTGCCTAACTCAAGAGTTAACGCCAAGTCAGTCCATCCAAGCCACTGTGCCCCAAGCCTGCGCTTCTGGAGCAATCTCATATGAATCTGGAGCCATGGCCAATTTCCTGGGTGCGACTGAGGAAAGAGCCTCCTGCACTGGCACATGTCATTGGTGCAAACATGCCATCTGTCGCTTGTCTGGCCCACAGTTACGCCTTCAAGTATGCCAGCATGGGACGGGATACAGAAAACAGAACCCGGCTATGTGCACTCCTTTGTTAAGCAGAAATGACTGGCAGGGTGCCACCCTCAGCACTATGAACCACCAGCGTTTAAAGCAAGCAAAAATCTCAGTCTCTCAAATCTCATGCCTTATGTTGTTTAAAGAAGTCTTAGAAAATGTACTGTCAGCTGGCACCATGGAGATCGAAGTGCACTTACGATTTTTTAAAATGAGATTAAAACTCAGATGAGAATAATTTAAATAACCTTCTGTTTCCATAACACTCAGTTGTGGAAATATCAGAGATTACAGAACATCCTTTGCGAAGCCTCACAATGTTCTCCTGAGGCAGATGGAGAACAAACACCTTCATTACAGGCGCTCAGATGATCCACTGTGCTGGATTATATTGAGAAGCACCCGGTACATTTCTTGATCTACCCGTGATCACTCACATACCCTGCTCTGATGTCAGGATCGCCCTGAGTGGGTACCCATCTCCGTGAAACAGCAATTGAATTTTCCACAGCCTCTCAGAACGTCCCATAGTGCTACCTAAACAAATCTTGGAGTCATTAGGCAGTTCTAATGTAGATGTTGTGTGGTGTGACAGGGAATGGGGACTGGAAGATGGGTGAGGAATGACGGGGAGTCTATAGCATTTAGTGTTGACTAGCAAGGAGTAAAAAAGACATAATGAGTTTAGTTATGGATAGTTGAGGCAGAGTGTTGTTGGTGATAGAAGAGTGCCTTTCAGGAGCTCCCTCTCTATCCCTGATGAGGGGTATGAGGTCTAAAGGAGGAGAGCCCTGTTCCACTTACAATCTCTGTTGATAGAAGAGAGGTGCATGTCATCACTCTTGACCCCTATGGATGAAGAGAAACTTCTGGGGAAAGGCTGATATATTCCATACAACCAGACCTTTCCAGCCCTGATGATAGCGATAGAAGTCTTACATAGGCAAGGCCTTGTGCCAGTGCTCTGGTCCATTTAAGACTGGGATATTATGCTCTACTGCCAGAATTGTCCAGAATTTGAGTTCTTTTTTAAATTTGCAGGGACATAAAATATTTAATGGATGAAGAATTTAAGAAAATTTCAAGTTCAACTCTCAGTTTCACAACAGAGAAAACTGAAGCTGAGAAGGATTGAGAGACTTGGCTGAGTTTTTTCTAATGATAATGAGGAGTGTATGGGGCACCTGGGTGGCTCAGTTAAGCATCTGACTCTTGATTTCTCTCAGGTCATGATCTCAGGGTTGTGATATCAAGCCCCGTGTTGGGCTCCATGCTGGGCGTGGGGCCTGCTTGGGATTCTTTCTCCCTCTCCCTCTGCCCCTCCCCTCCCAAAAAATGAGGACTGATGGGACACCATGAGTGGGGGGCGGGGGGGCTCAGTTGGTTAAGCGTCTGCCTTCAGCTCAGGTCATGATCCCAAGGTTCTGGGATTGAGTTCCTCATGGGGCTCCTTGCTTAGCGGGGAGCCTGCTTCTTCCCCTGCCTGCCGCTCTCCCTGCTTGTGCACGTTCTCTCTCTCTGACAAATAAATAAATAAAATATTAAAAAAAATTTTTTTAATTTAAAAGTGAGGATTGTAACTCCAAAACTCTGTTTTCTACCCTATGACCTCTTAAGTACCAACTACATTGTGCTGATGCTTAGATGTTCGTAGTTTTAGTTAAAAAACAAAACAAAACAAATCTTTTCTAGTTAGAAAATATCCAGACTATTACTCAAAAGTTTTTTTTTTTTTTTTAACTTGTGTCTTGAGAACAGGAATAAAGAGTTTGCTATGTTTCAAGCATTTTCCACAAAATATGAAAAGCCATTCATTCCAGGGACAACATTAACATGTGCTTAAGAGAATATTCTTCCAGGGCACAAAGGCTGAGAGCAGAGTGAAGGTGAGGTTTCTATGGAGACCCTACCTTAAGAAGGTCTTTTAAATTGCTCAGAGGAAAGTAAAGCCTCTCTTTTAATATCCCCGGAGGTATAAAACGCATTAGGCAGCGAGGATTCCTGCATTTTACATCTGTCTCTTCAGTCAGTAGTTTTTGAACTCTCTTTTGGGGAGTTCTTTCTTGGGTGACCTGGAGCTGCAGACCACCTATTTATTTATTTTATTTTTATTTTTATTTTTTTAAAGATTTTATTTATTTGACAGAGAGAGACACAGCGAGAGAGGGAACACAAGCAGGGGGAGTGGGAGAGGGAGAAGCAGGCTTCCCGCTGAGCGGGGAGCCCGATGCGGGGCTCGATCCCAGGACCCTGGGATCATGACCTGAGCCGAAGGCAGACGCTTAACGACTGAGCCACCCAGGCGCCCCTGCAGACCACCTATTTAGAACAACAGTGGATAGCCCTCCACTGGCATACTATTACATACCTGAGGCATCGGGATAGTTACATTGTTAATGTTTTCACGTTAGAACGTTAGAATTGTTACAATGCTTTCTTTGAAGACACTGTAGTTTGAACTTATTCTCCTTTGCAGGAGGGATTCAAACATATGGGGTAAAGAAGGATATAGGTTATCCAAGAACCTAAAGAAGTAGATGGAAAAATTTATGTGTGCTACACTTTAATAGTTTTATTGACATATTTCACACACCATAAAATTCACCTACTTAAAGTGTAAAATTCATGTATTAGTTTATGTAATATCTAGTATGATATTTAGTATATGTAATATATGGTGTATTAAAAATTTTATTTATTTATTTGACATAGAGAGAGACAGCGAGAGAGGGAACACAAGCAGGGGGAGTGGGAAAGGGAGAAGCAGGCTTCCTGCCGAGCAGAGAGCCCGATGCGGGGCTCGATCCCAAGACCCTGAGATCATGACCTGAGCTGAAGGCAGTCGCTTAACCAACTGAGCCACCCAGGCGCCCCTATGTGTATTAAAGATATGTGCAATGATCACCACAACCTAATATTAGAACATTTTCATCAGCCCCAATAGAAACCTCATATGCATTAATAGTCATTCTCCACATACTTTTTCTCTCAGTCTCTGGCGACCATGGAACATTTATCTCTATAGATTGTCCTCTTCTAGACATTTCCTATAAGTGCAGCTATGTAGTAGGTGACTTTTGTGACCAGTTTCTTTCATTCAGCATGTTTTCAAGGTACATTCATGTTGTTACATGTATCAGTATTTCATTCCTTTTCATAACTGAGTAATATTCCATTATGTGGATCTACCACTTCTGTTTATCCATTCATCTACTGATAGACAGTTGGATTGCTTCTACCTTTTGACTATTGTAAGTAGTGCTGTTATGAACATTGTTGTACAAATTTCTGTTTGAGCACCTGTTTTTGACCCTTTTGGTGTATGTAACTAGGAGCAATCTTGTCAGAGGATTAAAATGTTTATGGAACTAATCTGTCACTAATTTGATGTACAGAAATTCTTCTGTTGCCTTTGCCAAGGACATGTATCATGCCTCAGGTATAAATGTTTTGAAATTTGCATGTTATGCTTAGCCATTTCCCAAATAGAGAATCCTCGTTAGAAAACAATAATATACTTTTAAAAAAATAATATACTTTTATTATAGTATATGGTATATGTCTAATGATGCTCTTCAAGTGAACTAAATGCACTTTTCAGATTATCTTTTTTAACCCACAGGTTTACTTTCTTTCTAATTCAAAATCTGCGTTTGTGCTATATTCATGATAGTTATAAAAGAACTTACATATTAGCCTGTGCATTAGCCTCAGAAATGTGATGTAGTTTCATATTTTTCTTTTATTAACTGATTGCTTTAACTTTAGGGGAAATCTAAATGGGAATTTGCATGGGAGGCATTTGTCATGGAAAACTGTGGAGACCTACTTTCTTTGGTGCTGATATATCTCAATGATATATTTTTAAAAGATTTATTTATTTATTTTAGGGAGAGAGAGAGCGAGAGCAAGCATGAGCGGGGGGAGGGATAGAGGGGGAGAGAGAAAGAGAGAATCTCAAGCAGACTCCTTGCTGAGCACAGAGCCAGACGGGGGCTCGATCTCAGGACCCTGAGATCATGACCTGAGCCGGAATCAAGAGTCGGGTGCTTAACTGAGCCACCCAGGCACCCCTGAATGATATTTGAGTCTAATTTTTGAACTGATGGAAAATGAATATACATATATATACAATGTCAAGAACTTAAACATCTCACTTAGGTCATTGGCAGAAGTAATCAGTCCTATTTTAGTGGAAATATCATGAAAAAACTGAATTCTCTATAAGTCCTCTTCTCCCTCAAAGTCCTCCAGACTCAAAATTCAAGTCACAGAATTTCTGTAATATGACCAAACTTCAGAGTCATTTTATATTAATTTGGTGAGACATAAACCAGATGCCCTGTAATGTATGTATAGAGTGTGTGTGTTGTTTGGATTCAGACAGATGTAAAATAAGAGAAACAGTTCAGTCATTGAGTTGGCACCATGTTCTATCAGAAGTAAAGCGTAATATAAGCAGTCTCATATGAGTAATTTTTTCTGGATCGGACTTTATGCCATTATCAAAGAAGACCACGACTTAATAGCACTCAAAGTAGATGATTATTTAAGTAGGAAAAATAAATAGTTGTTTAATCCAAAAAAAAAAAAAAAACCAATTGGCTGGTGGTTTATCTTTTTCTCCAATTTTTCAGTTGATTGTTGCGGCATTATATAATCCCAGCATGATTAGCAAAAGCCACTGGGAAAACAATCTCAGGAAAGAAAAAGACATTAATGCTCGATGCCTTAACTTATTAAATTATATAACAAGTTTGTATGAAAAGGCCTCAGATAGAGCATTGATTTACTTTTTTGTTTTTTTTCCCCCAATTTCCCTCATTTAACGGCTTCTGTGGTGAAGGTTAAGCTTCTTAACAGCAAAGACAGCTAACACAGAGGTTTAATGCCACCTTACTTGGCTTTAAAACTCAGCTTGGCTACTAATTACTTGTGCGACGCTGGGCAAGTCACTCAACTTCTTTATTCTTAGTTTCTTCTCATGTAAAATGGTGATAATAGTGGTTACCTCATACAGTTGATACGAAGGTTAAATGAAATAATATATGTCAAATACTTTGAACAGTGCCTGGCATATAATACATGCTATCTGTGTTTGCCTATATGATTGTTAGTAAATCATTTTATAGGACACAACATATTTAGAGATTTTAAGAATAATTTATTAGTTATCGTTGCTAAAGAATATCCTAATATATTGCTTTTTCTTCAAAGATCTGGTCACCATTAATTTAGAAAATAAATACTTTTTTTTTGAACCTCTTCTGAGCCTTTTGCAGAATGGAAGCATCTGGGACATTTTCACTAAATCACTCATCAGAAGGTCCATTACCATTAGTTGAGCTAATGGCTACTTACACTATTAGCTTAAATCAACTAATGGACAACAGCAATTTCCTCAGCCTTTTTTTTTTTTTTAATCAGAGACTTTTTTTCCTGCTTGGACACTTGTTTTAGTTTAAGTCTAGATGAGTCACTTAGGATTTCTTTCTCTATATATGTATTTAAAAACATCTTGACAAATACTCATACATTTCCTGCACTAGATTCAGTGCCTATCTTTTAAAAGCCTAAAAGCCACAGGAGCACCTGGGTGGCTCAGTCGGTTAAGCTGCTGCCTTCGGCTCAGGTCATGATCCCGGGGTCCTGGGATGGAGCCCCTCATCGGGCTCCCTGCTCAGCGGGAAGCCTGCTTCTCCCTCTCCCTCTGCCTGCCTTTCTGCCTACTTGTTCTCTCTCTCTCTCTGTCAAATAAATGAATAAAATCTTTAAAAAAATAAAAAAATAAAAGCCTAAAAGCCACTACGCAAAGAACAGAAGGAGGGCAACTAAACATTTGGAGGTGGGGACAGAAGAAGAAGAAGATCTTAAGTTATTTTATAAGAAACTTTGGAATTCATTTTGAACTTATGTTCACCACAAATGTAGCTACCACCTGTCACCATACGATGCTATTACAATCACTGACTATACGCCTTGTGCTGTACCTTTTATTCCTGTGACATATTCATTCCATAACTGGAAGCCAGTATCTCTTACTCCTCTTCACCCATTTTGCACATCCCCCCACCCCTTCCCCTGGGGTAACCACCCGTTTGTTTTCTGTAGTTATGGGTTTGTATCTGCCATGTTCTACACCTGAAACTAATGTAACATTGTATGTCAATTCTATTTCAGTAAAAAAAAATATGTAAACTTGAAATCAATTTACATAAGAAAATCACAGAATGAATATAAGAAATCCCTCCCTACTGTTTATATTGCAGACACACTCATGATTTCATTACTAGCAATAAAACTCTTCTAAATCCAAGTTGAGAATGATTGATTCTTCAAGGAAGGCTAAGAATAAATTTTTTTTTCTGCCATAACTACAAAGCAGGCAATTCCACACTATTGATTAAATGAGCAGGAAACGTCTTTCAAAAGCAATGTATCATGGATTTTCTAGAGCCTCAGGTTAGATGGGAAAGTCATTTTTCCTCCAAATTCCTTGTGTGAGTGCACATGTGAAGTTGCCAATGTTTCCTATCTTTCTGTCTCTCTCTGCCTGTCCATCTATCTTTCTATCTTCCTGTCAGTTATATAGGCAAAAGAGAATTATTTTCTTTATATCCTTGGAAATGTTTCACTAGTTGCAACAATGACATTTCATATCAAAAACAGTATTTGCTTTTTCCCTGATTAGGTTTACTGCATAGAAAAGTGCAAGAAAAAATTAACTTCACTCTCAATCCACAATACAGAGATAACTAGTATTAATCTTATAATGTATATATTTTCATTTTTCCCCATTGACTGTATATACATATGTAAAGCAGACATTTGACACTAGTGTGTTTTTAGGCGTGTGATTGGCTTGAACATTCACCCAGATTCACACTATTGTATTTTTAATAATGAAATGTTTAGTCCATTATCTGTTTTATTTGACTTGATTTTTAAAACACAGTTAAACAAAAATAAAGTTTTATTTCCCTCACAAAGAATTTTGAAATAAAACATGAAAGGAAAATAAAGATGAGATTATGGAATGATCAGCTATATACAGTATATAATAATAGAGTCAAAAAGTAGAGAAAGGTGTGTTGGTACTTAGGACTAACCACCTAGGATAATCCTGAAAAAAGTAGAAGAAATATGAAAAATATCTACTTATACCATTATAAGAACTAATCCGATTGGGAGAAATCACTGGGGAAAATAAGAATCCAGAGACAAGCTCACTACTCAAAGCTACTTTCTTTTGCCAATATAGAAGAAATTTACAGACCTGTGGTTTTCTCAGCAAGGTAGAAGGGAAGTCAATTATAGGGTACTTATGGTGGGGAGTCAGATAACCTACTTTCCTTCCTCCCCACGCGAGGCACGTACACATTAAACTGGGTTTTCGAAGGGCTAGGCCCACTGCATGAACCAGAAATAAAACAAACCTTACCCTGACTTATAGTTCTTGTTTTATTATGAGAATCTCAGTCTTTCAACTTAAGCTACTCCTGAAGTGTAAGCCACTTGGTTTCTAGCGAGAAAAAAAAACAAAAAACAAAAAACAAACACTTTTGGGAGGAAGATATCTTATCCTAGGCCTCAAATTATTTCTAAAAATAAAATTTAAAAATGCAGTGTTATGACATAGCTAAAGGTATCCAGCTGTACAAAGAATCAAGACACTATGAATAATAATCTTCATAAATGAAGTAATAAGCCTCCCAAATTTCAAATATAGGAATTATTAGATACAGACTATGAAACAATAATGCTTTCTATGCTTGTATAAAAGTAAAGCTTGAAAATATCTAGAATTGATAAAAAAAGTATAAACAGTGACAGAGCAGATTTGAAGAAGGAATCGAGAACTCATTGGACAGGTTAATGGTAAATTAGGCAGAGCAGAAGATAGAATTATGAACTGGAAGGTAGATCACAAGAAATTATCCAGAATGAAGTATATAGAGATTAAAAAAAGATTAAAATACAGAAAAGAAGGTAAAAGGCATACAGGATAGAGTGAGGAAGTTTAAATATGGGTCCCTAAGAGGAGAGAAAAGATAATAGGTGAATTTATTTATTTATTTATTTATTTATTTATTTATTTATTTATTTATT
>NW_023270415.1:13824944-13842632 GCF_011800145.1 Mirounga leonina
ATTTATTTATTTATTTATTTATTTATTTATTTATTTATTTATTTATTTAGAGAGTGCATGTGCGTGTGAGTGGGAGGAGGGCAGAGGGAGAGGGAGAGAGATAATCTCTAGTAGGTTCCATGCTCAGTGCGGAGCCTGGCACAGTGCTTGATCTCACGACCCTGAGATCATGACCTGAGCCAAAATCAAGTCAGACGCTTAACTGACTAGGCCACCCAGATGCCCCTAGGTGACAATTTTTAAAATCAATCCATGAATTAACAAACAACCCCAAACCCTAAGTAGGATACATAAAAATAAATACACACCATGTGACATTGTAATAAAATGATAAAAAAATCAAGGAGAAACAACCTTAAAAGTATCCAGAAAATAGATTGCCCTAGCAGACCTGCACTACATGAAAATGATCCCAGATGAAACTCTGAGATGCAAGAAAAAGTGGTAAAAGTGGGCATAAAATCTAAAAAAAAAAAAAAAAGAACATTTTTAAAGAACACTTTAAGTGTGATCCATGTTTAGTCTACATTGTCAATAAAGAAACAATAATTGTGTGTTAGGATTCTTTGCTAAAAATCATAAACACAAGTTCTGGATATCTTAAGCCAAAAAAAAAAAGAAAAGGAATTTATTAGTAGACATCAGGAACTCAGTTTGAATGAGAAATCTTGGACAAAGAACAAGAACCCAAGGAGCTCTGGAAGACTTAACAGTATGTTCTAACATAGCCTCATTCATACAGCAGGTGCAAACTTAATGCCTCAGACACCCAGGTATCCCTCTTCCTTTAGTCACTTCAATTTCACCCGCAGAATAAAATTTGTCACAAGTCCAGAGAGATGGGGAATCAGCAAGTCTAGCCTCCACAATGGTTAGTGGCTACTTCTTTCCTCAGACTCTTACAATGAAAAACTCCCTAGAAGAGAGTTAGGGATGCTGGCAGAACTGGACGCTTGGGTGCTAGACAGCCCCATATTGACCAATGCCAACTTCGGACTCCACATTGCCCACCCAGCATCCACACTCACCATATTTATGTTATTTATGCTTCATAATAAAACTACTTCCACCACATAGAGTGAGACTAGTTCTCATACAACAAAAGGGAGATGATGCAAAGTCCAGTCAGATCCTAGCAGGTCTGAGTGATCCCATGACAATTACCAGTGATTATGAACAAAAGTCAAAAACTGTGAAGTGAACTACCTGCGATACATCACATACTGAAAGGTTGGGGAAAGAGGAGACAAACTGTCTTCGCTCAGGCCGCTAGAACACAGTACCATATAAATACCATCCCTATGCTATTAAATTCCACGGTGGAGAATTCCTGAGGAGGATATCAGAAGAAGGTGTTAGAGAAGGAAGTATGATTAGAATAAGTATTTGAGAACGTGCTAGATGTGTACATACAACAGATCTATTTCTGCCAAAAATACAAACTCAAATTTCAGGGGTTTAACACCACAAAGTGTATTTATCGGTCACACAACTGTCTAGTGTGTCTGTTCTTAGTTGATGAATGGCTTTCGCTTAACTGACCCCCGCAATTCGGGGGTCCAGGCTCCTTCTAAATATTTTATTTATTTATTTGTTAGAGAGAGAGAGCACAAGCAGGGGGTGTGGCAGGCAGAGGGAGAAGCAGAGAGGGAGCAGGGAGGGAGCCCAACTCGGGGCTCGATCCCAGGACCCTGGGATCATGACCTGAGCCCAAGGCAGATGCTTAACTGACTGAGCCACCCAGGCATCCCATCCAGGCTCCTTCCAATCATACAGTCCATCACCCTACAAAGCTATGTAATTCTCGGCTTCCAGACAGTCTTAGGAAAACTGAAGAAGGCACATGTGCTTTTTAAAATTCCTTGGCTCAGAAGAGGCACGCATCATTCTCATTCATATTCCACCTGTGAGTTACACCTTGGTGCAAGTGGTTATATTCTGCCCTTGCGGGGGCAAGCTAGACTGCTCCTTCCCATTGGCAAATGCATACCACAAAAAGGGGAAAAGCATTCTGGTAGATGTCTAGTTGTTTCTGTTACAATTGACTGCTGTCTTCTGTGTCTGCCTAGACACGGTTCTATATGCCACCCTATTACCTGATGGATGCTGCAGGGCATGTCCAACTTTAGGGCAAGATGGATCAATTAATGTGCAGTTCATGGGGAACATCTTGGTTATGCATTATTTACAACCCAGTGGATGGTCATTGATACCCACCCGAGCAAACTGTCAAGCCATAAACTACCCCCAAAAGAATAATTATTTGCTGAAACTGGCAGCACTGTGCAACACAATCTTAGAGAACAAATATTATTGGGGCTTGTCACAGGCTCCATATAACTGTGATTTCCTTCAGAGCATTTAGGTGAATTCATATCTGCTGAGTTAGGATGGAGGATTAGGATTACAATGGAGTGTCCACTTTCCCTGCAGTTTGGACCAGATACATTTCTTCTCTTGCTCTGGGCCCACTCTGATTTCTGAGGCACACAATCAGGGGCTCAGAGCAACACACCAACATATGATCACAAAATATCACATTTTCCTTAATGTAGAGGAGCCTGAAGTACAGCATTTCCTTTCCTTTTCTCTTTTCAATCAACAACTTTTTTGAAGTATAATTTATATGCCATAAAATTCACTCATTTGAGTGTCAATTCAATGGTTTTTAGTAAACTTGGAATTTTGCAATCATCACCATGATCTCATTTTTTTTTTAAAGATTTTATTTATCTACTTGAGAGAGAGAGAGCATGAGCAGGGGGGAGGGGCAGAGGGAGAGGGAGAAGCAGATACCCTGCTGTGCAGGGAGCCCGACACGGGGCTCAATCCCAGGGCTCTGGGATCACTGACTGAGCCACCATGACCTCATTTTAAAATACTTTTTATTATCCTAAAAAGAAACCTCATGTGCACTTTCCTTTACTTTGAGGGGACAGGGTAGTCTTTTTAATCCTGGCACCACTGGCATTTGGGGTCAGATAATTCTCTGTTGTGGGGGCTATCTGGTGCATTATAAGATGCTTAACAGCATTTCTGGCCTTTATACATGAGATGACACTAGCATTGTCTCTCTCACTTGTGACAACCAAAAATGTCTGTGGACATTGCCAAATGGGGGAGTCACCCCTAGTTGACAACTACTACCCCAGATTAACATTTCAATGAGATGGCCACCTCCTGTATCATGCAGGATGTCCACACCCTCTAGCATACTATAAGGCATCTAGGATTCCTGCTACTATACATACCCACAGTCCCATCAGCTTGATGTTACCAATGTAGAAGGCCAGTGTTATGTTTTACATAACAGTGCAAGGATCCAAAGATCCTGAGGAATTAATTGTATCTTTGAAGCTGTCTATAATGGCTTACTGCTGCCCTTGTCAGGTGAAAGCAAACTGTTTTGAAATTTCTATATTAAGTGAAAAAGAAAAGAGAACATTTGCAAGATAAAAAACCGTATACCAAGTGCTCGGGTCTGTGTGGATTTGCTTCTGTGAGATAAAATCTGAAATGTCTGAAATGTCAGCTTTCATTTCTGTCATCACTTGATTAAATTTATGATAATTCAAAGTCATTTTCAAAAACCCATTCATCTTTGGTGTTACTATACCAGAGGATTAAATGCGGGACATGAGAGTAATCCCTATATTTTTTATGTTGTTAATGGTGTTCTTATCCTTAGGATTATCCTGGGAATGCACACTTATTAGGAACAAGGAATTCTGGAGACTTCCATTTGGCCCTTTCTACCATGATACCATTGATCAAGAGTCAATGTGGGAATTCTGACAATTTTTAAGAACATCTATTCAAAATATATAACACTTAATGGATTTACTCCAGAATTCTTCTTAAAGAGTACCCAGTCTTCTCTTTATTCAAGGAACTCTTTGTTTATGAAATAATTAACATCTAAGGATTGAATGACGATTACAATTCTCTATTGTGGTCGCTGAAGAGAGGCTTCTGTTTCCGAGATGTGGACTTTTTTCCATGCAAACAAAGCAGGACTTATTTCCTTGAGAGCCTGTTGTCTACAACTCAGAAATAATGTCTGTATCATATAGGGTTTTTTGGATGCAATCAACAGAAATCATCCTTTAAAAAAAAAAAAAAGATTTATTTACTTGAGAGAGAGAGAACCTGAGCAGGGGAGGGGCAGAAGGAGAGGGAGAGAGAGAAGCCCAAGCAGACTCTGCACTGGGTGAAGAGCCTGACATGGCGCTCGATTCCACGACCCTGAGATCATGATCTGAGCCGAAACCAAGAGTCAGACGCTTAATCAACCAAGCCACACAGGTGCCCCAGCAGAAATCATCTCTTAGCAAAAAAAGATTTATCAGTATACTATTAGATGAGCTCACAAAATTGATGGGGGGCTGGACCACAGGCTTGGAAAGCAGGCTGGGATTAGGAAATCCAGCCGGGCTGGGCAGGAGGGGTGACAGTTTGCTATGTCAGAGTCTACTGTGGCTCATGGTTGCATACATAAGGAGGTCCACTCTTAGAAATAATTATTCTTAGCATGACTACACTGCTTTTGATCCCAGCAGACCTTGAAACAGAGCAAACAAACTTAAATGTACATATAGCCTGCAAAATATTTGAAGAATTTTATTAAAAGTAGTTTTCATTATCTCTAAACAGAGTTTTTATATTCCAAATATTCAGTCTAGGAGACAGAGGCACCTGAGAGCAGAGATGAATAATTACCCAGTCTTCAAGCATGACCTTCTGTGAGCCATTTAGCAGTATTCCCAATGAAAGAAACGAGTGTAATTGGGACACTAGATACATTGACATCTGCTATACAACCAACCTGAAAGGTCATGTTTTGTCTAAAGAATCTTAAAACACCTGAGGGATAATTTCCTGGTTTAGAATTAGATAAATTAATTAGGACAAATGCTCTTATTAATGTGGAAACAAAGTTGAGTTATTTGAAGATGTAAAACTAGACAAATACCTTTGGGAAAACATCTATGAACTGGCTGACTTCAGTATTCAGTAAAGAGGATGAAAATTTGAGTAAAGAGTATTTTAAGAAGGCAGATTTGGGAATTAAATGGAGGATGGTATGAAGTATGAAGGGGCATGTGCCAAAGGTCATATGCAAGAAAATAATAAAGAACCACAAACAGACAAGCAGACAAAAGGAGTGCAATCTGTTCTCCTTTTCAGTTTTTGAAGCTATAAAGAACAAATATAACCGACTGGTTAATGAGGTCATGTGGTTTGACATTCCATGCAAACCTTCAGGGGGTTTCCAACTACATGAAGGGATTACCCACAGGCAGAGAAAATGGTGAAAAAAACTTAATTGGTTGAATCATAAGAAGCTCTGTGTCAAAAAGGAAAGCCATGTCAATTGTGGTTGCTGGGGGGCAATTATTAATCAATTACTTCAGTTTGCCATAAGGAAAGCAGAAAAGACAGCATCCCTGCCTTTCACTTTGCTGGAGCAACATCTATTTGTCTTCATAGGCTCTGGGAGGAGAGAGCACCTGTTTCTTGGAAAGGGAGATGGTTGTGGTGGGTTATTCTTTATCTTGGTGATGGTAGTAATCCTGTTTGGGGCGGTAGGGTAGTGGTGGAAGGGTTTGAAAACCCCAAGATTATTTTCCTGCACTGGTAGAACAGATTCAAGACCAGTGGGATGAGGGAGAAGTAAGAGGGACCCTACAAACCAATCCAAATGGTGCTCTGTAGCCTTGAAAACAGTCTTTCTCAAATTTCCTTTCTATCAGATGCAGAGGCTGACTTTGAATATATCTAGGGTTCTTTCGAGGTTTCTGTTTCTTTGCTAAGTATATGGTTTAGTGAGGGTGAATTATTTTATCCAGGAACACATCTTTTTTTCTTGTTATGAATGAAACAAAATACCATGTATTAAAACAAACTGCCAAGGTTTTCCTTTGGTGTTTCCGACGCGACACTTACTCGCTGTGAACAGTAGGGGTCAGCCAAAGCATAGTTGTATTTTTCCAGTTGCGCTCAAACTTCCACTGCCATTGCTTTACCTTGTGTAAAGATTGACAAACAAGCCATCCTGAAGTAAAATAAAATAAGCCATAGTGTATGTACTGTGGACATTTAGATATGAGTTTTTTTAATGAATTTTTTAAAGTCTCATTTTCTATTGCTTTATTTTTATTTTATTTGCAGTGTTCGAATGATTCATTAGTTGTGTATAACACCTGCTCATCACAACACGTGCCCTCCTTAATACCCATCACTGGACTATTGCATCCCCCACCCCCCTCCCCCTGAAACCGTCAGTTTGTTCCCGGAGTCCAGAGTCTCTCATGGTTTGTCTCCCTCTCTGATTTCCCCACCCCTTCAGATTTCCCTCCCTTCCCCTATGGTCCTCCGTGCTATTCCTTATGTTCCACATATGAGTGAAACCATATGATAATTGTCTTTCTCTCATTTTCTATTGCTTTAACACACATTCACAATTTATTCATACTGAAAGATCTTTCTCAAAAGGTTAAAAGTCAAAGTACTAAAATATATACTTTCAATACTTATGCCAAAGATTTTCCTGATAATATCACACAATACCTGAAATAATTTGAGTAGGGTTTAAATAGAAATCTTGGAATCATATGAATAGGGGCGCCTGGGTGACTCAGTTAGTTGAGCATCCGGCTCTTGGTTTCTGCTCAGGTTATGATTTCATGGGTCCTGAGATTGAGCCCCCACTCGGTGGGCTCCGCTCAGCGGGAATCAGCTTGAGGATTCGCTCCCTCTGCCCCTCCCCCCACTCGCATGTGTAAGTGTGTATGTGTCTCTCTTTCTCCCTAAAGTAAATAAGTAAATCTTTAGAAAAAAAAGAATCATATGAATAATAATAAGCAATCCACACTCTCTTAACCTAAATATGCAATGTATCTTTTCTTATGCTAATTGCCCCAATTCCTTTTCCTTATCATATTACGTAATGATGAAATCACAAGTACAGTAAGAATGGCAACTATATTTTCCTACATTCTCAGAAACCCTTGAAAACCAAATAAGTATAAGTCACAATGAGGTAGAATTTAAACTTACTTCCTAACTGATTGTAATATCTAGTCTGTGTTGCACTTATGTGGATATTTTTTATTTATTTAAGTTTAGCGGTAAGTGACACTTGCTTAACGTATTTTAGGGTACCACACACACAGCCACACTCACACACTTGTAAACACTGGAATAAATAAATATCACATGAAGTTCTTAATGGTTCCATTGCTGTCAAGATGAATTAATTCATTACTAGTTAAACTAGCTAATCCAAAGTAGCAACAAGGTAAGAATATTGAAAGAAAATAAAAGTACATAGGAGAACAATTTTTTTAAAATGCAGCTTGGGGGTGCCTGGGTGGCTCAGTTGTTAGCATCTGCCTTTGGCTTAGGTCGTGATCCCAGGGTCCTGGGATCGAGCCCCACATCGGGCTCCCTACTCAGCAGGAGGCCTGCTTGTCCCGCTCCCACTCCCCCTGCTGTTCCCTCACTGTCTCTCTCTGTCAAATAAATAAACAAAATCTTTAAAAACAAACAAACAAAAAGAACTTTCTTCCCCAATTAAAAAAAAAAATGCAACTTGGATTGGGTTTATTTCAAAGAGCAAATGGGGAGGTTCCAATTCCCTATAGACCTCCACGAACAATGAGGCCAAACTGGGTCAGATTTAGGTGGAAAAGTTTCTCTGCCGATCAAATGTACCTCTCACCTTATATAAAAAGAACTTTTAGATTAAAGAAAAAATTTTTAAAACATTTTTTCTTTAAAAATTACATATATTTTTCTCCAGTCCATTTAATTAGAGTACAAGTTTCAAGAGAGCAGTCATGAGCCATTTTATATTTTGCCAACATAATACCACACACAGGTGCATCCTTAAGAAGGCTGCGGTCCTACCAAAGAGAGGAGGCTTCATCCACAAAATATTTTTCAACTTCCAAAAATATCGATTGACCACTATGATCAACCATCTCTAAGTGAGACAGTCTCTACCTGAACAATCATTCGATAAAAAAGTGTCAGGATGTGTACAGAGGGAAGCTTTTCCTCATAAAGTTCTTGGTACTGAGACAGTCTGAGCGAAGAGGAAGGATTTTCCTGGTCAGTGATGTGAACTTGCACTGACCCAGCCCTTCCAACTGCAGCCTCGCTGCCCTGTCACTGAGGGTGGCGTGGGGGCTCTGGCTGCCAGACAGTTCGGATCAATTGACCTTTAATGGTTTTATTGTTTACACTGCCCTTTAAATTATTTATCTTTTTTTTTTTTTAATTTGAGTCTAGGGAATCTTTCCAAACCTACACAGGTAGGATGCCTCCTCCTCTATGGAAAATGATGACTCTTTTCAGAGCCCACAGGAGGGGTTGAAAAGCCTGAGGTGGGGACTAAGAATAGGGCAGACAGTCCCTCCTTTCTGAGGCTGCTGATACAGAAAGAAAAAAAAAAAAAACCACTCTAGGTTTTTGCTTTGGGGATGATCTCTTATTTATGCTAATAGAAAGGTAATAATGTTAAAATGAAAAAAATATGGCAGCCAAGAACACATTTTTTTAGGACATATTCCCACTTGTTATCCTTTCTTCCCCAAATATGATAATGAGGTGAGACATTTTTTTAAAAAATTTTTTATTTATTTATTTTTTAAAAAGATTTTATTTATTTATTTGAGAGAGAGAGAATGAGAGACAGCACGAGAGGGAAGAGGGCAGAGGGGGAAGCAGACCCCCCGCTGAGCAGGGAGCCCGATGTGGGACTCGATCCCGGGACTCCAGGATCATGACCTGAGCCGAAGGCAGTCGTTTAACCAACTGAGCCACCCAGGCGCCCTGAGGTGAGACATTTTTATTGCTCTTGTTCCTGAGCAGTCCCTCCACTCAGATGTCTGAGTCTTAGGGGCGTCATGCCTCTCTTAATCACCAATGGCATCACGCATGTTAACCTGGACCATTGCAGAACCTTCTCTTTTTCCAGACCTGACTCAAAACAAGCAATTCCAGCTCACTCACTCAGTAAATGGGCTGGAGCATCACACCCAACTAAGGAATATCATACCTGAACAAGGAAATAAATTCCCTCCAAAATCCAAAGAGGCCCACTAGGTATTGTGCCTCTTCTTTGAATGCAGGACGGGCCAGATACAGCAACTTCTCCTTCACCTTAGAAGAGTATCTTGACTCCACGCCTCTGGTGCCCTACGTTTCACTCAGGTAGAAGGCCTTTGGTATTTTGTAGGATTTATTGTCCTCTTTCTGAGAGACAAATGTCTTATAAATATGTCTAGAGTAGTTGCTACTTTCTGCTCGTCAGGTCCTATCACCATAATGTCATCAATGTAATGGGCCACTGTGATGTCTTATGGAAGGAAAAGGCAATCAACTTCGCTGTGGACTAAATTATAACTGGGTTAATTTATGTGAGCTAAATATAAGGCTGGGGAGTCAATATACCCCTGAAGCAGGATAGTGAAGGCATTTATATTAGTGGCCTTGCCAGCTAAAAGGAAACTGCTTCTGGTGGTCATTACTATAGATACCAAGAAAAAAAGCACTTGCCAGTTCAATACCCTTCAGGTACCAGGGGATGGATTAATTTGCTCAACAATGAAACCACATCCTGAAACAGCAAGTGGGATTTGAGTTACTATCTGGTTCATCTTAGGAAAATCCACACTCATCCTCCAAGACCTATTTGTTTCCTGCACTGTTACAGCTTGCAGAGGACCCAGCTCAAGTCATATCTTGACTTCTGATCCGTTGGAACTGTGAGATAACAAATGTGTGTTGTTTGAAGCTATTTACGTTGTGGTCATTGGTTACACAGCAAGAGAAAATGAACAGTGGTATTTGAATTCTGTCCCGTCTCACCCCAAGACTTGTTCTTTTTCTTTAAAGCTATACTGTACCAAATAATATAGAACACTGCTTTAGATGACGGCACTCTGGGTCACATGTAAGTGGTCAAGGACACAATGCTTATATCAGTGCTGAATTAGGAATATTTCTCTATTGAAAATTCGTGCAGACTAAGTGAGAGGTTTCTAGAGAAGCCGAAAGCTATAGTTAGAGAAGTTCTGCAGAAGCAGTTGTTGTTAACCATGTTAAGGATGACCAGAAAGCAGAGAAGGCAGAGAAAGATCAAGATAAATGATTTTGCTTTCACGGCATAGAGACCTTTGGAAAATGAGAAGAGGATAGTATCTATGGACTAGAGGGAGATAGGTTAGATTAAATCAGGGAGAGAATGATGAGATGTTCAATGTAATGTTTATCAATATAAGAATGCAGACATTCGAAGTTTCAGGGAACTGACATTGGGGACTTCATGTGGCTTTTGCTTGTAAATCTCACTTTTTTTTGTGAGATAATACATTAAAGAATGCAATGGGAATCATGAATCCATGAATTCTTTTCACTGAACTTAAATCACTGGGAATATTACACAATTTTGAAAAAGAAAGGGACCTGATCATTATAAGAAATCTCCAATAGTCCAGAGCAAAAGTTATTCTTGCTCACTTGTAAACTGCTAGCATTTGATGGGAGATGGAACAGCAGAAACATTGGATTACGGAGCTGGGACCCCCTGACAGATGGGCAGGGTTCCTGCAGGGTCCTTTTTTGGCCATCTCACACAAATACACTATGATTGTTTCAGCCGTGTGGTAAAAAGTGCTCTAACATGCAGCCTCCTGGGAGCAGGGCATGTAGACTGCCACTCTCAAAATCAGTGTGAGCCATCACATGAATCACGGACACAAACTGAGACAGACCATGAGAATTTTAAAAATATTATCTTGATGCCAGTGGCAAAGCAGCAAGGATATTTACCTTTTAAACTCTTCTATTAGGGGGCGCGTGGGTGGCTCAGTGGGTTAAGTGTCCAACTCTTGATTTTGGCTCAAATCATGATCTCAGGGTTGTGATATCGAGCCCTTTGTAGGGATCCACACTGAGCAAGGAAAAAATCGAGCCCTTTGTGGGGATCCACACTGAGCAAGGAGCCTGCTTGAGATTCTCTTTCCTTCTCCCTCTGCTGGCCCCCTTGTGCTCTCTCTCTCTAAAAAAATAAAAAATAAAAATAAATAAACTCTTCTTTTTTAAAAAAGATTTTACTTGCTTATTTGAGAGAGAGAGAGAGAGCACAAGAAGCGGGAAGGGGCAGAAGGAGAGGGAGAAGTAGACTCGCCACTGAGCAGGGAACCTGACACAGGGCTTGATCCCAGGACTCTGGGATCATGACCTGAGCTGAAGGCAGACGCTTAATGACTGAGCCACCCAGGTGCCCCAATAAATAAACTCTTCTAATAGGTAAATTCCATGTTCTTCTTGACATGGGATAAAACTTACTGAGCATTTCAACATCACTAAGGAACAGGGAAATACAAATCAAAACCACAATGAGACACCACCTCGCACCAGTAAGAATGGCTAAAATCAACAACTCAGGAAACAACAGATGTTTGGCAAGGAGGCAGAGAAAGGGAAATACTTTTACACTGTTGGTGGGAATGCAAAGTGGTGCTGCCACTCTGGAAAACAGCATGGAGATTCCTCAAAAATAGGATTACCCTTATGATGTACTATATGTTGCCTAACTGAACATAAAAAAAAAAGAACTACCCTATGACCAGGCAATTGCACAACTAGGCATTTACCCAAAGGATACAAAAATAGTGATTTGAAGGGGCACATACACCCCCATGTTTAAAGCAGCAATGTACACGATAGGCAAAATATGGAAAGAGCCCAGATGTTTATCAACAGATGAATGGATAAAGAAGATGTGGTATATATATACAATGGAATATTACTCGGCCATCAAAAAGAATGAAATCTTGCCATTTGCAATGACATGGATGGAACTAGAGGGTATTATGCTAAGTGAAATAAGTCAATCAGGGAAAGACAAATACCATATGATTTCACTCATATGTGGAATTTAAGAAACAAAACAGATGAACATAGGGAAAGGGAAGGAAAAATAAAGTAAGATAAAAACAGAGAAGGAGGCAAACCAGAAGAGACTCTTAATGATAGCGAACAAACTGAGGGTTGCTGGAGGAGAGGTGGGGAGGGGATGGGGTAATTGGGTGATGGGCATTAAGGAGGGCATGTGATTTAATGAACACTGGATGTTACATGCAACTGAGGAACCACTAAATTCTACCCCTGAAATTAATAATACACTATATGTTAACTAAATTGAATTTGAATTAAAAAAATTTTTTAATTAAAAAAATCAAGAAAAAGCCTTAATGGGCATTTTATTAAAGCAAGATGCTGCTTCATCATGTTTTCAGAATGAGCAGAGTTATATTATCAATAGAAATTTTCTAAAAGATTTAAAAGAAAATGGGTAAATATAAGGAAAAGTTCTTTTCTCCAGTCAAATATGGTCAACAGTATTATGGAAGGTAAACTGTAAATGAACCTTTAAATTCGGGAGGAATTTGTGACTGTGTTTAGAAAGCGAACCAGCACCAAAAAACCCTGCTAGCTCATATAAGTCAGTGTCAGTCAGCTTGATCCCAAATGCCAAGCAGGGATCATTTTGGGGACAGAGGACAAGAACAGTGAGAACACTTTCTAAGGAGTCTCTCTGCTGGCGGTTTGGCACGGGAAAGGCTGTTACAGGTGAACATTTCAGGAGTATACCTTTAGCACTTCACAGGTGTATTCCCATATTTATCAATGTGTAAAATTCATTTTATTTCCACAGAAGACATAATCTGTTATTGCCATTTTTATATAAAACACTGAGATGTGGGGGTTAGACCAAGCCCTATAGATCAGGGTGTTACTTCTTACAATTCATAGGTCAAAGTGGATAAGGTAAGGTCACACTGGCATCAAAGGAAAACGGTGTTTTCTTTCTTTATTTTTTTTTAAAGATTTTATTTATTTATTTGCGAGAGAGACAATGAGAGACAGAGAGCATGAGAGGGAGGAGGGTCAGAGGGAGAAGCAGACTCCCCGCTGAGCAGGGAGCCCGATGTGGGACTCGATCCCGGGACTCCAGGATCATGACCTGAGCTGAAGGCAGTTGCTTAACCAACTGAGCCACCCAGGCACCCCAATGGTGTTTTCTTTAATAAGAGAGAAATTTATGTCCTAGATTATGTCCTAGAACTACATAAAGCCATGAAGCATTTGAACAAAAACAGGGTCCATAATATCTCTAAGCAAAAAATGTGACAACTATTTTTTTTTCAATTTTATGAAACATGCTTCTTTTCATTAAAAAGGTTTTGTATTGCTAAAAACTTCAAACAAACACAAAAGCAGAGAGGATAACCAAATGAGGCCCCATGCACTTGTCAATCAACTCCAATAATTATCAATTCACGGCCAATCGTGTTTCATTTATAATACCACCTACTTTCCTTGCCACCTGGATTGTTTTGAAATAATTCCCAGACATATCTTTTCATTAATGAATGTGAAACATACTTAAAAAATCGGTATCTATATTTTAAGTCTCCTAAGGGTACCACTAATATCACTGAAATGTGAAAGTGAGCCAAAAATCCAAAAAATGCAGGGCCTAGGTCATATTGCATGGTGTAATCCTCCTATTCCATAAACCTTTCCATAAGTGAAATTGTATTAAATATATTTCATGGGAGGCCTAAAAGCAAAAGACCGGAAAACCTAAAAAAATATTGGAGGATATTTGCAAGGTATTTGTGGTTGATTGTGTGTGTCTCTGTAGTGTGTGTATGCGCATGTGTTTCTGTATTTATCCGTTATCTATCTATTATCTATCTATCTATCTATCTCTATCTTATTTATCATCTATCATCTATCTATAATATACCCAAAATTAGAATAATATTTTTTGTGTTAATGAAGAATACATCTCCTTTCCCTACACTTACCACATTCCTAGATACTTTTTCTAGCTCAAGAGGCCATATATACCCAAGCAAACCTCTGGATCAAGACAGAAATGCGAATGATGAGCAAGAGATCCGAGATTGACCTGAAGTCCAAGAGAAGCATATAGCCAGTTCTGTTGCCTCAAATTTTCTAGACCTCTTGGTTATTTGTTGTTATTTGTGTTATTTACTAATAATTTACTATTATTAATTATTAATAATTAATTATTAATACTAGTAATTTACTATTTACTATTTACTAATAATTCATGCAGTCACGTAGCTTCCTGTCTCCATCCTTTGTACTCTCCGTTCCCTGTACCGGGAAGCCCCACTTTGGTTCTTCCCCTAGGCAACCTCTCTTTTCTCTATTAAGCCTCAGGTCAGCGCTTAGAATCACTCCAGACACCTCCTAGTTTCTCATGAATGTTATCATCGAATGGATCCTCCCGCTGTTTTACCAAGCAGGCCCTAAATACCTGTGGGCAGCCTATGGATCCCATTGTTAAGAGCTCAGTCTTTGGAGTCCAACAAGCCAAGGCTTGACCATCAGTTTTGCCATGTTTTATCTGTGCAACCTTTGATGAGTCATGGGTTCCTTATCTGTAAAATGGGGATAATAAGATCTATTTTAGGATTTACGTTTGGATTAAGTCAGGTAATACAGGTTGGTACACAGGTTGTCTCTGAATACCATCCAGCTACATAATATGTTCCGCTGACTCTAAGGCATATCTTTTTAGATTTAACATCTCTGAAATGGAGTCTTGAAGTCACTGTTTGACAGGTGGCGGCACTATAAAGTTGTCATTGCCTTTGCACACATCAGAAGGGCTGAGCCAAAACTTGCAGAATGGATGAAAACCCAGTAAGCAATACTGAAGCAAACAATCCTTAGCCTCTAGTAACCTATGGCTATTAGTCTCTTTGTACAAATTTTGCTTTAGGAAGAATGCATTTTCTTAGCAGCCAAGTTACACAGAAACTTTTAAAACACAACCCATGTATAAATGAAACAACTGCATGAATAGTTTAACTATGAATATAAAAAACTTAGAACATTTTTTGTTGTTTAAAAAAGATGGCATATTTGCCAGTCTACTTATGTATTCATATTCTTTATAGTATGAATTTAGCACTACCTCTTTGAATGATTTTTAACTATAGTCTGGCTACTAAACAAGCACATGATTAGAATTACACTTGGAGTTTGATACATTTTCTTTTAGTGGAAGACTTTTCCCATCTTTGCCATTTTCAATGATACACTAAATGCTCTGTGCACTTAAACTTTTTTCCAAGTGTGTTGGCGTCTCTCTAATCTTTGCAATCAAAGGAACTGGGTAAATCAGTTTGCTAGGGCAGTAACACTTGCTTACTGCACAATAAATGGTAATCTAGAAGTTTTTAGATTTAGTTTCTTCACAGACTGTTAAGATGTAATTTTCCTCAACTCAGTGTATTGATTTTATGGACCCTATCATAAAAATCCCAAGCCTGGGAAGCAACTCTTCAGTACCCCTGGCTCCATAGAGAACCAACAAACTTCACACAAAGACATCCTGCAATTTTCTTCAGAAGCACATTTAGTGTTTAATAACCCATACGATTCTCAGAAATTTTTTCTTATATCCATATTAAATTACTAATGGTGCGTAGGTTTTGAGTTTCAATCCTAAATCATTGGAATGAATTACCTTTTCTAGGGAAACAGACATCCACATAGGCTCTTGAAGAAGTGCTGTCTGTGTAAAATAAACAGAAATTATTACCTTTCTGGCCTGGAGCAAGAGATTTTCAATCAAGTGCTCAGCTCCACATAGTGTTTATGCTGCAGTAATCTGGACCATTGTCATCTAATGATATTAGACATAACCCTCTTGGACACTCACGAGTCATATCAGCACTGGGACCGAAACTGACAGCACAAAATGAACTATGACATGGAGCCAGACAAGTTGTGGTTGTCCATCGGACCGATGGGTTATGCACACAGGCACATTTCCCACCCATCTCAGCAGGCACACTGTGTCTGAGCCGATGAGGACGGGCTGAAACAAGCTTCCTGTTAGCGTTCATGCTCCCTGAGCGGAGACTCCCTTACCCCAGTACTACTGTGAGTCATTTCCAGGGCAGGACCTCCTTTTTTTTGTTTGCTTTTTGCTTATTCTGGTTTGTCTGATGTTTGACCTTGACATGTTTGATGATTTCTGATCGTGGATGGTCACATGTTTATAGGGACAGGAAGAAACTCTAATGACTGGATAGCATGATGGTTCAGGGAGGGATGCCATTCATCCCCAACTCCAACAAAGCAGCAGGAGGGATGGGACAGCAGCCGAGAGAACTTCCTGAACATATAGCAGACTCCTTGTGAGCAGCAAACAAACTTTTATTGTCTTAAACCACTACGATTTTTAAGTTGTTGTATTTTAACCACCGTATGACCTAGCCTCTCCTGACCAACACGATTTTGAATCACAATTCGAAAGTGTTGCATTCTGCTTTTCTAATTTAACATTATGCCATTAGCATTTCCCACATTGTGCAATATTTTAAAATAATTATCCTTTCCAAAATGAGGTAATAATCCCTCAAGGAGATGCTCCATCATTTACTTAACTAATTCTTTATGATCAATTATGTAGACCCCCCCTTTAAAATAAATAATGATGAAAACAAATGAATAAAATTTCTTCAAATTAATTTCCAGGAGTCGGCTACTCATTTCGTTATTAAATTATAAATTAATGTATTTCTTCATAGTCTCAAACCATGTAAAGATTTGAACATTTACAGTGGACCGTGCGCAGTGGGGCCAATACACTGGCCTAACAGATGAACTTGACAGTGGTTGTGTGTCATTGAAGATAACACAAGAGATAGGTCTACACAAAGCACTGGGCTCCAGCCCACCACCGACTCAGTCACTAGCCTTGCTTTCTGGCCCGAGAGGCCCTGGCAGTGGCTAGAGCTGCTGTCACGGGCATGGCCTCGTTGTCGCCCCAGCAGCCATCAGCGCTGCAGACCAGGGCGAGTTCCTTGACTGCTGCCTCGAGCCCTGTTGACACCCAAGCTCTCAAGCAACAGGACAGTGCGCTCGGCAGGGCTTCCACTTGCTGCATTTGGGTCCCTGGGGCTGCAGAGGCTGGAGACTATGAAGGATCTGATTGGACAGGAGGTGAGAGGTTACCGCCCCCAGGAGAGCTCAACCAATGAGAGATGGAAACAGTGGTCACTCTCCTCTTACTGTCTTCCTCTCACCTAGAGTTTGAAAACGCAGTAGTTTCCTATATAGCCTCTCTGAGGACGCTGGGTAAGACCGAGCTCAACCTGTCGCCAGGCCATGTTGTTTAGTAATGCACTCTCTTGTTCACCTTTCCTCCTTCTGGCCTGTCTGCATTTCCCCTTTATTCTTGCTTCCCTGGCGGAGCGACACTCAAAACATGTTTGCACATGAAGTTTTGCCTCAGATTTTGTCTTCTAGGGAACCCAGGCCATGAAGGTTACTATTACTTGAAAAGACACTGGAAAGAATGAGAGGAAAAAAGTTAGGTGACTCTTTGTGTTAGCACTTTGATACTATTCTCACTATTCTAACATGGCTAAATGTGTTGCAAAGGAGACCAAATGCCTAATTCAAACTCATGTTAACTTATGTATGTCACCAAGATGCTTTGGGGTTTGTATAGCTAGGCTAATGGGGCTTTTTAATATTCCATAAGCACTAGGGATATACTTTGTGCATATAAGAAGGAAGGAAGGAAGGAAGGAAGGAAGGAAGGAAGGAAGGAAGGAA
>NW_023270415.1:13842642-13905171 GCF_011800145.1 Mirounga leonina
GAAGGAAGGAAGGAAGGAAGGAAGGAAGGAAGGAAGGAAGGAAGGAAGGAAGGAAAAGGAAAGGAAAGGAAGGGAAGGGAAGGGAAGGGAAGGGAAGGGAAAGGAAAGGAAAGGAAGAAAGAGAAAGGAAGGAAGGAAAACAAATAGTTGGATGATGTCTAATTGCTAAACTAACTACTCTGCATCTAGAACTTTTTTATTTCTTTTGACTCTAGAGCCAACAAGATACGTAATTATAAAGAGAAAGTGGAATTAGTATATTAGTATATTTTAAGTTAAACTATTAAAGAAAATATGCTGAATATAAAAAGCACAAATGTAATACATTTTGGTATAATGGCTTTTTTGTTTCCTGACCAGGTAGTTGGTATATCTAGGGTTTATGGTTGAAAAGTAAAATTGTGAAAAAGAAAAATCCTTTATAGTGCTTGTCCAGCGAACTTAAACCTTTAAAATCATGTGTACAACTAAAGCAGCAAGCAGAATGATTATGTCATGCCCTTGGATAGTTCTTGCTCACCAACCATTTAAACCATGTGGCTTTGTCATGACAGATTAGGAGGGGGATGTGCAAGACACCCACCCAAGGGAGGTGGTGTAGAACATGTCTCACGTTGATGCTCTGCGAAGCTGAGTATTTATCCTCCAACTATCCATCTGTCATTGACTGAATGCTCTTTCCAGAGTCATTAACTCTCTTATCTTGCATGTGGGCACAGAGAGTTCCCACACTCAGCAACAAGCTGTGTAACAGATGCCCATATTCCTTAAAGCCTATTCTCCTGTCATTCAGTTGTGCTCTGTCTTTCCGTGTCTGAGAACTTTTTCAGGAGCCCCTGAGGGCTGGGCTTTCTCAATATACACAGTAGACTGGAAATATCGGGGAATTAACACCATCAAATCCCTGTTCTCGCTCTATAACCAGTAACTCTTGGGAGCTGCTCCATCTCTCTTTTGGTGAGATAATTCTAAAATTCTGAGATGTTTGTTTTCACCAGTGCTACTCAAAACACGCTCTGTTGTCTGGTGCAGAAACGTTAGAGTATGCTCTAGAAAGCATCACTCCATTTGGCTAGGTGATACTTAATGCACACCCAGTAGGTGTCATCTCTGTTCTCTCTCTGTATTAGTCTGCTCAGGCCACTATCACAAATTACCAGAGGCTGGGTGCCTTAAACAAGCATTTGTATGTCATAGGACTGGAAACTGGGAAGTCCAAGATCAAGGTGCTAGCAGTTTCTGTTCATAGTGAGGACTCTCTTCCTGGTTTGCAGATGACTGTTTTCCCACTGTGTTCTCACATCTCACAGCCAGAAAGAGAAAGGCTCTGGTGTTTCTTATAAGGATGCTTATCCCATCACGGGGCCTCTATTCTCGTGGCCTAGTTACCTCCCAAAAGTTTCACCTCCTAAAGCCATACATTCAGGGTTAGGTCTCCAACACAGGAATTTTGGAGGGACATAGACATTCAGTTCATAGCACTGTCTTCTCTTCCATTTTCATTTATTTGTTTTCCATTGTACTTCTCAAGTTCACATATATCCTACTCAGCATAAAGCCTGTTAACAAATTGCTAGCTCAAATCCAACTTTTACTATACCTTTCAGGGAATTATAGTCATCTGCTGCTGGGTTCCACAAAGTGTCAGGGTCATTTATAAGGTAATATTTATTCCTCTGTGGTAACATTTCACGCACAGGGCCAGGAACACGTTAGGTATTCTGTAAATACTATATTCTGTCTCTTTATTCAAGTAACATATACATGAAGATACTTATGACAATAAATTAAAGGGAGCATGTGTTTTGGTTAAGAGTTAGAACTATGATGCCAGAATGCCTAGGTCAAAATCCTGGCTTCACCACAGCTGTGTACAATGTTGGGGAACTCAAGTAACTGTGTTTTCCATAATTTCCTTACCTGTAACTGGGGATATTAACCATACGTAAGTTACAGGATTATGAGGATTAGACAAGCAAATACATGTAGAGTGCTTAGGGGACTACATCAGTCAGACTAAGTGCTATATATGTGTTATTTTTAATGATTGCTATGGACATCCTTCCCCCACCTTGATGCTTTCTTTTGAGAATAACACAGTGCCTCCTTTTCTGATGTTTATTCTTTAATACGTTTGTTTCTCCATAGTTCCATCAGAATTTCCCTTTTGGCCTGGGATTTTTGTTCTTTCTCTCACTTTCCCATATATTTTACAAAGTTGGTAAATCTTCATAGATGATACTACAATGGATAGAAGCCATTGCTTTTTCTATTACTTTACTTAGATCATTGACTACCCCATTCAACTACCTGGCTTCCAAACTTGCATCAGCATCCCTTGGGGTGCTCTTCAGGCATACACATTCCCGAGCCCCATCTCAGACTAGCTAAAAGCAGAATATTTGGGCACTGGGACTCAGAGAACTGAATTTAATAAGGTGTGTGAGGAATTCTCGTGATCCTGTTTCTCACCTGTCCACAGACGGATATTTGCTTTGGTTCTTTGGGAATGAATCCCAGTATCAGCGTCCTTCTGCTCAATTTCCTAAATTCCCTTAGTCTTGTTTCTGTAAATTATCTCTTGTCATTAAGGGTTTTAGGCTGAACATAATAAAGGGAAGGGAAGGCAGAGGCTGCTGTGTCATTTATTTGCTCTTGGAACAGAGAACTCAGCCACAGTTTTTCTCTGACGGCCATGGTCCCAATGGTTCTCAGGCAAATCACTAATGCGCATAGTTGGCTTTATATAGATCTCTCTAGGGCTAGGAGAACCCAGCTACTATGGCATCAAAAACGAAAAGTAGAATGTTTTGGCAGCAACACCTGTGACCAAACTCTGCCATTCGCCTTGTTCTGAAAGCCATAGAGGCTGATTTTAGACTTTCAAATGTAGGAACATTATCTACCACCTTCACACAGGACTCACTCATTTCTTCTGCTTGTACATAATTTTAAAGTCCATAGAATGTATATGCACTTTGTTGCTTCTAAGATCACTTTAATGCAAAAAATGTATATGACTTAATGCTGAAATAATTCAAGTAAGAATTAAATAGTTTGGAAATCTTGTCACTTTATGGCAAATATTCTTGTTTTTAACGGAGGCCCACCACCTCTCTGGCGCATTGGAAACACTGCACATGATGTGATGAGCTCTGGGTGTCATATGGAACTGATGAATTATTGAACTTTACATCTGAAACTAAAGATATACTATATATTGGCTTTGAATTTAAATAAAAGCGTGCTCGGTTCGGCAGCACATATACTAAAATTGAATTTAAATAAAAGCAAAAGGAAAAGACTGCAACAAGTACACCTGGGTTACACAATGGAAACTACAGCAGTTATACCTATAAAGTACTGACGAGATAATACAGTTCACTCCTTCCTCCTGCCAGCTCATAAAGAAAAGCAATAGTTCATAGATGCACCAGTATTATGCACAATTCTCTCTTAAAATCCTATATAAAAATGTTAAAATTCTATTTTAAATTGTAGCGAGGTAGGGGAGATTTTAAAGTCCCGATTTGAAAATGTCTTTTAATAGGTCTTCTCACTTGTCTATAGAACATTGAAATGCCATAAAACTTGAACACTCTTGTGATAACAATAATATCAAATTGGAACAGCTAGAAATGTAGTGCATAATACATTGTACTAATTATTTGCCCTTTATATTAGTTGTTCTAAATATCAGCTATGGAGATTGGACTACTTGGCATTTAATATTCCTTTCGGCTCACATGTTTTATTTCTTTGGTGTTCATATGAGTCCATCCAGACTCAGTTCAAGCACTGTGTTGCCCCAGAAGCCACTATACAGCTTCTCTCACAGGCTCTCTACTGAATGCAGGGGTGAGTATATGCTGCATAATCTGCCTCTTAAGAGTCCAAAGCAAACTCTGTGTCAAGATGAAGTGCCCTTTCTAGTTTTCTTTTATATTCTACTTGCTGAAATAATTTCTTAGTATTAATCACATCAAATTAAAAATGAAGCAATATTTGCTCCTAACTGTACATTGGTTATACCAACATTCATTTCTAAAGATTTGAGGATGTGGTTTCTTTACTCCCATGATTTCTCATTCATTCGCAAAATGCCACTTCCTCAAAAACAGGATCTTAAATATTGGTTGAATGGGAGAATGTTCAGTATGACAACTGAACATTAAAAGCAATTTTGTCATATATGACAGACTAATGTTTTGTCACTGTTTTGTCAAATGATACAGAACAATGTTGTGGTAGGAAACTTACAGTTACCCTAGTAAAACGAGATAACTTCTGAGAAGATAACACTAGCTACTTACTAAAACCTGATTATGTGCCAGATACTCTTAAACACTTTACACAGGTTAACTCATTTAATTCTGAAAATAACCCTATGAAGTAGATGCTACTATTATACCCATTTCACAGATGAGGAAATGAAGCAAGGTAAAATTGAATGATTTACCTACAATGACATAATTAGTATATCATAGAGCCAGGGTTTTCCCTCAGATAGAATCTAAAGTATGAGTTCTTAACCAACACAGTATATAGCAGAACAATTTTCTAAAAGATGGTTAACTAATATTTATTTATTGCCACTTAGTAATTAGAACAAAAATAACAAATAGGGCTGTTGTTTGGGATGACTAAAGTAATATTTTATGCTTGCATTTGCCATTCTTTGGGTTATTCTCATCAGATGTTTCCTGTACATTCAATATTAGGAGTTTCTTCCCAAACATATGTTATTTCAATTATTAAAAGTTATGTTAAAGAATGCCTACCTTCCTTTGTAACATCTATCAGAACTCCTTTTGTATTATTTTTTTAATTTTAATGTCTTTGTCCTATGTGTTTTTTTTAAAACAGCTTTATCATGACATAATTCACATACAATAAAATTCATCCATTTAAAGTATGTAATTCAGTAGACTTTTGTATACTTACAGTTATACAACCATCAGCACAACCTAATTTCAGAACATTTCCATAGCCCTCAAAAGAAACTCCACATCCATTAGCAGTCACTCCCTATTTTACCCTCCACACCTAGCCTATGTAACCACTTATCTTGCCTTTCTGATCCACTCCTAAGAACAAAGGTGCTAAGTATTTGAAGAAATATGATTGACAGCTTCCAAAATTTCACGAAAGCATGAACCTACAGATTCAAGAAGTTGGGTAAATATCAAACAAGATAAACACAAGGAAAAAAACAAAAAGACGCAAAAACTTGGGAAAACTAAAGACAAAAAACGAAAAAACAAACATTGAAATGAGCAAGAGAGACGCAACATCTTATGGGGCAAAACAACTCAAAAGGCAGATTTTTTATCAGAAACTACAGAGGCTAGAAGTAAGTAACAAAACATTTTTAAGTGTGAAAAAAAGAACTGTCACCATAGACTCCTACATCAAGTGGAAATATCCTTCAGGAATGAAGGGGAAATCAAGAAATTCCTAAATGAAGGAAAAATAGGAGAATTTTTCATTAGGAGACTTAATCTAAAGGAATGGCTAAAGTAAATACTCTAAACATTGCTATACTTCACTCATACATTAGTAGATATTTGACACCAGTAGACGGATACATTTTGTATGTATAATTTAAAACCTAGTGCAACCACTAAAAATTCTATAAAATGAGACACACTTAAAAACACTGCATATAAATCAGAGTGGAATTCTAAAAAAAAATAGTCCCACAGAAAGGGGCAGGTAAAATAAACCCGCAGGAAGGCAGGTAAAAGTAAATAGGGAAATGAAAAACAAAGGGAAGAGACAGAAAAATATTTAAATGGTAAGCTTGATACCTAACATCAATAATTTCACCAAATGTAAAATGGTCAAAATATATCAATTAAAAGACAAAGATTGGAAGAATGGATTAAACATGCCCCAAACTCTGATGAAAGAAATCAAAGAACAAAATAAATGGAGAGATATTCCATGCCATGGATAGGAAGACAATACTGTCAAGTTGTTAATTCTTCCCAACATTATAGATTGAATGAAATCCTGATCAAAATCCCAGGAACTTATTTTTGTGGATATTGACAAACTAATTCTAAAGTTTATATGGAGAGGCAAAAGATATGGAATAGTCAACACATTATTAAAGTAGAACACATTTGGCAGACTGACACCATCCAACTTCAAGACTTACTGTAAAGCTACAGTAATTGAGAGAGTGAGATATTGGTGAAAGGATAGACAAATTGATCAATGGAACAGAATACTGTATGATTCCAAATATATGATATTCTGGAAAAGGTCAAACTATAGAGAAAGTAAAAATACCAGTGATTGCCAAGGGTTGGGGTGAGAGAGGGATGAATAGTGAATAGGTAGAGCACAGACAGTGTTTAGAGCAGTGAAAATTTATGTATGATAATGTAATGGAGAAAACATTTGTCATAGCAATAAAATGTACAACACCAAGAATAAACCCTAATGTAAACTATGGACTTTGAGAGATGATGTGTGAACTTAGGTTGATTCCAACAAATGTACCACTCTGGTGCTAGATAGTGGGGAGGTTGTGTGTGTGTGTGTGTGTGTGTGTGTGTGTGTGTGTGTGAGAGTAGGGACTACATGGTAACTCTCTGTATGTTCTGCTCAATTTTCCTATGAACCTAAAAATCCTCTAAAAATAAATTTTAAAAAATGACCCAATAACATGCCCTGTACAAAAATCTCATAATAATGTAGGAATATAGCAGTTTGAAAGTAAAATGAAGGAAAATGATGTATTATGGAAACATTAATAAAAGATAATGAGGGGTAGCTATAACACTACCATATAAAGTAGACCTCAGAGCAAAGAAAATTATCAGAGAAGGGCATTCTTTAATAAAAGGGTCAATCCGGCAAGAAAACACAGTAATTCTAAACATGCATGACACAAACAACAAAGGAAAGAATATATAAATGAAAAAAAAAGAGTTGATTCTTTGAAAACACCAATAAAATTGAAAATACTCTAGCAAGATTGATGAAGAAAAAAAGAGAAGACACAACTTACCAATATCAGCAATAAAACATGAGATATCACTATAGATCTTGTAGACATCAAAAGGGTAATAAGAGAACACTGCAAACAAGTCTACATGCGTAAATTTGATAACAGACAAAATGGACCCATTCATTGAAAAACACAAGCTGTCAAAATATGAAATAGATATAGCTCAATAATAATTAAGGAAATCGAATTTTCAATTTAAAAAGTCCCCCAAAAAGATATCTCCAGGCTCAGATGACTTCACTAGAAATTCCAATGATGCATAAGGAATTTAGTGCATTGCTATACAAACTCTTCCAGTAAATAGAAGAGGAGGGAACACTTGACACTTCATTATATAAAGCTAATAATACATTGACACTAAAACCAGACTGAGACAGTACAAGAAAACCCCCCTACAGATTAATATCACTGAGTATAGATGCAAAAATTCTTAAGAAAATATTAGCAAAATGAACTCAAGCAATAGATATAAAAAATTGTACACCATGAACAACTGAGCATCATTTCAAAGATGTAAGATTTGTCCAATTTTCAAAGTCATTTAATATAATCCACCATATTTATAGATATAAAAAATTATACATCATAAACAAGTGGGGATCATTCCAAAGATGTAAGATTTGTCCAATTTTCAAAGTCATTTAATATAATCCACCATATTTATAGACTAAGAAGAAAAATAACATGACCTATTCATCAATGCAGAAAAAACATCTGAAAAAATTCAACACCTATTCATGATAAAAAAAAAACTGTCACAAAAATAGGAATAAAGGCGAACTTTCTCAACTTGGTAAAGAGCAAATACAAAATACCTACAGCTAAAATAATACATAATAATGAAAAACTCAGTACTTTCTAAGATCGAAGATTAATACATAATGGCTAATCTTGACCACTCTTATTTAACACAGTCCTGGAAAATCTAGTCAGAACAAGATGAGAAAAGATCAGAGATGAAGAAATAAAACTGTCCACATTTGCAGATGGTATGAAGGTCCATGTAAAAAAAATCACAAAGCATCTACATAAAAACTCCTAGAAATTATTGGCAACTTCAGTAAGATCAAGGAGACAAAATAAACATACAAAAATCAATTGTATTTCTATATACTAGCAATAAACACATAGATATTGAAGTTAAATATAGATTTCATTTATAACCACTCCCGAAAATGAAAGACTCAGGTGAAATCTAATGACTCAGGTATAGGACCTTACTCTATAAAACATGGATGAAGGAAATCAGAGAAGACCTAAATAAATACATAGGGTGTCTCCCCAAATTGACACAGATGTTCATTGCAATTCCTACCACAATCTCAGCAAGAATTTTTATTTTATTTTATTTTATTTTATTTTATTTTATTTTTAAAGATTTATTTATTTGACAAAGAGAGAGACAGCGAGAGCAGGAACACAAGCAGGGGGAGTGGGAGAGGGAGAAGCAGGCTTCCCGCGGAGCAGGGAGCCTGATGCGGGGCTCGATCCCAGGACCCCGGGATCATGACCGGAGCCAAAGGCAGCCGCTTAACGACTGAGCCACCCAGGCGCCCCAAGAATTTTTTTTTTAGATACAGGCAAAATCATTCTAAAATTTATATGGGAATATATGGGTCCTAAAACAACTAAAACAATCTTGAGAAAGAATATAGTAGGAGGAATCATTCTATCCAATTTCAACAGTTATATAGCTACGATAACCGTGAGTGTGATGTTGGCAGAAGGATAGACCCACAGATCAGTGGAACCAAGTAGATCACATAGACACAGAGATCAAAAGAACAAAGTAAAGAATCCAGAAATAGACACATACAAATATGTCCAACAGATTTGTGACTAACGTGTAAAAGCAATTACATGGAGTCAGGATAGTTTTTCAACAAATTGTTCTGGAATATTTGGGTAGCCATAGGCAAAAACAAAAACAACAAGAACAACAAACTTCAAATTATATTTCAGATTAATGGAAAAATTAAATAAATCATGGCTATCAATATATAAATGTATTGTTTAAAACTATAAAAATTTTAGACAAAAACTTTAGAGAAAATTTTTAGGATCTAGGTAAAGAGTTCTTAGAGTTGACATGAAAAGCATAATCCATAAAATAAAAAATTGGTAAGGTGGAATTCATGAAAAGTAAAAAGTTTTGATCTAAAAAGACTCAGAGGGTGAAAAGACAAGCTACATACTGGGAGAAAACATTTGTAAACTGTATACCTCACAAAGGGTTAATATCTAGAGTATAGAGAAAACTCTAAAAATTCAAAAGTAAAAACAAAACAAACAATCCGATTAGAAAAGGAGACATTTCACAAAACAGGATATAAAAATGGCAGATATGCATAAAAAGATGTCCAATGTAATTAATCATTAAGGAAGTATAAACTAAAACCACAATGAGATGTCACTATACATCTATCATAATCATTAAAATGAGAGTGACAACGCCAAATGCTGCTGAGGATGCAGAGAAACTGGATTACTTATGTAGTGTTGGCAGCAAGGTAAAATAGTATAGTTACTCTGGTAAAGCTTTTGACTGTTTCTTAAAAAACCAAACATGGAACTACCACCAGATGACTGAGCAATTTATCCCGGCATTTATATATTCTGAGCCTTTATCCCAGAGAAGGAAAAACTTATGAATACACAAAAGCCTGTACACAAATGGTTATGGGAGCTTTATCTGGAATATCCCAAACTGGAGACAATCCAGGTGTCCTTCAGTGGGTGAACAGTTCAACAAACTGGTTTGTATGGAATATTACTCAGCAATAAAAAAAGAATGAACTACTGGTATGTGCAAAACCTAGATGAATCTCCAGAGAACTATGCTGAGTGAAAAAGTCATTCCTGAATGGTTATATAATGTAGGTTCCATTTATATAACATTCTTTTTTATTAATATTTTTAATAACCATAAGAAAATTTACCTATTTAAAGTGTACTATTCAATGGTTGTGGTATATTCACAGAGTTGTGCAAATATCACCCAAATCTGAGTTCAGAATATTTTCATCACTCCAGAAAGAAATCCCATACCCATTAGCAGTCACTCATATTCTCATCCTGGAACCATGAAACTGCTTTCTGCCTTTGTGGATTTACCTCTCTTGGACATGTCATATCAACTGAATCATGTAATAGGTTGTCTTTTGTGAATGGCTTCTTTTACTTAGCATAGTGCTTTCAAGGTTCATCCATATTGTAAAACGTATCAACACTTCATTTATTTTTGTCAAATAATATTACATCATAGGAATATTCTCCCTTTTGTTTATCCATGCATCAATTGATGCACATTTGGGTTTTTTCCACTTTTTGGTTACTATGAATAAGTGCTATGAACATTTTGTGTAAGTTTTTGTGTGGATGTGAGTTTTTGTTTCCCTTGGATATATGACCAGGACTGGAATTTCTTGTTCATATGGTAACTATATATTTCACTTTTTGAGGAACTGCCCGACTATTTTTCAAAGTGGCTGCACTGTTTCATAATACCACCAATGATGAGTTAGGGTTCTAATGTCTTTATGCTCTCACTAATACTTGTTAATATCTTTCTATTATAGCTACCCTAGTGGATGTAAAATGGCATCACATTGTGACTTTAATATGGATTTAACTAATGGCTAATGATGTTGAGCATTGTTTCATGTGCTTACTGGCCATTTGTAAATCTTATTTTGAGAAATGTCCATCAGAAACTTTGCCATTTTAATTGGGTTGTCTTTTTATTATTGAGTTTATACATTATGGATGCCAGCATCATATCAGATATATGATTTGCAAATATATTTTCCCTATTTTGTGGATTGTATTTTCACTTTTTTAAAAAACGATTTTATTTATTTGAGAGAGTGAGAGTGAGCATGAGTGGGGGAGGGGGAAGAGAGGCAGATGGAGAGGGAGAAGCAGAAGCAGACTCCCCACTGAGGAGGGAGCCCAACTCGGGGCTCCAACCCAGGACCTTGGGATCATCACCTGAGCCAAAGGCAGATGTTTAACTGACTGGGCCACCCAGGTGCCTCTGTATTTTCACTTTCTTTATGGTATGACTTGGAGCACAAAGTTTTTTAATTTTGATGAAATTCAACTCACCTGTTTTTTCCTTTGTTGATTGTGCTTTTGATCTCATAGCCAACCAACTTGGTGCAAGAGAAGGGTTCAACTGTATCATTTACTTATTATTTATCCATTGTATGTGGATATCTAGTTTTTCAGGCTCTTTTGTTGAAAAGGCTATTCTTTCTCCATTAATTATCTTGGCACCCTTGTCAAAAATGATATATCATTTGTGAAATGACAGAATTATTGAGATGGAGAAGAGATTAGTTGTTGCTAAGAGTTTAGGAGATGATGGAGACAGGAGGGAAATTTGAGATATTTTTATATGATTATAAGACATGTAACTGAATATGAACCTTAATGTAGGATACAGGCCAAAAAAGATAAAAATTAATAAAGGAAGAATAAGCTGAAATTAATCCTATTTCTTTTTCTCTTAGGAAGAAAGATGACAGAGGGAAAACTGTACTCTAAAGTATTCTTTATTCAATAATTCCAGTGTGCTTTCTAAAGAGAAAATGGTCAACAAGTTTTAGGAGGAGAAAAATAGTTGCATGATATGTCTAGGGAGATTGGCCTGGAATCAGTACGGGAGCAGGGGAATATCTGTTCTGCCCTAGAGTGACACAGACTTGGCATAGTGAGCTGATGATGGGGAAGAAAGGTTATGGTCAGGATCTTAAAGTCTCAGCAGGAGCAAACAGCAAATGACCAGAAGGGAGAAGGGTGTGTTGGTGGCTGCCAGTCCATGGATGACAAAAGACATCAACAAATCCCATCCTATTCCTTCCACTTCCAACTTGAGGTCTTGTCATAGGAAATCCATATTTCTGGAGTCACGGATTCTGGAGCAATTGATGAGGAAGAACCTTAATTTAAGATTATGCTTCAATCAGACCACAGAATGAGTTCTCTAAAATGCAAATTATGTTGCCAGCGAAATGTCAGAAAAAAATGCTTTTGCGGTATATATGAGTTTGTAGAGGGAGACTTTTACCTGCATTAAAATTTTAATTTAACACTAAGAATCAGACTTACAATTTAAGAGTACATGGTTCTTCTTTTAATTCAAAGAATATTCACGGGTGCCTGGGAGGCTCAGTTGGTTAAGTGTCTCTTGATTTTGGTTCAGGGCATGATCTCAGGATCATGAGATGGAGCCCTATGTCGGGTTCTGTGCTGGCATGGAGCCTGCTTGGGATTCTCTCTCTCTCCCTCTCCCTCCCTCCCTGATCATACTCTTTCTCAAAAAAAAAAAAAAGAAAGAAAGAAAAGAAAAAAAGAATATTCAACAGAATATCTGAAAATCTCTCTCTAATGTATATTGCATCCTATTTTATTTTAACTCCTATAGACAGATCTGCACAATTATGATTAAAACACAAAGAAGTTATAAAACAAATTCTCTAAATTTTCCAGGCCTTCACATTTAGTTTGAGACAGTCATTTCTAGTTGTTTCACTGGACCTCAAGTTTTGATAAATATAGTTACCGTCACATTTTATATACTTAAAAAACATAGTTTAAATGCCAAATTCGGGGGCGCCTGGGTGGCTCTGTCATTGATCATCTGCCTTCGGCTCAGGTCATGATCCCAGGGTCCTGGGATCGAGCCCCACATCGGGCTCCTGCTTGGCGGGAAGCCTGCTTCTCCCTCTCCCACTCCCCCTGCTTGTGTTCCCTCTCTCGTTGCCTCTCTCTCTGTCAAATAAATAAATAAAATCTTAAAAAAAAAAGCCAAATTCTCCCTCTTACATTCCCTGCCGACTGAAAACACTTCTCAGAAATGGTCCCATACCCCAACATCCCTTCATCCTGGCCCCACAGTTCCACTCTTCTGGCTGCTTCACAAGGTCCCTCCAGATCTGGCAGATCTATCTATTTTCAACTATCTGGCTGGACACTGGAGTATCTGATATTTCTCCCTACCCAGTCCTGCGGGTCAGCATGGCTTCTGAACCCATGGTCCTCATCCTGGGACCTCCCAGTGTGTCTTTCTCTCCTGTTTCCTCAAGCCATGCTTTAGTTTCTCTGGTCCTAGCCCCAGTCTTGCATCCCTTGCCAGTATTATCAGTCAGAATTTTGACACTTTTATTAAATACAGTTTAAGCAAGTATCCATATATTATGGTGATATGATAATCTCAATCACTTTCTAAATTTCTCATGTCTGAATGAATAGAAAAAAACAAAAGGGTATATACCATTTGGGTCAACTAATTATGATACTTTTTGAATAAAGAGTTGAATTACTTTGCAGTTACACTAATAATTCTTGTTAACATGTCAGAAATGAGTGGGCTATAAAGTACTTAGTCCACTTATGTAGATGATTTTAATAAACAAACTGGATCAGCAGTGTACTAATCTATCTAGCTATTTGGTGATCAGTTATTATGGGGTCAGTGGAGAGAGTTCAGAAGATACTGCTAAAAAATTTCTTAAAAGATGATGTCAAGTATTATGTGACTTTATTCAACTTACAACTATTCATCATGTACCCATTGTATAAAATTCACTGCCCTGTAAGTGAACAGACATGGATTCTACCTTCACCGGGTTATAGTCCATTTAGAGCTGGCAGGCCAGCTGCCTGTTTTTTATGAATAAAGTTTTACTGGAACACAGCTACACCTATTTACATACCGTCTAGGTTGTTCTCATGCTATGATGACAGAGTTGAATAGTTGTGACACAGACTCCATGACCTGCAAAGTCTAAAATATTTACAGAAATATCTCACATTTAGTAAAAGTTTGCTGACTTCTGGTCTACTATAATGTCACAGATATAATAGCAATATCACAGGTAAATCATTAAAGGAATTGAGAAGAAAATAGGAGGCATTCAGGCATTAAGAAAGATGCCTATTCTAGATTAGACACTTAACACGTATATGTATATATTTATTCATATACATATTATTCATATATATGTTATTTACATATATGTTCAATACATATAACATATTGAAGCTGTCATTTGATTTGAACCTTGCAGTATTTGAATTTGGGAGAGGGATTTATACTGGACATCCAGTCAATGAAATTTCAAAATGTCTTCTTCTGTGGTCCCTCTATATCCTACTTACCTGCAGTTACTCCCTATATTCCATCCAATAAGACTTCTTGCTCTTCTCCTTAATACTCCTACTCTGTTGCCTGGCTCACATGCATTTATTCTATGAAATGCCTCTTCTCATTCTCTTCTCTTTGTTCACCTATGGAATCTTACCCATTCTTCAAGACTTACATAATGTATTATCCTATTCCTATAAAGCCTCCTCTCCTTGACCTCATTTTTGGAAGCATGTCTTCTGACTTTGTCTTCTCTAAACTTTATCTGCACTTTTCTTGTGACATTCACACCCATATACTGTTCTTATATACGTACAATAGACTGCTTGACTATAAGTTTTTAGGGGGCAAAATTTATGGTTTACTTGTTTTAGTTCCACTCGATAGTATCAGCTGATCAGTACAAATGTAATAAATGATAACTGCTACCTGGTCCCCTCCCTGTTTCAACCTTCTGCAGAACATTTATTGTTATCTAGTATTTTCTTATTGATTGTTTTGCTGAAGGGCTGTGTCTCACATTCAGAATGTGGACGTGATTTGAGTAGGGACCTTGTCTGTTTCATTGCCATGTCCCACTGGCTAGCACATCCTAAATGCTCAACCAAAATGTGTTAAGTGAATTAATGACTGAGTGAATGAATGAAACCCTAAACCTGTAGTTTCAGGAAGTATTGGTAGTGCCTTTATACACTAAAAGAACTTTATTTGATGTTTATTTATTTTTGATATTTAATGTTTAATAATAACTTTAATAAATAAGATTCCCAAATTATCTGAGCTAGCATTCTTATAGTTACAGGTTCCCAAATAATTATATGGGAAATAATATGCAAATTTGAAGCCATGAATTCTTCAAATATAAATGTTAATTTATCTGTAGAAAAGTATAGCATTCTTCAAGATTAATTATTATAAAATATGGGCATTTTTGAAGGTTTTGTACCGATGCTGAAGTTCAGGAGATTAGAAACCTCGGTAATTACCTACTACTGCTTCCTACTGCCTTATAAATTCTAACAGTGTAATGACTAATATGCTCCATTATATTCTCAAGGATACATGATGGACAAGAAATTTCTAGGCAATTATTCTTCTCTGATCTAGCTGGAAGGTACTAGGCAGATAAAGGGACCATTTAGTCATGCAAGAAAAGCACCCATTTACTGAAAAGCCCTGATAGCCTTTTATCATGACCCTGGAAATATAAAAAGGCACTCTAAGTGGAGAAAAGCAACTTGCACACTGTTGACATGGCTGTAGGGATGATAAAGGGAAAAGATTTCTGGTAAATCATTTGTTATAAAAGCTCAGGAAAACCAGAAGTTTCTACTTAAAATTTTCTCTTTATTGCTTGCTCATTTTCTTTGACTTGCTAAATTCACATTTAAATCATACCCATATGTTCTCAGTTTAAACTACAACCGTATTTCTAATCTCACCCATTTCCCAGCTCGGAAAATGACTCCACATCACTTTCAGTGCCTCCTTTTATGTTCATGTGTGATAGAGTACGCGCACTTAAGAGTGTGTTGAGCAGAAAAAGCTTAAAACAGCAAGGCACATTTCACACTTTCCATTGGCAAGTGGAATGATGGAGCTCTCAGACTCTAATCTTAGACTTGAGCTTGAGTCCTGGCTCAGACAACACTAGCTGTGTGTGCTTGAGCAATTTAGTCCAATGCTGGTCATCTGTAATTGCGGGCAACAAGAGCACCAATTTTAAAGGGCTGTGGGGGGATGGGATAAGGTAATGCATCGAGGGGCCAACGCAGGTGCCTTGCAGTGGGCTAAGCTGTTCAATGTACTGTCTCAATTAATCCTCAGAACAGCCTTAGAAGATCAGTACCACTGACTCTCCCCACTGTCAGATGAGGAAACGGAGGCACAGATGACTGACTGAGACATAGTTAGAGCTCAATAAATATCATTTTTGTTGGTATATATGAAGGACTTTTATGCATTACTTGACTAAAAATATGCTAACACTGAGTCAACCAACATCACATTAACCACTGAACTAGGCTGAACATTATACATGAGTTTCTAAATTAATCCTCACATCTTCCCTCTGCAATACTACTGTTACTCCCACTTTACCAATGAGAAAATTAAGGGTTACAGAGGTTAAGTTATATGTCTGAGGTACTAGAGGTAGAAGGCAAAAAAGGCCAAGATATAAACCCAGCAGCCTGATTTCAAAAATTGCAAAAGTAATCTGTGTTACTCTCTACTAGCTCCAGCCCTTTACCTAATACCCAGATTATTAAAGAAGTAAAAGGCAATGGCTTTGACAAAGAGGTAGGTTGTGGAATAAGAAGAAAAAGAGCATCTAGAGTGACTTTAATGCAATTTAGCATGTACATATTAATCTCATTACACTAGGCCAAGTACTTGAGGAATACAAAGTGATACAATATTTAATTGACTCTAAGATGCCACCACTTGTAATATGGATTATTACTTTATTTTCAATTATGGAACAAGTGCCCAGGGTGGGGGATGAGCAATAGGAGACCCTACATTAAGTTGAGACAAGGGCTATACACTCGATATAAGAGTTAACAAGAAATAAGAGTACTTGAGTGGCTCAGTCAGTTAAGTGTCAGACTCTTGATTTTGGCTCAGGTCATGATCTCAGGGTGATGAGATCAAGCCCCACATCAGACTCTGCACTCATCGGGGAGTGGGCTTGAGGATTCTCTCCCTCCTTTTCCCTCTGCCCCTCCCCACAACACACATGCGTGCTCTTCTTTCTCAAATAAATAAATCTTTTTTAAAAAAAGAAACTGCCTTACTCACCTTTAGAGAGCGAGTGTGTGTGTGTGTGGGGGGGGGGGGGCGGAGGGGCAGAGGGAGAGAGAACGGGAAAGAAGCAGACTCCCTGCGGAGCCTGGAGCCCAATGTGGGGCTCGATCTCTTGACCCTGAGATCATAACCTGAGCCAAAATCAAGAGTCATAGGCTTAACTGATGAAGCCACCCAGGCGCCCTTAAATAAATAAATCTCTTTTAAAAAGCCTTAAACAAGAAATAAATCTGACAAGCAGAAAAGCCCAAGGGAAGTTGACGTTGCATGTTTCAATTTTGCTGTTGTGTGAGGGAAGGAAAAAAAATCTCACCTGAAAAATGTAAAGCTGGTACTCACTCATCTTTGTGGTCTAAATATACAACACAAATTTAATCTGAAGTGGTTTCAGATCGGTAGTTTCTGACAGAAGCAAACTCAAATACTTTCCACAAGAACATGGTGCAATTCAAACCTATGATGATCCGAATTGCCATTGATTGTAAAATGCATTCTGATTTCAGAGGTGCTAAAATGTGCAAAAATGCATCTTAGAATAGATGAAAGAGGATGTGAACTGCACTTCCTGCTTTAAAAGCATTTACAGACATCTGATCTCATTATGATTAACAAGATAAAACACAAACACCAACACAAGTTAGTATATTAAAGTGCAAAATGAGTGTTGCAAATGTGTATGAAAATGAGAATTCAAACTTGACAAACTTCTGGGATGAATAGTAAGGTGGGAAGTCTTTATGGGAAGGTGGGACTCAATCTGCGCCTTAATACCTGGGTGGGGTTTAGAGGGGGAGGGAAGGAGGAGAGACATAAGAAATAAGATATGGGGTCAGATTAAATTAGACTGTCCTTAGACTGTAGGAAATGAGGTGTGGAGTCCAGGTGGAATGGAGAGCCTGTATTGAGCAGGTAAGTTTAGAAAAATATTATAGAAGATGTTACAGAAGACTTTTAAGAGATGGCCAAGATAAGGAATTAGGAATGGAAATGACATTCATTTATTCAGCTAGCCACCCAATCAATCAGTTGCCCAAACCAACAAGCATTAAGTGGCTGCTACATGCCAGGCACTGTGCTGGGGACTAAGTATGAAATGGTGAATAATAGTGTTCCATCTTGTAAGTTATAATTATTTAGAGGAACAGCCAAGTAAACAATTGGGATTATACCACAGTATGTCCTATCATATTAGCTGCAATTTATTGAACAACTATTATTTCCTCAAGTACTAACTAGGGAATGTATATGTTACATATTCTAAATTAAAAGCAAAAATATACTTATTTTAGAGATGAGAAAACTGAGGCTCAGAGAGATGGAGATTTCTGTATACCTCTTCCTCATACCTAATAAAAGTGGATTCTATTACTTGTGATATACTCTCAATTACACAAATTATGTAAAGCCACAATCACAAAATATGAAAACTCTGAAGAACAATTTTGCAATTTCTTTATTGTGTCTTGGTATTAAGAAAAATACACTGAGTGATGATGTTCTAAGTCCATTAATATATCTCAACTCTATATAAACTCAGGGGTTTATATACATTGTTCCAATTCAGCACAACTCTGAGGGGTTATCTTCTCTGTAGGATAAATGAATTTATTTCAGCTTCTCCACATAGGCAGAATAATGCTTCCCTCCCTCCCCCAAAGATATCTATAACCTAATCACCTGAACTTGTGAATATGTTGGGTTCAATAGAAAAGAGGAATTAAGGTTGCACATGGAATTAAGGTTGCTAATCAGCTGACTTCAAGACAGGGAGATTACCCTAGATTATCTGAGTGAAACTAAAGTAATCACAAGGACCTTAGAAGTGAAAGAGGGGGCAGGAGACCAGAGTGACGCAATGTGAGAAAGATTCTACCTGTTATGCCAGGATTTGAAGATGGAAGAAGGAGACAGGAACCAAGGAATGTGAGTGGTCTCTAGAAGCTGGAAAAAGGCAAGAAAATGGACTCTCCCCTAGAGCCTCCAGAGGAGAGCTCATCCTATCCTGGAAGACATTTTTATTTTAGGCCAGTAACACCAGTGTCAGACTTCTGTGGAACTGTAAGATAATAAATTTGTGTTGTTTTAAGCTACATAGTTTGTGGTAATTTGTTACGGCAGCTATAAGAAACTAATATATTTTCCCTCTGATCAATTCTGCTCCTTTTCCTCCCTCAGGGGCATTGATTCTGAAAGCATTCTCCAATCAACTTCTTGCAGCCAATCCTCTCTCAGTCTTGTTCCCATGGGACCTCTGACACCAACAAATAAAACTTTTTCCCATTTTTTCTACTTGAAGTATAGATTCATGTTCACCTAATCACTGTTGGCGTTGCTGAGACTATTATCTCAACTCAAAGGCACAAAATAGAGCTCTTTTATTTTCAAATTTGCAACTTGGATAGACTGGTCAGCCTAGGAGGGACCCTGATCAACAATGTGACCGGACAGAAGACTGACAAGTTCTGTGAGTTTGGTGAATCAAAGACTTCTTCAGCGATGTCTGGCAAGCTGCATAGGCTTGGGGTCACATGTGGGAAAATCCCTAAAGCAGATTCTAGGAACCCAGGCCAGAAGACTGGTAAGCAGAAGATTAAGAACCGGTCAGTAAATTTCCTGTGTGAAAGTACTGAGGCTGGTAAGACAGAGGCAGTTAATAAACTTTAGGCCCCTATTTCTGACCCCATGTGGATTTCTGAGAAATTCCTCTACTGCTTGGGAATCTTCTTTAGAGTATATTTTCCAGAGAGCAACAGGGAAAAGCATCTTTTGTTTGTGGGTACTTTAAAGCAAATAAAGCTACTATAGAAGGCGAAAGGAAAAAGTGTCAAATTGTCTCCTTTCTAACTTAAAAACAAAACCAAAATTAACAAGGCCCTAAAGGGAAAACAAAATGTGCTCGGTGTTACCACCTGTCAGCTCCGCGTATGGTGTACAGTGGAAGAGGGGATAAAAGCTACCATTAGTGTCACTGAGTCTGCCCTGGGGACCTGTGAGACACAGGAAATGCATTAGGCAAATAATGTGCTCATCTGAGCACTTTTCTGAAGATGTCATGAGGCTTTTTCATATTAGTCTTCATTTGAGGCTCACAGCCTTCTGCATCACCAGATACCTGGACTATGGTGAAGACCTAACTCCATCAACGCTGTGAATTCATCTCAAGGCCGGAATTATCCCAGCCCCCGAGAGAGGGATCCTGGCTGTGACACTTGCCAAAGAGACCCAGAAAAGGAGATTACTTCATTTCTTTCTTTAATGCTGTCAATTTCCTTCAAGCACTGCTTTACCTGCTTTTCACAAATTTTGATATGCTGTGTTTTCATTTTCATCCACTCAAAAATGTTTCCCAATTTGCCTTCTGATTTCTTCTTTGACCCATGGATTATTCAAAAGGATATTGTTTAATTTTCAAATATTTGGGATTTTTCTGATATCCTTCTGTTACTAATTCCTAGTTTATTTCTGTTTCGTTCAGAAAGCCTACTTTGTATGATTTCTCTCTTCTCAAACTTACTGAGACCACTTTGAGCGTCCAGCACGGTCTCTAAGTGAATATTCCCTATTGAAGAGAATGTTTGTGGATGGAGTGTTTTTCTATGAAGTCAGTTAGCCTTAGGTTGGATTTATTAATCATATTATTCAGCTCTTCTTTATCCTTACTGATTTCCTCTTAACTTGCTCTATTAATTGCAAAGAAAGTGATATTGAAACTTCTAAGTATAACTGTGGATAGGTCTACTTTAATTTCTGAGTTTTTTTTTTTAAAGATTTTTATTTATTTATTTAACAGAGAGAGAGAGAGAGCACAAGTAGGCAGAACGGCAGACAGAGGGAGAGGGAGAAGCAGGCTCTTCGCCGAGCAGGGAGCCCGATGCGGGGCTCGATCCCAGGACCCTGGGATCATGACCTGAGCTGAAGGCAGCTGCTTAACTGACTGAGCCACTCAGGCGTCCTGTAATTTCTGAGTTTTTATTTCATATGTTTTGAAGCACTATTATTGGTGGCATACATATTTAAGAATGTTATGCGCTCTTGATGAATTCATCCCTTTGTTATTAGGAAATATACCATTTTTTTTAACCTAATAATATTCCTTGTTCTGAAATCAGCTTTGTGTTATATTAATTAATGGCACTCCAGCCATTAAACCATTTCTGTTAGTGCAGTTATTGTTATGGTTGGTTTTATACCATCTTGCTATTTTTTCTTTCTTTTTGTTGTTCTTTTTTCCTCTGTTCCTGCCATCTTATGATTTAATTGAATATTTTTATGGTCTTTCTTTTATCTTCATAGCTGGTCTATTAGCAAGGCCTCTTTGTTTTGTTTTTAGTGATTGTTCTAAGATTAAAAAATACATTTTTAATTATCATAGTCTACCTTCAAACAATAATGTACTACTTTATTATACTACTCCACAGTCTACTTCCATTCACCCTTCTCAACCTTTGTACTGTTGTTGTCAGTTACCTTACTTCTACCTTTCACTCATAAGTCCCACAAAAAATAGTTATTTTTGCTTTAAACAGTTTTATATCTTATAAAGAAATTTTAAAAGTAAGAAAGGTAAGGTAAAATATGTCTTATATTTATCCAAATAATTTCCATTTCTGATGTGTCTCATGACTTTCTGTAGACATCTGTGTGCCATTTTCCTTCTTCCTGCCGCACATTCCTTAATATTTCTGGTGGTAAAAGTCCAATGTGATGAATTTTCTAAGCTTTTGCATATCTTAAAAGTCTTACTGGCTTTCATTATTTTGAAAGATATTTTCATTCTTTGTGTCTTTGTAGGTAATCTTTGTTTTTTTTTTTCAGTATTTTATAAAGAAGTGCTATGTTATCTTTTGGCTTGCATAGTTTCTGACAAGAAACCTATAGAAAAGAAAAAAAAGAAACCTGTACTCATTCCTATGTCTTTATACATATCATGTTTTTCCTTTGGCTGGTCTAGAATTTTTTTCTCTTTAATCATATTATTCAGCTGATTTCAACAATTTGATTATAACTTGGTTTGGTTTTCTTTATTTTTATTCTACTTGTTTTTGTTTGTTTTATTTTGGTTATTTTGCATTTCTTGGGTCAGTAGGTTTATAGTCTTCATCAAAAGTGTTTACATTTTCAGCTATTATTACTTCAAATATTTTTCTGAACATATCCCCACCTTCAACTTTTTCTTTCTTGAACAATCTAATTACACATATATTAGATTATTTGATATTGTACCACAGGCCATTTTTTATCCAGTATTTTCTCTCTATTTGCTTCATTTTGGATAATTCCTATTGCTATATCTTTATGTTCACTGATCTTTTTCTCAGCGGTGTCTAATATGCTGAAAAAATACTATATTTTTCATCTGTAGAGGTTCAATTTTGGTCTTTTAATAAAAGTTTTAAAAAAGATTTCTTTTCTCATATTGTTCATGTTTCCCTCTCTTTTCTAAAACATATGTGGAACATATTTTTAATAGCTATTTTAATGTCCTTGTTTAATTCTATCACCTTGGTCACTTCTGGGTCTATTTGTATTGATTGCTTTTACTGGTTATGGGTCATATTTCCCTGCTTCTTTGTATGTAAGGAAATTTTTAATTGAATTCTGTACATTGTGAACTTGCCATATTGTTGCACACTAGATTTTGTTGTGTTCCCTTAAAGAGTACTGTACTTTGTTCTTGCAGGCAGTTATTTGTGATTGGTTTGGTCCTTTGAAGGCATGCTTTTAGGCTTTGTTAAGGCAGATCCAGAGTTGTCTTTAGTTTAGGGCTAATTTAGCCTCCTAATAGTGTAATTCTCTTTGGAGGATACTGTCAAAAACACCTCACTTTAGCTGGTAGGAAAACAACTATTTCCAGCCTTGTGTAAGCTTTGAGAATTGTTCACACTATTGCTTTGTGTTAGTTCTTTGCTCAGGCTCATATGTGAACCAAAGCCTCTATGGGACCTCTCTCCACAGATCTCTGGATCTCTCTCTGTCTCTATCTCTCTCTTTCTCTCTGTAGCTCCCTCTTTTCTCATACACAGCCCTGAAACTTCTATTTGCCTTAGACTTTCTGATATGTAATCTCTGTCTCTTAAGTCATTGAGGATGCTGGCCTCTGCCTGGTTCCACTGATCTACTCTGCAGTCTGGGAACTGCTTCTCGGAAATAAATTTGGGGGAAATCTTTAATGTTTATCTCATTTTCTTTCGCTTATCTCAGGGATCACAGTCCTGCACTCTTACACCATAACCATTATTTAATATGCAGTTAAGTATCATAGCTATTTGAACCCTTTTTTCATTATCTATTTTAAGATCATAATGTATCTTTTTTTTTTTATTCTATACTATGCAACACAGAGACTTGCCCACTCTAGGCACAGAAGAAATACATACTATAATAAATGAACACTTTTCCATAAAAAAATGATACAATAAATTAAGAATTTTAATTTTCTCCAGCTATCAAGACTTTGACACATTAATACTTTTAGAAATGATGGGAGAACACAAAGCCCATCTTAATATGTCCTCCCAGGTAATACATATTGAAAGGGCACTGATGTTAGAATCACAACACATAATCACAATAGGATGGCTGAAGTCTATCTCTATCAATTAATTAGATGTTGACCTTGAGCAAGTTGTTGACTTCTTTGAGCTTAAGTGTCCTTTACTCTAAAATGAGAATCATGTTACTTGCTTCATTTATGCTTAAATATGATCACATAGGTCAAATGCCTAGCATTGAGCCAATAGTGGGCACTCAATTAGTTACATCCCTTAATGAATTAAAAAGAAAATGTTAGTTATGGTACATAAAAGAGAAAATAAGATTCTGCTAGTTTGATGGGCTTTGATACATAACAGCCCAAGATATATAAAGTTATTTCATATAGATAAGTTCTTCAGTGCAAAGGTTTGATTGAAGATAGTTGTCTAAAGAATGAGGCATTCAGAAAAAGGATATTGATCAGCACAAAGCAGAGACTCACTGGCACAATGAGTAGTGCCCACCAAAGCCTTGTTCTAGAAAGAAGGTGGCAGGGCCCAAGTCCAAGTTGAGGAGATGCAGGCATCTGACTTTGTCTGATGGTACTAAACATCTAAATTACAAAACTAATCACCTTATTCTAGTTCCACACATAAGAGGCAATGTTCAAATAATAATTTGGCTCTTCCATGTAGCTTACTTTTAGGGGGAGAGTGTATTGTTCAGAGACTGCAAGTGTTTGGCCCTTATGGTCAATAATCTATTTTTTGCTTAAATAAATTGTGTTTCTCAGGAATACATCAATGTTGTATGAGCTCAGTCAGCGTGGATCAATGGATCCATATCTGTTGTTCCAATTGCTCTGGGGCACACTTGGGGTCAAAATTCTGAGACTGTAAGGGAAAGTGGCTAGAACAAACAAATTTAATGCCAGCTAATATCTCCAGATAGTGTCCAAATTTGAGAATATAACTTGTTCTACTTAATATTTTATGAGTAGAGAAAAATAGGTATTTACCTATTAATCAAGTTCCATAAAGTGAAGTAGAGTTTAGAAGATAGTCTGCAAGTGTTATAACACTACTGAGAGGAAGTGAGAAGCAGAGAGAGGGGAGAATTTGCTAAAATTCAATCCCTACCCTGAGGTAGATTTATGAGTCAGTTATCTTTATCAGCTGATAAAACACTAAGTCCATTTGTTTTGTATTTCACACTGTACAAAATAGGATATTCACATTCCATGAAGGACATCCCTAAAATGTTGCTTAGCAAGGATCACAAAAGGGAAGAGAAAGCTTTCACTGGAGCAATTCATGGCTCTGAATATGATGGCCTTGATATTGACTAAAATTAACTAAAATGCCTTGGATATATTAAAACAGATCCTTGTCATATTTAACCTCTGCCAATCTACTCTATATGAAGCACACTTTTGTTGGTTCACATAACAAGCCCTGGTGCAAAATGGTGAAGATATACTTTACATGAAACATCTAAAAGTCATTGATATTCCCTTACAATAGCAACATAATGGAAGATGACTGGACACTTGTTGGCTGCCTGTGAAGTTTCCTTTTCTTCCTCACACTTTCAACAGCTCCCAATTTTCTTCGGGGAGGGGGGATTCATGTGCTTCTGGGGGAGCTATGTCTACCCACCCCTGCTATAGGGGTGGAACAAATGATGGAGAATTAGCGAAGCAGCACATCTATCTCATTACTCTGGCTACAGTGATTAATTCCAGCATGGATATGTGATTTAATTCAATTAAATTGGAGTGAATATCCAAAGTTTTGCTTAGAACTGTGAGACACGGGCACACGACTGTCATCCAAATGATGCAGGGTACAGATGTGAGGCCTAGGCGTATAGCTGCTAATTTTAGCAACACCAACAAAGAGAAAGGAAGAACCAAGAGCTTAGGAAGACAAAGACAAAGTCCCTATGACATCATAGTCCTAAAGCTCAATCTGTGTCTAATGATGGATTTACGTCTGTACATCTCAGTTATATAAACTAATACCTTTTCATTTATTGATTAGGTCAGGTGAATTGATTTTGTTTGTTTGCAACATAAAGTTTCCATGTGAATACAGAAACATATTGTACACTGTACTTAATAGTACTTTATTATGACTGGATATTTATTTTCTCTAATTTTTAAATAAAAAACAGAGGTAAATAGAAATTTCTCAACCCACATCAATTTTTAGTGTTATGATTTCACTGAAAACAATGTTTCTAGGAAAGATCCCAACAGTGTGAACAATCTTCTAATAACCCACGTGCTTACTTATCTGTACCATCAAATCAATATAATCTTGGCACTAAAATTTCAGTTTCACAGTTTAATCTTAAACCACTGTGAAGAGCACCTGAAGGTAATAACAGAATGTTCTTGGGCACAAATAGATTTCTTAAATGTACAAAGTTGAGAAATCAGCTCTCAAAAAAAAAAAAAAAAAAAGAAAGGAAGAAAGAATGAAAGAAAGACAGAGAGAGAGAGAGAAAGGGAAAAACCAAAACCCAAAAACTGAATTCATTAGGGAAAATAGGATGAGAGAAAGCCTAACTGCATTTGTTCCTATGCAAATTTGGTTGTGCCCTCTCATTTCCCATATAGATCTCACACTTCAAATCTTCAAGAATGAAGGTAGCACACTAAAACATTTCATATAAAGGTGGAAGTGTTCATGAAAACATGATTGTATCCTAAGATGCTACATGAACTTTTTTACTCTATCACATCAGTTATGCCATACTTTCATTATTCATGAACTTAATTGTGAATGTTCAACTTTAGAGGACTGGGGCAAATACACACCCTAGAATTTGGGTTATTTCCTTTTCTATAAGATTTAGAATCAAGATATCAGTATCAGTTAGGGATTTTTTTTTTTTTTCGGTCACAACAGAAATTAGTTCTAACCTGAGCAAAAGATATTTGTAAAAAAGGATATTATGGGGTGTGTGTGTGTGTGTGTGTTTGTGTGTGTGTGATCTCAGGTGTGGAATCTCACAGAAATGATACAAGGCTAACATGGCAGGCTTGGAAGCAGGAAGCAGCAAAGAGAGCAACAAAGGGACACACACATGCATACAACAGGAAACAGGCAGCACAATAACCATCTCTAAATAACTCTTAACAGCTTGGGCAGGAATCCTGCCCCCCTACAAGAGGGATGAAATACCTCCAACCTTCCCTCTTACCACCTCATTTGGTCAAGATGCAGGTTCCCAGGAGACATGGATCATATGGTCAAATGGAGGCAACATCAAGGAAAGAGAGGCTCTGGTCTCTTTGGCCTGTGTGTTTCTGCAATGAGAAGTGGACCCCTGGAGTTCCTCTCCCCAAAAGAAACTGGGGTACTATTAGGAAGAGGCCTGTACTTTATTCAGACAAGCTGGTACAACTGGCAACTGCAGGATCTCCAGAACAGGAATCCAAAGTGATTCTTAGCTCCTCAGATAGCCAGGATACTGAAGGAGTCAACAGCATGACTGCTGGAATTTTGTTTTGTCATTTCAAGCTGGTCAGAAAATTAACATGTTTCTAGAAATATACATCTCAAAGGTAAAAGGCTACTCCTCTGGTAGGACAATTTTGAGGAGGGAATTATGTAGAGATAATATTTATGATCACGCTGTGTGACTCTTCAAAATGTAGTAGGAGGAAAAGCTTGAGATTGTAAGCCTGCAAGGTATGTTCTGCCATGTAAGGAGACTGGCCCCTTTTAAGTCCCATGCGACTAATAAAGAGCAGACTCCCGAAAAGAAAGGGCTGGTTTCTCAAATTCACCTTTAAGGAGAAAAGAGCAGATGAAGTCAATTATCATATGGTTTCACTTATTTGTGGAACATAAGGAATAACATGGAGGACATTAGGAGAAGGAAGGGAAAAATGGGCGGGGGGAATTGGAGGGAGAGATGAACCATGAGAGACTATGGACCTGAGAAACAGGGTTTTAGAGGGGAGGGGGGAGGGGGGATTGGTTAGCCCGGTGATGGGTATTAAGGAGGGCACGTACTGCATGGAGCACTGGGTGTTATACGAAAGCAACGGATCGTGGATCACTACATCAAAAACTAATGATGTATTGTATGGTGACTAACATAACATAATAAAATTAAAAACTAAAAAAAAAAAAAGAGCAGATGAAGTCAGTTAATTCATGAAAATGTCTTTACAGGTATCCCTCTTTTTCGAAAGACCTACATTAGGGTGGTAGCTACTGTTTTGTAAGGGCAAAAATCCTCTTACTTCTTTTGGTTAGAGAAAACAGGTACTAATGCAGGACTTTCATAAAAGCAAAGCAGCTTAACATGAACTTTCAAACTTTCAGAAAGTGGAGGATACTGGTCGCTTTACAGAAGGTTTTATGGGAACGCTCTAACTTTCATAGCATGGCAGGGGTGGGGGGTGGGGGAGGTGGGCTGTTTTGGAAATAGCACACTGTGCAAAAAAATAAGGTGGTGCCTTTATTCTAAGACTTTGTCCTCTAAGTTTCTAGTAAGTAATGTGGTTTATTCTTCTTGTCTATAGAATCTGCCATGATGAACCTGATTTCCAAGTGCCTTGCTTTTGCTATATTGGATTATATGAAGCTAGCTGAAGGAGAGTTCATCCTTAGACTAAAGCCTGTGAACAAAAGCTTTGGGGTTTGCTTCAACTGTAGCTAAGCAACACAAAAGAGGTGGTAGGATAAGGAAAGGGAAAATGCACCATTGTTCTTTAACTACCAGGCCCTGTCCTTAACGCTCAGAACAGTCATAGAAGAGCAATCACACTTTCCTATAATGTAGCCCTTTGTAAATGTAATACACTAGTGCAATATCTAAATACTCACCGGTTCTGATGGTTCCATCTATCACAATACCATCCTCACCATGTCATTGCCTCAGAGGAAGGGATACAAAATGACAGTCATTCAACCAGCCAAATAGAACGCACCAGAGAAAATATATAATGTGAAGTCACTTAAGCCCTTTGATACAGCTTTGCAATATGTATCTCTTCCCCCATTCCTTTGTTGTCTGTGTGTAAAAGCCAGCATGATTACACACTTGGCACAAATTCATAAACAAAACTCATTTCCCTAAAATAGAAAAATATAAATTTATTTATTTTATTTATTTATTTTTAAAGATTTTATTTATTTATTTGAGACAGAGAGCACATGAGAGGGGGGAGGGTCAGAGGGAGAAGCAGGCTCCCTGCTCGGCAGGGAGCCCGATGCGGGACTCGATCCCGGGACTCCAGGATCATGACCTGAGCCGAAGGCAGTCACTTAACCAACTGAGCCACCCAGGCGCCCGAAAAATATAAATTTAGAAAAGGCTGTAGCTACATTAAAATTGATTCTGATTCTGTTATGATCTATGCAAGATTATTAGAGATTAAGGTTAAAAAAAAGTGTCACCTCTTTACTTTGTCTTTTTTTATATTGCTGTTGAGGAATGCAGTCTAAAATTTGTAGGCAGGTAGAGTATAAAAGTAAAAATTATAGCATTTACTCTAATTTTTTTTCTTTTATGCAATAATTCCACAAAAAAATTGACTACGTTTTTATGTGCACTAAACAAAGTGTTTATAGATTCACTTCAAAATAAGTATAAATAATATGGATATATAGAGCTATATGTCTATAATTAAAAAATAAAATAAATAAACTGAGAGTCCCCATTCTTTCCTTTTCCTATGTTGGTTTTTTAAATAAATGGCACTGTATATATCAATATTTAAGATGATCAGGTGTTGACTTAGTAATAAGTCTAGTTTTTCATCCGGACAGCTTAATGCAGACTATTACACAAATATATGGAATCTCAAACAAACACACTTTTATTTAGCATACCGTCTAGGAAGACAGCTTGAGTGGTATAACAGAAATCATACCAGGCATAAAGTAAGAAGACAGCTCCAGTCTCAAAATCTTCTCTTATGACTCATGAAACTAGTTAAGTCTAAGTTTCAAAATAAAATGTATTCTGTTGCACACTTTGATATGGATTTTTATTTTAATAACATTAAAATGTATACTATCAAAAATCATTAAGGATATTATTTCATCTTAGGCCCTGGGGATATTCCAGTGAACAAGACAAAGACCAGGCCCTCTGGGAGCTTAAGTTCTAATGGGGGGGGGGGGGCGAAAGTCAACAAGAAAACAAGTGATATTATTGGCAATAGATAAGTGCAATAAAGAAAAATAAAGCAATGTAAGGGGAGAGAGAATGAATGCCATTATGGGCGTATGGTCAGAGGAGGCCTCTCAGACAAGAGGGAGTTGGAAGGAGAAAGACAGTAAGATGTGGGTGAAGAACATTTCAAGCCCAAGCAGGGAAATACTAGGAGTCATTTCTATCCTGGAACAACACAGTAATTTAACGGGACTCAGATGTGTCTGTGAACTACACAAACAAAAGCCATTGAACTCAAACAATGTGCATCCCCAACTCAATTTCCTCATAGACTAGCATTTCCTCTTACGTTACCCGACACAGAAAAACTGTGACAGAGGGGAAGTATGAAGGCAGAGAGACAGAACTGGGGAGCCTCAGTGGGTCTCATTTTGGCACAAGCTAAGTGACCCCGAATCCAAGGGCTGATGGACGGGCCCCTCAGGACTCACAAATGACCTGGGCAGGTGAATTGTACTAGTCAGAGCTGGAGAGAGGCTTGCTTAGCAGTGGTGTGCTGGGTTCCCCAGGAGCATGGCCTGACTGAGTGAATATACCAGGAGATACACCAACTAAGGCCTAAGGAGAAACACAGGCAGACTCTATAGTTAAGACTGGATCCACTTCGTTTCGGCAGAGATCAGCCAGAGGACAGCCAGAACCAAAGAGCCCTGGTAGGGGGCCAGCCCAAGACCTCATGACATCAGGACAGGAAGCCGTCACTCCCGGGAAGCCAGCCACCATGTGGGGAAGGTGCAGGGGAGAGTGGGGAGGAGCAGGTCTTTAGGAGTGAACCAGATCCATGGACTGTTTACCCAACAGACCTGATCTAGACTGAAACTAACTGGGGACTGCTCATCTACACCTCCTCCACCTTCTTGGCCCAGGCCCAGGAAGCAGAGGTTGGTAAGCAGGCATAGGTCAGCCAAAGAAAATAAAAAGGTGCTATTTTGTTTGTTTTTATGAATCCAGTGTGTTAAATTGTGACCTGTCAGCTTGGAGGTCCAGGGGCTGTGAGAAGGGCAGCTTCATCCAGAAACCAAGGGGTGGCCTGTGGCTCAGACAGAAAAGGGCATTGCGGTCCTCAGCGTTCCTGGTGGCCCAAGGAGAGTGGAGCCTGACTGGGAAGGGCTGGGGAGACCAAAAACAGCCAAAGGTTCAGACTGTAGCATGAGCTTGCCAACCCACGGCATACAGCTAATGGGCCTGGAGGAGGGTATTTGTACTTTGAATCTACTTTCAACTCACTGAATAATACAAGTGTGTTTGTGTTAGGATTCTACATTTCGGAGCACCACTCTCCTAAATTGCCTGGGCTGAGTATTTTGAAATCTCTAAAAAGGCAGTGAGATTCAACTGTGTACTTGACACCATGCCCTACTGCACTGTTTGCAGGGGGTGTTCCGTTGGAGGAATGGAAGGGAAAAGGGCAACAAAAGGTAAGTCTCTTAATGCCCAGAGGGTTACCACATAAAGGTTTCCCAAGACGGCAATGATTGAATGGGCTCCTGGTTGTTGTTTGGAAGCCCTCCTTGTTCCCACAGTATCCCATTCTTGCCTGGATTGAGGAACGTGGCCCTGAAGGATGTGAGGGAGGATGTAAGGAAAGGGGTTCTCCAGTGTTTTTGAAAGGCTCCACCATTTAGCCTTTCCTAATAAAATCCTCATAGCCAGAACTGGGTTAAGATTCCAGCTCTTTCATCTTTAAATGCCCTCTATACCTTTCCTTAGTGAGTTACTGAGTCAAACTTTTAGTCCACAAGATCTGATAGGCAATTTATTCTCCATTATCAGCTTGTTATCTCACGGAGAGTCCAAATTGAAAGCTGCATTAAGGCCACGATCTTTGTATTTTTCCAGTTCATCATCTCTCTGACTATGACCAAGTAATTGGTGTTCATTTTCTTTAGAAAGATTTTTTAAAATATGAACTCTTATTTTTAAATGTATAATTCAGGTGTGGCTATCTTCTCACTATTTATAGACTTAATTATAGATTGTAAAACTAATTATAATCTCTGTGGTGTTTCCCTCTGAAATTGCTCCAGATATCCTACATTAATCTTCACTACATCTTTGTGAGGTGTGGCCATAAAATCTATTAAAATTCCTTTAATAGAAAGAAGAGAAGGGAAGTGGTTTGCCTAAGGTCTCTTGCCAAATGAGTGCTGGGACCTGGCATAAAGCCCAGGTCCCATGATTCCTGCTCCTCTGCTCCATTCAAGAAATCTTGTTGACCCTAAACCGTGACACTGCATCAGGCCTGGCTCCAGGTCAGCTAAGACGCCCCCCGAGGTGTCTGGCTAGCCAGAGAGGGTGCAGCCCACTGCATGGCTGAATCTCTTTGGACCCTTACACCAGAAAGCAGCACAGCCTAGATGGGTTTCAGAATGACAAAGAGGCAGTCTGCCATCTCCATCCACTGCGACAGACCATGTTGGGCACCTCAGTCTCATAAACCCTTCATCGTCACAGTGACAGCAAAAAACGGAGGTGCAGACAGACACATTCAACTATTAAAAAATCGAGAGTCTAATACATGCAGGGCCCTAAGGTATGTCTCATGTCTCATCCCGTTTAATCTTTACAAAGCTTCGGGAGGTACATATGATTATCCTGACACACGGCTGGTAAGTGCCGGAGCCAGGACCTGAACTCAAGTCTCAGGGTGTCCTCCACTGTTAGAGCAGACGCAGCAGGAAGGTGGGTCCTTACGGAGCAGGTCGGTGCTGCTCGTGGGGACGGAGAGACAGACCAGAGTAGGTCTCTCAGAAGCCGGCTCACTGGGGACCAGGAGATGGAGCGGAATGTGTGTCCCTGTGCTACCTCTTGGCTGGGGTGCTAATTTAACTTACCCTCGCACATTGTGGCACCAGTGTCAGTGAGATTGCACGGAGATATACATGATATTTAAACAAAACAGATGCTGGAGGAATGGAATAATGATAAATATCCTTCTGGGGGAGGGATACGTGGACAAATGTCTCTACAATAGGTTTGGCCTCTTATCTTTCAGGGCATCCCTGCTCTTTCTCCAAGACATGGAACAATCACTGCTTTGCAGACAGGTTGCTGCATGCAGATGCAGTGTATTCTGACATTTAAAAATATGTCCACCCAAACTGGGACTGGCTGGACTTCAAGTGTGGCCAGTACGGATAAGGAACACAAGTGAGTGGGCATTATGTCACTTTCTGAAGTCTAGAAGGAATGTTTCACCTGCCCGTGGTTGCATAGTGAGTGTATCAGCCATTTCTGTGCCACCAAGCTACCCCCAAACAATGATTTATTTAGCTCATTATCTGTGAGGCAGCAAATTGGTCTGGGATCAGCTGAGTGGTTCTTCTGTTGGTCCATTAGCTGGGCTGTCTCATATATGCATCTTCAGTAGCTCTCAGCTAGGTAGCTCAGATTCCAGGCATTCATGGGATTATTTAGTTGGGGCAAAGGTGGTGATTGGATCACATGTTTCTGACTACCCAGCCAGCCAGCCCGCACTTTTTTACATGGTCCCAAAAGCAGCAAGGGAGGAATTCCTAATGTCCTTGCAAACTTTTCAATTTTCTGTTTATATCATGCTTACTTCTAATTCATTAGCCAAAGCAAGTCACAAGGCCAGTCTAGACTCATGGAGGTGGAAGTAGATTTTACCTTTGGTGGGAGGAGCTACAAAGCATCATGGATAGTTTTGCAATTTACCTGTGCCTTCTGGCTGCAGTAACTTTCATTGGTCTCACATGCAACGTATGTTCTTCATCTCAGATCCCTTAAAAGTCTTATATGATTAGGGCATCAGATTGGCTGTCCAGGGTCTCAGCATCTCTTCTAATATGAGTCCCTTATATCCAGAGACCAAAGAAGATAAGATATATGCCCCCATCACACACACTCCCTTCATTCACACCATATCGTACTGTGTCATGCCCGATAAATATAACATACCATAATAGACACTGCCAATAAAAAAAACAGTGACCAGTTCATAAGAATTCTGAAATGCTGAAGGACAAACATGCCAGAAGCAGAGGCTGCTCCTTGACTAGAGCTTGGTTATGCTCCCTCCGAGTACTTCCCAGCTCATCTCCTTGACCGTAACCTGGGAATGGCTTCCTGATCCATGGTTCTTCTTTGGGTTTTTGGTTCCTTTTCTGAAATGTCTTTTCCCTTTCATGAAAAATGTAGCCCATTTTGCAGGTGAGCAGCTATTTCAACCTGCTTTCTGCTGATGGAATTTTGGGAGTCTAGAAGCATTTTTGCAATTTGAACAATCTCAATCCCTGTAAACTAAAGCTAGTGCTCTTTTGATTGGATAAAACCCTTAAAACATGTCTTTCAGTTTTCTTAGAAGATTTTTTATCTAGTTGAAAGGTGTTTCTAGGTATTACCCTAAATCTTTTATATAGATCTTAACAATTTTTCTTATAGCCACACTCTTGACTTGATCTTTACCATTAAGATCAAATTTTTTACTGTATGGTAAGGCAGAATGTGAATTATTTTCTAACTCAACAGGTCCTGAGCCTTGTAAATTCCCTCTAAATTCTGCCCTAAAACTAAATAATTTTTAAAAATATTTTATTTATTTATTTGACAGAGAGAGAGAATGAGAGAGCAAGCGCATGCACAAGGAGGGGGGCAGCAGAGGGAAAGGGAGAAGCAGGCTCCCTGCTGAGCAGAGAGCCCTATGCGGGGCTCGATTCCAGGACCCCGGGATCATGACCTGAGCTGAAGGCAGACGCTTAACCTACTGAGCCACCCAGGTGCCCCGAAACTATATAATTCTTTTACAAATACCCCTAAAACTAAATAATTCTTTCTTTAATTCATCTCCCTCTTCCCATATTTTATCACAAAGGAAATTGTTGACACTTTTAAGATTTTGTCTGGTGACCTCCTTAGCAAATCTAAAAGTTCATTAGGTACTTCCTCTTTCCCAAGTCATGACAGGTGTTAGTTGTGCCAATTGTACTCCTCCATGTAGTGCAAGTCACCGTCTTTCCAAATTTGCAAGCAGCTCTTTCTGCCTGCTGCCTCGTCTCAAAGCCAGTGTTGCCTCTTCTAACATTTTCTTTTGGCAGTACCCCCCGCGTAGCTTCCAATTTCATTAGTCATGTCGTACAGCGTGAAAACCGCCCCCAAACTCAGTTGCTTAACACAATCACCATTTATTTGACTTACAGTCTTGTTGATCAGCATTGCGGATTCACTCCTGGGTCTGAATGAAACTGAGCCAGGGACCTCTGCGTTAACAGGCCGGGCATGAGAAATGGGGGTACGATGGGGCCACGTGGTTTTCATCATCCAGTGGGAAAGCCCAGGCTTTTCTACACAGTGGAGATGGTAGGGGTCCCCAGCACAGTATTGAGGAAGCTCTAAGACAAAAACGTGAAGTTTCTGCTTGTGACACTTTTGCTACTGTTTAATTGTCATAAGAAAGTCACAGACTGGTCTAGATTCAAGGGATCCTGGAGAAAGCTCTTCTCTATCATTTATCATCAATTCCCTGTCACCCATGAGTTGCTCTTTTTCTTTTTTCTTTCCACTTCACCCTTTTGTTAGTCACTGTCTTCTAAGAAATGGTGTCTTGTTTTGTTTTGTTTGAAAACTTTCTTGTTTGAATATGTCCTTATTTTTGCTCTGGCTTGATTCATAGTTTGGTTTGGTATATAATCTAAATAAAAAATATTTTTCCTGCTGAAGTTTGAAAGTGTCCCTCCACTGTCCTCTGTCTTTCAGGGTGACTGTTGAGAAATGTGATGAGACCTAAATTTTGATCCTTTGTATTTGACCTGACTCTCTTAAGTTGTGAAACTGTGCCTCAGTTTCCTTCTATAAAATAAGTATAATAATCCTATCTTTCTCAATGTGCTATGTGGAACCACATAAGAAGGCAACATATATAAAGCGGTTGGCAGAGGTCTGGCTGATAGGAATGGCCCCGGAATGGTAGTGCAATATTCTACCTTCACCCCCTTCCACCAGCATAATTAAAAACAAGGAATAAGGACTTGGCATATCCAAGGCCACTTCTCATTATCCCCCATAACCAACCTCTTCAAAACATCCTCAGAAATATTTTGCAAATTAACGGATGGAGAAGGGAGAAAGACAGTATCGGAGCTTTCTATTTGTTCTATCACTTTTGGAAGGGGGTTTTCCTTACCCTTCTGAGAAGGCTTTATCACTTGTTAGCAATAACATGGCTTTGGCATCTGTCTGGCAGTGCCTCAGACTAAGCTGCTGGATCAAAAGCAAGAGGAGAGCTTTTGGATCATATGCCAACCAAGCTAATGCTGACTTCTGTTAAGGGAAAACTTAGATGATTATGGTTATCACTGAAAGCCCAAACTTCCATTACAGAGGTGATCCCATTCAAAATGAGGGGTGGTGGATGAGGTGACATTATTGAGCTGCCATGAATGTGAACATGGTGATGAAATATTCATTCCAAACCTTCCACAAGGAAGATGGTTGTCTGCCACTGCTAATTAGTGCTGAATTTTGGAGGATTAGGGAAGTTGATCCATTATGAGATTTGAAAATCCTTACCCGTTTTCATCCCTTACCTCTCTTCCCTCAGCTTCTCAGATGATAAAAAGGCGTTTAAAAGTGACATAGCATCTCTTTATCATGCAAATAGGAATACGAAACGTGAATAAAAATTAAATCACGAGTTATAAATTAAAGAAAAATAAAAACATTAAAATTGTTTTGAAAACTCCACTTTTCCCTGAGGAAATGAAGCTTGCAAATGTGTTCCTTTTTCTTTTAAGAAAATATTTTTTACAGATGCAGATGGGAAATCAGAAAATATATTCAAATGAATTTTGATTTTAAGCATATACAGCTTATTGTTTACTGCAGATATTCTGTGAGTTTGAAGAATGTAAAGTCTCAGTTAAGATCTTGCAGAAATACAAAGCAGAATGAGATGTGGCAAAAAATGTGTCATTTAAAGTTTTGGTCAATCATCATTGTTACTTGTGCTCCACCAATTTTTCATGATCTAAACCCACGATTATTCGATTTAGTAAAACTATAGGGCCAGGACTGACACTGGATTCCCTCTTGACCAGGTCCATGTAACAAAATGATAAGCAAAGCAATATCAGGTCTCAGACCACACTTCCAAGAGCTAAATTAAAACTCAGTATTGGGGCGCCTGGGTGGCTCAGTTGGTTAAGTGTCTGCCTTCAGCTCACGTCATGATCTCGGGGTCCTGTGATCGAGCCCCATGTCAGGCTCTCTGCTCAGTGGGAAGCTTGCTTCTCACTCCCCCTCTGTCTGCCACTCCCCCTGCTCGTGTTCTCTCTCTTGCTCTCTCTCTCAGATAAAGAAATAAAATCTTAAAAAAAGAAACTCAGTATCTACCTGTCACATGCCAGTATTTAAGGAAATTTCTTTCCATTTAATTGCCTTGTGGCCTTATTAGTGAATTGAAGCCCATGGAATCATTTTTCAACTTCAAAAAATACACAGTGCTTTATGGAAGACTGACAGATAAACCGAGACACACAAATGCCTCCAGCTAATTCAATAAAAGGTTGGCTACCACACAAGCTATAATAGAAGTATAAATACACTGTGGTTATAGGGTCATCCAACACCTCTGCTTTAACTAAGGCTCAGACGTTTGATGAAATTATGAAATTATTAAGCTGTATAAGGGTGTAAAAGAGCAGATAGTGGCTGGAGGCACAGAGACCAATTAGGATGCTGTTCCTTTATTCTAGGCCAGAGGTCATGAGCACCTGAATCTGGGAATACAACTTGAAGGAGAAAGGAGCCGATATGAGAATTATATGACAGGAAACTGGGGTTTGAGTAACTGGTTTGTTACCAGTCTAAGAAAAAGAATGGAGATGAAGGAAAGAATCATAAAATGGATCTAAAAATTTCTACATCTAGTCTTTAGAGTGATCAGACTTCGGAAATTTGACCAAAATACAATCTTTTCAGCCCCGAGAGGGACACCATCTTCTGTGAAAGCTCCAGACTGAGCGATCCTGTAGGCCGCTCCTCGCTTCTTGTAGGCCAGGCATCTCAAGTGAACCCATATTTCATAGAAGTCCACTATGTTCCCGGTATGGGAGTAGGTACCTGGGGGAAACACACATTAAAGTCGAACCTATTCATTATCATGGCTGCCTGCAGTCTTTTAGAACTGATGGGTCTGCTATGCTCTGGCAGCACTTCTGTCCCCAGGGGAGGTCCAGAGCGATAGGTTCACAGGTGCCAAACAGGCTGCCCTTGTCAGTTTCGCTTCCTCCTATGGATGCACCAAGCATTGTACTTCTTAGTCCTTTGGCAAGTAGTGAAACAGCATCCTAAGGCTTGAGGAAAGAGGATGAAGAAGTGGTCAGAATCATCCTGACTTCTCCAGTGCTCCCACACTGGAATCATCCTCACCGAGACCAATGGTTTCTATCATTAAATCCAATGGACGCTTCTCGGTCCCTGCAGCAGTCAGGAGTGACAGAAATGGCAGAATGACAATTCTAACTGACCTCAGCAAAGAAAGGAAATTCATTGGTTCATAAAATTTAAAAGTCCCAGGTTTCCAGCTCTTTACCAGTTGTCCCAGTGAAATTCCTGGCGTGGAGTCCCATTGCTCTGGTGGGCGCAAGGGGGTCACACACGATTGTTTGCATCTGAGAACCACTGGGTGGGGTTCACGCAACCCAAACCAGATGAACCAAGAGTAGAGGAGGCATGGTTTCCACAGGAAAACTAAAGCACTTTACCAGAAGCCGAAGGAATGAGTGCCTACCCATGTCAGTGTTTATTGGGTACAACTAGATAGAAACCTTAGACACACTGTTCCCTTGCCCTCTGATATTCTTTTTTCCACTCCAACTTCCCAGTCTTCCTCATGGGATGTACCAGATCCACTTCCACTTTGTCCTTTCAAAACTTCATTCTGTACTTTGGAAAGTTTTTCAGCCTTACAGTGATTTGCCTGGATTCCTAGCCATAGAGGCCCCAGTGAGACTCACATCATTTCAATATTTACAAAATTCCAGCCCTTGCCAACAGGGCCACAACACCTGACTGTCATCTGTCTCGGACCCCCTGAGGGCTGGGCTTTGGCAAAGCTCCATTGTGCCCATTTGGAGGAAGAACTGGAGGTTCCATACTGAGACTTGAGAAAAACAGACCCACAAAGGCTCGTTTCCTCAATGGGTGACTGGAAGGGCTGGTTAGTAGAAATGCCGGGAAGTTAATGCACAGGAAGGGTGAGTGATTCATGAGAGGCAGGCAATGAGAAGGAGCAAGAAGTCTGCCTGACAGAGTTTTTCAAAGGCAGCGTTTACACAGGGTCTCTCTCTTGAGACTGCATGACCAAACGCCAGGCCATGTTTTCTCGTGAGGCTGTGACCACCTAGGTAATGCATCCCTGTGTGTTCGCTTTCCTGCCTTTCCTGCTTCATTCCTACTTTTGTCTTATTCTTACTGCCCTGCCGCAGCGCCCCCACACTCCTCCAGTAAAGTGTTAGCACGTTCCTTGCTTTGGCTTTGCTTCTTAGGGAACCTGGGTAAGACACAGGACTTTCTCCTCAGGTTTCCTCCTAGACCACTTGTCTTCTCACAACACACGTTCTGGAGAGATACCACCTATTCCTGAGGCTTCTGTGATATATGCACACACACACACACACACATACATACACACATATATTATATATATAAAATGATCACTATAATCTACAATCTGATGACTCCCAGACCTCCATCTCTATCTTAGGCTCCTCTCCTGAGCTCCAGTCCCACAGACCCAGCTCCTACTGGAGGTCCCTCCTGGGAGGGCTCACAGGAATCGCCAGCTAACATGCCTCGAACTTATCCATGTGCCAAACCCACATTACTCTTCCCTTGACATTTCCTCTTTTTGTTTTTGACATTTCCTTTCTTAGTAAATGGCACCACCATGTTTGCCTAAATCAGACACCTGGAACCACCTTGACCCCTCGCTGTCTCTCACTCCTCACTGTTCACATCGTTTCTCACCAGGCCTTGACAGTTCTATCTTCTCATCAACGTTATCCCACCCCCCCTGCTGTAACCTCTCCAAGCCATCATCCAGCCTCTCCTGCAGTCCTCCAGCCCATTCTTCAGAGAGCGATCCCTGTGAAACGCAAATCTCAAAAGCTCTTTGGTGTCCTTTTGCAAATATTCTTTGATGTTATGAAGTCTGCCTTTTATGCCCTACCTTCGACCTGTATGTTCAGGTTCATTTCTTGCCTCTCAACAATCTAGGTGATCTAGAGTCTAGCCCTATTGAACTTTTATTTCTTTGGGGGCCCGTGATCTTTTTCACCTTTGAGTCTTCACATAAGCTATTGCCTCTGCTTGGAGCAGTCTTGTCTCTCTTCACCTTGCTAATTTCTACTCATCTTTCAGGTTCCAGCCTAGCTCTCCCTTTCTCCAGGGAGGCCTCCTGGATCTTCACTCCTCCCCCCCAGTTCGGGCTAGGTGTTCCTGCTATGGTCGCCCCCACACCTGTACCCCTGTTCCCACTGTGTTCAGTTAGAGGGGTTGTTTAGGTGTCCTCCTTTCTGTATAGGGGTAGGGCCTCTGTCTGCCTTGCCCATAACTGCTTTACCCCAAACCTGGCACAGTGAGAGGCTTACAAATATGTCTAATGTTTAAACACATTTGTGAATGTTTTTGTTTTCTCATTTTGTCCACTCTAGAACATCCAGTTTCCTTTCTCAAGAATTTCATAAAACTAGCATGTATCATCTTGCTTTTGCAGATTCTTTTAACATCTTCCATTACAGAATTGTATGAGGTAGAATTATAATGACTTTTAAGACACTAAGGTTTTAGCTAGATTATAACATCAATTATTAAAAGATATCACCTCATAGACGTGAATGAGATTGTTACTCCATGTTTCAAAGTTTGCTTTCTGTTTCACATTCTGGTTTTGTTGAAACATAGAACTTAAAATCTGTAGTCTTTTAAAAATTGATTTCAGTGCAAATGACTAAATGAAACCCTTGCTTTTACTGTCTACCAGAGCCTGTCACTTGTGCTCAGAGAGCCCAGGAGACAGGTCGCATTTTTATATACTTATTTTATAGTACAGACATTTTACTTGTGTTTTTTTTTTTACTTTTTATTTTGTGATTGGCTTAACCTAATATACCCTTAGAAGTTCTTTTTTCCTTGTAGTGTTTGTTTATCTTAGCATGATAATTATTTTATGCAGTGGTTTAAACCTGCTACTTAAAAGTGGCCAAAAGGCATTTTAAAACATTTCCAAAAAACACTTTTTCACTTAAAATAATCAAGTCACCAGATTCTTTTAAAAAATATTTATGACACTATTTATTACACTATTAACATACATATTTTAAAAATTCCAATGCATAAATATTCTCTGTGCTATATAACACAATGTTTAGCACTAAGACTAATTTCTCTCTAATAATAAATTCAGTTCATATAAATTATTAATTTTCAGTGTCCTAAAATGTTCCTTAAACTTAACTAATATAAACTGAAGTAGGGGTAGAGATAAAGGAGTTGAAATAGAGAACAATTCAGCTCTAAAACTGGTTTTAGATTGGGATTCCCTAAGGAGAAGTTGTAAAATTTCTTATATATCTGTGCTGAAATTTCTATTTCAATTTTAATATGTACACATAACTCAATTTTTTAATTTTCATTTTTTAAAGATTTTATTTATTTATTTCAGAAAGAGAGTGTGCACAAGAGTGGGGTGGGGGGGAAGGAGGTAGCAGTGAGAGAGGGAGAAGCAAGCTTCCCAACTAGCAGAGAGCTGGACATGGGGCTCGATCCCAGGACCCATTAAAAAGTTATCAGTGAGTGATACAAACTCTAATCTCACTAGCAACAGCACCCAGATTAACCTTGTGTATCACAGCAGCATTAAGAGTAGCAGAAAATGAGAAGATGTGGTATATATATACAATGGAATATTATGCAACCATCAAAAGGAATGAGATCTTGCCATTTGCAACGATGTGGATAGAACTGGAGGGTGTTATGCTGAGCGAAATAAGTCAATCAGAGAAAGACATGTATCATATGACTTCATTGATATGAGGAATTCTTAATCTCAGGAAACAAACTGAGGGTTGCTGGAGTGGGGGGTGGGGTGGGAGGGATGGGGTGGCTGGGTGATAGACATTGGGGAGGGTATGTGCTATGGTGAGCGCTGTGAATTGTGCAAGACTGTTGAATCACAGATCTGTACCTCTGAAACAAATAATGCAATATATGTTAAGAAAAAAAAAAGAAGAAGATAGCAGGAGGGGAAGGATGAAGGGGGGGAAATCGGAGGGGGAGAGGAACCATGAGAGACGATGGACTCTGAAAAACAAACTGAGGGTTCTAGAGGAGAGCGGGGTGGGAGGATGGGTTAGCCTGGTGATGGGTATTAAAGAGGGCACATTACACATGGAGCACTGGATGTTATGCACAAACAATGAATCATGGAACACTACATCAAAAACTAATGATGTAATGTATGGTGATTAACATAACAATAAAAACATTTTTAAAAAAAGAGTAGCAGAAAATGGAAGTTAATTATGAAGGAAATAAAGGTCTGTGAACAAGGAAATTTAAATTGTCAAAGAAAGAAATAGTCTAATGAACCAGAAACTTAAATGAAGAAGAAAAACTAGCCATGAAAAAAATCTAATAAATCAAGTTAGGGACTCTACCATCTATAATAGTGCCTACGCTTGGTACAAATAAAGTTTGGTAGGCTCAAGGAAAATGAAAAAATAATACTCAAACGATCATGAAATAACCACTTAGGAAAGTTAATGTAGACCTAAGTACCATATTTAAAAATATTAAATATTGGTTACTTATTTTTTAACATTATTGCAGCTACAAAATCTTCTTTGGAATTTAGGGTATTTGACAGTGAATATTCAAAGTCTGGGATGAAAACATACTTTTTAATCCATGTACTTCCCTCTAGAACATACAAGTCTATTAAGACAGCAAAAGCCTTTTTTGTCTTGAGACCACACTAAACATTTATCCCTATAAGAAAGATTTTCTGTTTCTAACAGATGATGAATAAAACATCATCACCAGGAAATCTGGTTTTATATGCTCCATTGGTCTCAGATATGTTTTTGCTTTATCAGGTTGTATACGAAATCAACTGACTCTTGAAAGTGATGAGAGTTTTAATTGGTAATGTGAATTAGCAGAAAAAAATTCTACATATTCTAAAACAGGATTTTGCTATCTTGGGGAAATATAATTAAGAACTAAACCTTCTCCCAATCAAAAAAAAAAAATGTTCTCCACAAAAGTAGCAGGGAACAAAAAACGGTTATTATTGAATAAGCATTAAACCAGAATGTGATGATCAAAGGCAATCTACTAAGGGATTGCAGAGAAAGTCTCACCTTTTTGTAAAGCCAAATAGATACAGTCCACATGTTCTCAAGATAAACCATAAGCAGTCCTCAAGTTAGAGAAGCTGACAGCACCGTTCATTAGATATAGCTCATCCTAAATTCACCTGATAATTCCAGTGACCATATCTGTCTGTTGACTGGTTTTAGACAAAGGAAAATAAACTTCTCCGATCTTTACTGCAAGAAGTAGTTTTGCAACTGGGAACCAGGAGCTCATCCAAATTAGGCTCCTAGCTTCACAAAAACTGGGAGAGAGGGGTACAATCTCTCTTAATGATTACATTTCAAAGAGATGGCTCACAGGTCCTAGAGAAAGACACTCCTGGGTCATAGTGCTTGCAAGAGGCTTATTCAGCTTCTAAAAAGATTTATACATATTTCAAAGGCACAGAAAAAGAACTTTTAATTATAGGTTTTCTAAGATAAATGTTCTAATAAAAGGGAGGGGAGAAAAATCTCTTCCCTTATTTTCAACAGGGAGATTAAGCTTTCCAATTTTTTTTTTGTCCTTATAACTACCTCAATTTAATTTTTTTTACTAATAACTGTGGACATTTTTAGATGAAATTCATTTATATATTATTTTAATGAACTAATACGTACTTAGTACTTAAGGAAAAAAAAAACGTTCTTGTCCCAAATATGGAATTACTACATATCAAGAAATGCAGATTTTACTGAGGGCTCCAGTGCTAGTGACTCTCGGGTTAGTATCAACATACTGACTGACAGTGAGGAAAAATTGAGAAGCTAGAGTTTGCCAAAATGTTCTCTTGACCCTTTAAATGAAATTATCTTTAAAGTTGTTTACATCAATATAGTGTTATCTTGGACTACACTGATTTAAAAACATGACTTGTCTAAATCTTTGAAAAATCCCTGATTTATTGGTCAGTAGCTCTCAATGTGGTCCAAGGATCATTTGTACGAGAATTGCCTAGGACAGTGGTTCTCAGACGTTCACATGAGTAAGCCCACCTGAAGGGATTGCTAAAATCCTGGTTGCTGAACCCATCCCTGTGGTTTTCCCCTGGTAGGTCTGGCTCAGAGCCCAAAGATTTGCATTTGTAACAAGTTTCCAGGTGCTGGCGCTGCTGCTGGTTGTAACCACACTTTGAGAATTGACCTAGGGAATGCATCCAGCACACATACTCCTGGGCCCCATGCTAGCACCAGGCTCCCGGAATTGGATTCTTGAAGTCTTCATTTGAACAAATGCCTCAGTAAGAGTTCACAAATCACAGTTTGAAAACCACAGTGACAATTTGTTAGGTTAATTTAAGTATCACTGACCCACAGATCAGCCACATGTCATCTGTGAGGATGGAAATAATACTAAATGACTAACCCCAAGCCTAGCATGGTGAAAAGAACACACGAGCTGAACCCTAATCCCGCTACCCACCACCTTTATGACACAGAGAATGTTCCCCAAATTATTATAAGAAATGTAAGAAATATTGTCCTTAGTATTTGGTTTGATCAAAGTAGGCTTTTCATTTATTTCAATAACATAGTTATACTCCAAAACAACAGAATAATAGTAAAAGCTTATATTTATTAACCACCTACTCTGGGCTGGGTAGTGTTCTAAGAGCCTTATAGTTATTAGCTTGTTTAATCCTAATACATATCCTGTGAAGTGTGTGGCATTATCATCTCTGATTTATAGAGGAGTAAACAGGGGCACAGAGAGCCCAAGCAAGTTGCTCAAGGCTATTGCTCATGTTAATTTTCTGTGTATAAACTTTAAGGTTTCTTAGATATTTACCAGAAACTATGTACACCTACAGTATAAAAAAGTACAAATAAATTGGTGTCCACATTAATGTAAAGAGCTATTCACAAAAATGGATCTGAATTCCTTCAAATTTTGATAGATGCTCCCATCACAAAAATAAAATTAATAGGTAAATATTAGTGAGTGTTTTGGGGATAGTACTCTGATTTGTCACTAAAATGAACATCCTTTCTCAAATATGCCATCCAAAGTGGTCATGATTTTCACAACTTTTTGCAAATAAATATAAATCACTCAGTCATTTAAAATTAGCAAGCTAAACATATAAGAATTTGTCATCTGTAACTTTGAAGATAATCTTATAGGAAGTCTAAATTATCCTGTGTTAATATATTTGGATACTATCGCTAAATCCAACGAGAATTCAAAGTTTAATTTTTTTTTTTTCAGAAACTTTAAACAGAGGATCTCTAATTTAGAGTGAAACATTTGTGAATGTATTTTGGAAGACCATTTTGAATGAGTATCTTATTATTATCCACTGGCAAAAGTTAACATTCAAAAATAGTAAAAATCAGCAAACTTCAGTCTATTGTTCATAAATTATTTGGTCTTTTAATTTCTGACTTTTTTTTTTTTGAGAGAGAGAGAGCGTGCACAAGCAGGGTGGGAGGAAGGGCAGAGGGAGAGGGAGAGAGAGAATCTTAAGCAGGCTCCACACCTGGTGCAGGGCTCGATCTCATGACCCTGAGATCATGAGTTGGTCACTTAACTGACTGAGCCACCCAGGCACCCCTAATTTCTGATTTTTTAAAAGTTTATTTAAGCACTCAACATTTTTTAATATTTTCAATTAATTTTTTATCAAAATCCTGCTTTCAGACTATTTTGTCAGTATAACTAATGGCCACATCAGATACTAAAAAGGAAGGATTTTAAAACTGTTTTATACAAGTCCTGAAAGACAAATAAGTGTTCACCTCTCCACATGATAAGAATAAAAACAACTATAACTATGTAGTTGGAAAGAATTCTAATTAATCAACTTTAAATGTCATTTAGGAATCTCTGAGAGTGGTACTAATATAAGTGACACTGATCTAAGAAAAGCATTAAAATGATACCCATGTGAGAAATAGCATCACATCTACTATTTATCAGTTACTCAAAGCTAAAAATGGGTACATTTGAGACAAAAAATTTAAAAGGCATGCTTACAGGATGCTGTTAATATTTGAGTAAATAAATATTGATAGTGGAGAATGAAACTCAAGAAGTGATAAACATATTTATTTATTTTTTTAAATATTTATTCATTTATTTATTTGAGAGAGAGAGTGCAAGAGAGATCACAGAGGGAGAGGGAGAAGCAGACCCACTGCTGAGCAGAGAGCCTGATTCAGGACTTGAGCCTGGGATCATGACCTGAGCCAAAGGCAGACGCTTAACTGACTGAGCCACCACAGGCACCCCAAGAAGTGGTAACATATTTAGAAAAGAGACCACGAGGACTAAATGAACATTATTTATTCTAGTAAAAGACTAACCACTAATTAGAGCCAAATATAAAACATAGTCAAGACCCACGATAGTTTCAAAATGTGATTTTATTAGTGCATTTTAGGACAAGTAGAGTTCTTATTCTACCTTTTTATTTTTTCTGGAAGAAATACTACTAATTATAAATAATCACAACAAAATTTGATATAAGTAGGGTGAGTTCAGTTCATTTATGTCGTATTGCAATTCAAACACACATCCTGAGTTTAAAAACATGCTGACCATCAGTGTTTCCTTCTAGAGTTTTCATAAGACAGATCTGTTTAGCATCAAGGATGTTTTACTTAACATGGTGCAGTGTAGGTTTAGTAAGTTTAGGTGCTTTCTTTTCTTTTAAAGATTTTATTTATTTATTTGAGAGAGAGAGCACAAGCAAGGGGAGAGGCAGAGGGAGAGTGAGAAGCAGACCCCCTGCTGAGCAGGGAGCCCAAAACAGGGCTCCATCCCAAGACCCTGGGATTACAACCTGAGCCAAAGGCAGATGCCCAACCCACTGAGCCACCCAGGTGCCTCTAGCTGCTTTATTTTCTTAGTGCCACTAAATATCTGGTCAGAAAGAGGCAACAAAATCTCTCATCTTGACCACCATTTTAAAATACAACATATAACAGTACTGTACCAAAAACACATTTTAAAACACTCTCGCTCCTGCTAAAGCTTCAGTTTGCAGCCATTTTTATGGAAAATTTCTAGTACGGAATATCCACTTGGAAAGAATTGCTCACTGGGACCCCAGTGTTCTCTTCAAAGATGCAGAGATCCTTTTTCAGTGCAATGTCAGACACCATACCTTTGTTCTTTCCTGGGTTTATTTCAAAGGTTTCCCAAGTTTGCTTCTACACCTTTATTTTTGTTTGTTTTGCTTATTTCTTTTAGTAAATTCTCCAGTAAGGCAAGTTGATAGCTATATAAATAATCATATGGATGAAAATGATAACACAGGCATAGCTGTACTTTCCCGTAGTGAGAAGAAATTGCAAAAGCAGAACAGCAACTGGAACCCTCTATAGGAGGGACGTAGTTACATTTCCAGTACCAAAGAGGTCTGGGTAGAGAACCTTAGATTAAGTGGTGTTTTTGTTTGTTTGTTTGTTTGTTTTTGGCAAAAAGGGATAGAAAGCTTCTTTTCCAGTGGAATTTCTGGAATTCCTTCTTCTATTTTAGGATTTCCATGCATCTTCCCAGCGCTAAGACTTCAGGGGTGGAAATGGGTACAGATGTGCATTTAAACCACATGAACAAATCTCAAGGTGTCTTTGCTCAGTGCACGCCCTGCCTCCATTCATGGTAGCCCTGCTTCACATCATACTTGCATCTTCCCCCATGTAAATGGTTCTTTAGGATCGTAGGTTGTGAGCAGCCATCTCAAGTTATCTAGTATGACATACATATCATCATCTGCTTTCATAAACCAATCAGCATATTCTAGACAATGATCATGAACATACTGGATGGCTTTAACTATTTTCCAGTACAATTGGTCTCTGCCTACTTTGGTGTTTAATTCTCCAGTGGAAAGGTCTTTATTTTCTTCTGGGTTCATAAACTATGCTTTATTATAACAATGGGTCCTTGTAGCTCTGATATATTTGGTCACTTGTTGTAGATTTTGAGGTCCTGTCACAACCCAGCAAAGAATTTTCACCTGATAGAGGTTTCCACGTCCAGTGAACTGTGTTTCCATATTTATGATAACTAGCATCTGCACTCAACGTCATCTGCCCTTCTAGATGATTCTGGCCAGTGTCATCTGGATGTCTTACATGAGGGTAATTACTCAGAATGTTAGGCTGGATGTCACCCTGTTCTTCCAACAAAATACTAAATAACTGAGAACATAAGAAAAGTATGATTGCTGATCCAGAGAGTAAGGTTAAACAATGCAGCCAAGAATTTGAGGCCATTTCCTTAAGCGTGTTTTTGACTTGCTAGGGTGGGGAGACCAGAAGCAGTTGGCAGAGACAGCCCAGTGTGCTCCCACACATGTGCTCTACTCTCCAGCATTATTTTTAATAATCTGTTTGTATGTGACATGTATGTGGGATTCTGTTACTTTATGTGGGCATATACATCATTCGCATTACATTTGTTGCTCTGTAACAACTGTGAAAACTGTCAAGTTTATCATGTTGAATCAAAGTTGCTTGTGGCAATTTTTAGGGTTATTAAAGATAATTATAAATATATATAAATTATAACTATAAATAAATATATATATAATATAAATATAAATAAATATGGGCTCAGATCATAAATGAGATTTAAAAAAATGGAATGGATTCCCCAAAAAATCAACTTGAAAACAAGGATAAGTCTGTTAGGAATGGACATTACAATGACTTTTTTTTTTTTTACAGATTTTATTTATTTATTTGACAGAGAGAGACACAGCGACAGAGGGAACACAAGCAGAGAGAGTGGGAGAGGGAGAAGCAGGCTTCCTGCGGAGCAGGGAGCCCCATGCGGGGCTGGATCCCAGGACCCTGGGATCGCGACCTGAGCTGAAGGCAGATGCTTAACCAACTGAACCACCCAGGTGCCCCCATTACAATGACTTTTAATAAACATTAAAAATATGTAAATTAACTTTCTTTTTCAGTTTTATGTTCAGAAAAAGCTATCATAGGCTTAATAAAGACATTTTATTTTGAAGCATATTATCTTCTAAATTGATTTGTTTTGGATTATGTCTCTGAAAATCATTTCTAGGTCTTCAGTTATTTAAATGTTAAAGTTGAGTTGATTATGGCGGTGGGAGAAGGGTGATAAATTTAAGGACCTTTCTTGTAAGGAATATTAAATATAGAGTCCCTCTCTGGGTGTTATTTTAATCCATTTAATGAGACAATGCAAAAAAGGTCACAGTTTTCAGAGGTATAAAAGTAAGCATGGTCTGCCTGCTTACACACCATAGCGCTGACTGCAGACAACCATATACACAATTAATTACGCAAACAAGTCAATCTGCCCGCAGTTATTAATCAACTGTTCTGTACCTAGCAGTGTGTTAGATGGTACATGATGCAGAATATTGGCCTTCCAGATACATGCTAATTTCTTGGGAACTATTTTGGGAAATAAAATAACAAAAGCTACTCAAGTTAAAGGCAACTGATATTTAAAAATCAATGTGCACTCATTATTTGGTTGTCAGCCATAACCAAACATCACTGCTCTATAGTTGTGCTTTCCACTGATTTCAGGAGGTGATTCACTTAACTTTACAAAGGGCCCTAAATCACAAACGTAACTGTCTAGTAACTTTGGGATGGGTAGATGATATTCAGATAGACAGAAAGACAAACAGAGGTATGTTCTTCTGGTTGTCTAATAATATGGTTTTGAAGGATGTGGCTGCCTCACATACTTCCTTAAAAACAAAACAAACAATACAACAACACCAACAATAACCTGGCTATCCTCCTTAAAGAGAATGTTGTGCTTTAGCTTCCTTTTTAAACATTAGGATAAAAAAGTCTGACATTTGGGTCAGTTTCAGGATTCCAAGAGGAAAGAGATGGCATGCTCAAATTAGGATATTTCGAGGAGGCTTTTATTTACAAAGAAAAGAAAAGAATTACCAGGGTAGAGCCAGGGTGTATGGAACCACAGGGGACAGAGCAGGAACCCAGCAGCAGCTGAGGTGTTACCAGTCCCAGATCTGAAAGGCAGAAGCACAGACGCTAACAGAAGGGAAGCTATGCAAGCATAACTGAGAGCAGAGATGCCAAGCAGGATCCATTTGTGACTGTCATTTCTCCTTCCTCCTGCAGATGCTTGAAACATTTTAAAGTTGTCCTTCTCCTTCCCAGTAGATGAACTGGCATGTGAGGAGTTGAAAAGAGGATAAAGAAACAATTACTTTTTCCAGGATCTCACCGCTGCCACTGTTCTCTCCAAGGCCCCTACTGATCTGACACTCAATCCAATGGACACCTTTCTGCTCTCGTAGTTATCAGGAAACTCTCAGCTATCAGTGATAAAAATCCAGCTGAAATTGGCTTAGGAAAAAGGATAATTTGGGTCATATAATTGAAAAGTCTGAGTTTATAGCTTTTTCCCAATTGTTGTGAAAGGACCTGGATGGTTAGCATGCCGTCCCCGTGAGCACAGAGATAACTATCTGATGGTATTTGCCTGGGTCATGTTTTAACTCTGGGGTTATTATGGGGATTTACTCCAACCAGGGCACCAGAGCCAAAAGTAGAGGAAGCATGGCTCCCCACAGCAAAGTTAGAGTGTCTTTGCCAGAAGAAGGGACAATCCATTATAATCCACTACAGTTGTTATCTGCTTGTCTTACTTGTCAGAAATATTTGGCATAGATGGCCCCTTTATGAAATACTTTTTCCTTGCCTTCCTTGACATTATTTAACTTTTTGACCACCTTGGGCCATTTCTTTTTCTTTTTCTTTTTTTTTTTAAAGATTTTATTTATTTATTTGACAGAGAGAGACACAGCGAGAGAGGGAACACAAGCAGGGGGAGTAGGAGAGGGAGAAGCAGGCTCCCTGAAGAGCAGGGAGCCCGACGCGGGACTCGATCCCAGGACCCCGGGATCATGACCTGAGCCGAAGGCAGTCACTTAACCAACTGAGCCACCCAGGCGCCCACCTTGGGCCATTTCTATCAGACTCCTTACAGGATGTACTCTTGGTAGTTCATTACACTCATGTCCAGATTTGTTCAGACCCAGCTTACCCTGGTCTCAGGCTAGATAAGCCCAGTGGTGGCTCACATTCTAGCGTTTGTAAAGTCCTGGCTTCTGCTGCCATTGTTTTGTCACCTTTACCATCCTCTGGTCTTTGCTTCCAGCAGGGACAAGGGCCTGACTTCTGCAGAGCCTGTACAGTGCCTACGATGGGGAAGCTGCAGCAGCTCCAGCACCCAAATTGAACCTGGTGGAACCCTAATGGCTCAGGCTTCCTCAGCAGGTGCTTAAGAGGACAAGGTAATGAAACCTGGAAATGTGGAGGCAAACTTTGATCCATAAAACACGGGAAATAGGAAAAACCTAGCAGATAAATTGTTTGCCCTTTCTTACCCTGAAACAAAAAACCCCTTTCATGGGCTTCATATGACCTTTCTGGAGAAGTCCTGCATGAACAGGTATGTGACTATGTTATCCTGTGAGGCTGTGGCTAGTTTGGCAATGCATTACCTTTTATCTGCTTTCCCTCGTTCCTAGACTTGTGTTTTTATTCACCTTGCACTTGTCCAGGCATGGCACCTTACAGAAATATCAGCACACAGCATTGTCTCAACATTTACTTCTCAGAGAAATTGGCATAAGATATAAGACTGTCTTTCTTTGCCCATCATGCAAATTTGGTATTCACTGGGGGTACTTCTCAGGTCCTCTCCATTCCTCACAACCCACATTCTGCCTGGGGGGTCTCCTCCACTCTCATGATTGGGATCATTGAGGACTCCTAGATCTCCATCCTAGGCTTCGCTCCTGAGTTCCAGAACCAGATCCAAATGAACATCACTACTCAGATGCTCTGCAGGTATTCAAACACAATATGTCCACATGTCCAAAACTTAAGTAATAGAATCTCACACTTGTTACTCCAAATTGCTTGTGCTTTGACATTTTATATCTTGGAATGACATCTTCATATAGTCAGTTGCCTAAGTTAGAAATCAGAATCGTTGCTGACTACTTACTTCCCACTCTGTACACCCTGTCTCTCCCCAGGCTTTGGCACTTTATCTCCAAAGGGCACCTTGGTCTCATCCAACTTCATCTCCACTGTCACAGCATGTCCAAGCCTTTCCTTATTTCTCCTGCAGTTCTCCAGCCCATTCTTTAGAGAGTGACCCTTGTAAAACACATCTCAAAGGCTTTCCTTTGTTCTTACATTTTCCTTAGTGTTATGTAGTCTGGATCTATTGTTTTATGCCTGCATATTTTTCCAGCTACCTTTCCTGTCCTTGTGAAATCTAGGCTCCGGCTCTATTGATTTTTTCCCCTCATAGTCCCATGATCTATCTCACCTCTAAGTCTTCACATAAGCTATTTTCTATGCTTGAAACGGCCTTCCCTCTCCTTTTCACTTTGTTGACTTCTATTCATCTTTCAGGTCTCAGCCTACATATCACTTTCTTCAGGAAGCCCTCCCAGATCTCCTTTTCCATTACTTCATGAGAATGGTTCTTGCTATAAATTCCATGGTCCCCTGTATGTCTGCTCTCATTGCTCTACAGCATTTAATCAGAGAGATTCACTGTCCTTCTCCTTTGTGTATAGGGATGGGGCCTCTGTCTACCTTGTCCGTAACTGCTTCCCCTAAAACCTGGCATGATGACTGACACATAGTAATTGCTTAAATATATATTGAAAAAATAAAAAGAGAGTCAACACAAAAACCTAGTTTAAAATCATTTTTCTGATAGCAGGTTTCTGGAATTTTAGAAAACTAATGTGGATAGTCTTGCCTTTTTAGATTATTTTAGAAGCTCTCCTTACAAAATGACAGCAGATGGCATTTTTTTAAAAAATGTTATTTATTTATTTATTCATGAGAGTCAGAGAGAGAGAGAGACAGAGAGAGGCAGAGGCAGAGGGAGAAGCAGGCTCCCCGCCTAGCAGGGAGCCCGATGCGAGACTCGATCCCAGGACCCCGGGATCATGATCTGAGCCGAAGGCAGACGCTTAACCATCTGAGCCACCCAGGCGCCCCAGCAGATGGCATTTTAATGATTTTGAAGACACTGAACTCTAAGGTAAAACGTGCTATCACCCATTCTAAGAAATAACACCACTGAGATGTGGATGCAATTCCTATTACATATTTCAAAGCTTCTCTGGTTTCTGTTTTGAATGCTGGATTCAACAAAATATAGAGTGTAATGCCCATCACCTTAAAAAAAGTTTTTAAGAATGGGTTTCACAGCAAGTGAGTGATGAAGCACTTGGGGTGCACTGACTGCCAGGATATAGACTGTCACCATGCAGATGTTCCCAGGACACACACTGCATTCTTGCACACTTATGTCTCTCAGTGTTAACAATCAATTGTTGTGGTTGATCATGGTCCTCGTTGTGTTTTTAATGTCATGATTGAAGTTGAGTAGGTTTAATCCATTATTGTGATTTTAAAAAAGTTTTTGGAGAGGAGGAGCAAGATGGCAGAGGAGTAGGAGACCTAAATTTCGTCTGGTCCCAGGAATTCAGTTAGATAGGGATCAAACCATTCTGAACACCTACGAACTCAACAGGAGATCGAAGAAAAGAATAGCAGCAACTCTCTGAACAGAAAAGCGACCACTTTCTGGAAGGTAGGATGTGTGGAGGAGTAAATCTGAGGCGATATTCGGGATGATAGACAGTGGGGGAGGGGGCCTCCATTGGCCACTCTGGCAGGTGATAGAGCAGCAGAGCACAAAATCAGAACTTTTAGAAATCTGCTCCGCTGAGAGACGTCGCTCCTGTGGCTAAGCAGGGGTGGAACCCTCATGGGACAGTGTGGTCTCAGGACCCTTGGGGTCACAGAAAGACCGGGGGTGACTGAGTGCGGCAGAGCTCCCAGGTGTCAGAGTGGGGAAGCTGGCTCCAGAGACGGAGCCGAGGAGTGGGCTCTCGGCTCAGGGTTGCCATAAACCGTGATCCGCGGCACAGTCGGGCCACTGCTCTTCCAGCAGGGACCCAACAAGCAGCAGATCCGGGGAGACTCCCCTTTCTCCCCCTGGGAGGAGCGGCACGGGAGCGCACCACAGGGATCTGCTGGGTTTGGAGACTCTACATGGGGTCAGGTGCAAGAGATAGAAACGCTTGGACACAGGCCGGGTGAGCACAGAGTGTGGCTGGAGACTGGGGAGACAGGAGTGACTGACTGCTTTTCTCTGGGGGCTCTGAGGAGTGGGGCCCCGAGTTCTCAGTTCCTCCGAGCTGGAGACTGGGAGGCCACCATTTCACTCTCGTCCTCCAAAGCTGTACAGAAAGTTGCAGGGAACAAAAGCTCCCGAGAGCAAACCCCAGCAGATTACTTAGCCCCGACCAGCAAGGGAAGGGCAATTCCACCTCCGGCAAAGACATTTGGGAACCATGGCAACAGGCCCCGCCCCCAGAAAATCAGCAAGAACAGCCAGCCAAGACCAAGTTTACCGATCAATGAGAATAGCAGAACTCCAGCGCTAGGGGAATAATGCACATAGAATTCATGGCTTTATTTCCATGATTCTTTAATCTTTCAAAGTTAATTTTTTTTAACTTTTTTTCTCATTTTTTTTTTGAATTTTTCTTTTTCCCTTTTTCAACCAACATCTTATCAATCCCTTTTTTAAAAAATCTTTTTTATTTTTCACTTTTAGAGTCATATTCTATCCCTTCATAGTAGTTAACCTTATTTTTGGTATATACATAAGTTGTTCTCTCTTTAAAATTTTGGGATACAGTTTCTTCTAACAGACCAAAATATACCCTAAATCTCTAGTGTATGGCTTTGTTCCAGTCTCCTACCTGATCACATTCTCTCCCCCCCCTTTTTTTTAATTCCTCTTCTTTTTTCAACCAACTTCTTATCTTATCAATTCCTTTTATAAAATCTTTTATCATTTTCATCTTTATAGTCATATTCCATCCCTTCATCATGTTTACCCTTATTTTTGTACATAGATAAATTTTTCTTTCTTTAAAATTTTGGGAGGCACTTTCTTCTAACATACCAAAATACCCCCAAAATCTAATGTGTGGCAATGTCTATTCACCAGCCTGATCATATTTGATCATATTCTTTTTTTTTTCTTTTTTCTTTCTTTCCCTTTCTTTTCCCCAGTTTCAGGTCTTTTCTGATTTGTTTAGTGTATATTTTTCTGGGGTCGTTGTTACCCTGTTAGCATTTTGTTCTTTCATTCATCTATTCTCCTCTGGACAAAACGACAAGACAGAAAAAATCACCTCAGAAAAAAAGAACAAGAGGCAGTACCAACTGCCAGGGGCCTAATCAATACAGACATTAGTAAGATGTCGGAACTAGAGTTCAGAATGACGATTATAAAGATACTAGGTGGGCTTGAAAAAAGCATGGAAGATACTAGAGAAACCCTTTCTGGAGAAATAAAAGAACTAAAATCTAACCAAGTCGAAATCAAAAAGGCTATTAATGAGGTGCAATCAAAAATGGAAGCTCTAACTGCTAGGATAAGTGAGGCAGAAGAGAGAATCAGTGATAGAGAAGACCAAATGATGGAGAATAAAGAAGCTGAGAAAAAGAGAGATAAACAACTACTGGATCACGAGGACAGAATTCGAGAGATAAGTGATACCATAAGATGAAACAATATTAGAATAATTGGGATCCCAGAAGAAGAAGAGAGAGAGGGGCAGAAGGTATAATGGAGCAAATTATAGCAGAGAATTTCCCTAATTTGGGGAAGGGAATAGGCATCAAAATCCAGGAGGCACAGAGAACCCCCCTCAAAATCAATAAAAATAGGTCAACACCCCAACATCTAATAGTAAAACTTACGAGTCTCAGAGACAAAGAGAAAATCCTGAAAGCAGCTTGGGACAAGAGGTCTGTAACCTACAATGGTAGAAACATTAGATTGGCAAGATTGGCAAGGCCAGAAAGGACTGCCATGATATATTCAGAGCACTAAACGAGAAAAATATGCAGCCAAGAATACTATATCCAGCTAGGCTGTCAGTGAAAATAGAAGGAAAGATAAAAAGCTTCCAGGACAAACAAAAACTAAAAGAATTTGCAAACACGAAACCAGCCCTACAAGAAATATTGAAAGGGGTCCTCTAAGCAAAGAGAGAGCCTAAAAGTAACATAAACCAGAAAGGAAGAGAGACAATATACAGTAACAGTCACCTTACAGGCAATACAATGGCACTAAATCCGTATCTTTCAATAGTTACCCTGAATGTAAATGGGCTAAATGCCCCAATCAAAAGACACAGGGTATCAGATTGGATAAAAAAACAAAACCCATTGATATGCTGTCTGCAAGAGACTCAAATTTAGATGCAAAGACACCTCCAAATGAAAATGAGGGCGTGGAAAATCATTTACCATGCTAATGGACATCAAAAGAAAGCTGTAGTGGCAATCCTTATATCAGACAAATTAGATTTTAAACCAAAGACTATAATAAGAGATGAGGAAGGACACTATATCCTACTTAAAGGGTCTATCCAACAAGATCTAACAATTGTAAATATCTATGCCCCTAACATGGGAGCAGCCAATTATATAAGCCAATTAATAACAAAATCAAACAAACACATCGACAACAATACAATAATAGTAGGGGACTTTAACACCCCCCTCACTGAAATGGACAGATCATTTAAGCAAAAGATCAACAAGGAAATAAAGACTTTAAATGACACACTGGACCAAATGGACTTCACAGACATATTCAGAACATTCCATCCCAAAGCAACAGAATACACATTCTTCTCTAGTCCCCATGGAACATTCTCCAGAATAGATCACATCCTAGGCCATAAAATCAGGTCTCAACCGGTACCAAAAGATTGGGATCATTCCCTGCCTATTTTCAGACCACAATGCTTTGAAACTAGAACTCAATCACAAGAAGAAAGTCGGAAAGAACTCAAATACATGGAGGCTAGAGAGCATCCTACTAAAGAATGAATGGGTCAACCAGGAAATAAAAGAAGAATTTAAAAAGTTCATGGAAACAAATGAAAATGAAAACACAACTGTTCAAAATCTTTGGGATGCAGCAAAGGCAGTCCTAAGACTAAAGTATATAGCAATACAAGCCTTTCTCAAGAAACAAGAAAGGTCTCAAATACACAACCTAACCCTATACCTAAAGGAGCTGGAGAACGAATAGCAAATAAAGCCTAAACCAGCAGGAGAGGAGAAATAATAAAGATCAGAGCAGAAATCAATGAAATAGAAACCGAAAGAACAGTAGAACAGATCAATGAAACTAGGAGCTGGTTCTTTGAAAGAATTAATAAGATTGATAAACCCCTGGCCAGACATCAAAAAGAAAAGAGAAATGATCCAAATAAATAAAATAATGAATGAAAGAGGAGAGATCACAACCAACACCAAAGAAATACAAACGATTATAAGAACATAGTATGAGCAACTATATGCCAGCCAATTAGATAATCTGGAAGAAATAGATGCATTCCTAGAGATGTACCAACTACCATAACTGAACCAGGAAGAAATAGAAAACCTGAACAGACCCATAACCACTAAGGAAAATGAAGCAGTAATCAAAAACCTCCCAACAAACAAGAGCCCAGGGCCAGATGGCTTCCCAGGGGAATTCTACCAAACATTTAAGGAAGAACTAATACCCATTCTTCTGAAACTGTTCCAAAAATAGACATGGAAGGAAAACTTCCAAACTCATTTTATGAGGCCACCATTACCTTGATCCCAAAATCAGACAAAGACCCTATCAAAAAGGAGAATTACAGACCAATATCCCTGATGAACATGGATGCAAAAATTCTCACCAAAATACTAGCCAGTAGGATCCAACAGTACATTAAAAGGATTATTCACCACGACCAAGTGGGATTTATCCCTGGGCTGCAAGGTTGGTTCAACATCCGCAAATCAATCAATGTGACATAATACATTAATAAAAGAACAAGAACCATACGATCCTCTTAATAGATGCAGAAAAAGTACAGCATCCTTTCTTGATTAAAACTCTTCACAGTGTAGGGATAGAGGTACATACCTCAGTATCATAAAAGCCATCTATGCAAAACCCACAGTGAATATCATTCTCAATGGGGAAAAACTGAGAGCTTTCCCCCTAAGGTCAGGAACATGGCAGGGATGTCCACTATCACCACTGCTATTCAACATAGTACTAGAAATCCTATTCACAGCAATCAGAAAACAAAAAGAAATAAAAGGCATCCGAATCAGCAAAGAAGAAGTCAAACTCTCACTTTTTGCAGATGATATGATACTTTATGTGGAAAACCCAGAAGACTCCACCACAAAACTGCTAGAACTCATACAGGAATTCAGTAAAGTGGCAGGATATAAAATCAATGCACAGAAATCAGTGGCATTTCCATACACCAAAAATAAGACAGAAAAAGAGAAATTAAGGAGTTGATCCCATTTACAATTGCACCCAAAACCATAAGATGCCTAGGAATAAATCTAACCAAAGAGGCAAAGAATCTGTACTCAGAAAACTATAGAATACTCATGGAAGAAACTGAGGAAGACACAAAGAAATGGAAAAACGTTCCATGCTTATGGATTGGAAGAACAAATATTGTGAAGATGTCAACGCTACCTAGAGCAATCTACACATTCAATACAATCCCCATTAAAATACCATCCACTTTTTTCAAAGAAATGGAAAAAATAATCCTAAAATTTGTATGGAAATAGAAAAGACCCCGAATAGCCAGAGGAATGTTGAAAAAGAAAAGCAAAGCTGGTGGCATCACAATTCGGGACTTCAAACTGTATTACAAAGCTGTCATCATCAAGACAGTATGGTACTGGCACAAAAACAGACACATAGATCAATGGAACAGACTAGAGAGCCCAGAAATGGACCCTCAACTCTATGGTCAACTCATCTTTGACAAAGCAGGAAAGAATGTCCAATGGGAAAAAGACAGTCTCTTCAACAAATGGTGTTGGGAAAATTGGGCAGCCACATGCAGAAGAATGAAACTGGACCATTTCCTTACATTACACACAAAAATAGACTCAAAATGGTTAAAAGACCTAAATGTGAGACAGGAATCCATCAAAATCCTTGAGGAGAACACAGGCAGCAACCTCTTCGACCTCAGCCGCAGCAACTTCTTCCTAGACACAACGCCAAAGGCAAGGGAAGCAAGGGCAAAAATGAACTATTGGGACTTCATCAAGATAAAAAGCTTTTGCACAGCAAAGGAAACAGTCAACAAAACCAAAAGACAACTGACAGAATGAGAGAAGATATTTGCAAATGACATATCAGATAAAGGGCTAGTATCCAAAATCTATAAAGAACTTATCAAACTCAACACCCAAAGAACAAAGAATCCAATCAAGAAATGGGCAGAAGACATGAACAGACATTTTTCCAAAGAAGACATCCAAATGGCCAAAAGACACATGAAAAAGTGCTCAATATCGCTCAGCATCAGGGAAATCCAAATCAAAACCTCCATAAGATACCACCTCACACCAGTCAGAATGGCTAAAATTAACAAGTCAGGAAACAAACAGATGTTGGCAAGGATGTGGAGAAAGGGGAACCTTCCTACACTGTTGGTGGGAACGCAAGCTGGTGCAGCCACTCTGGAAAACAGTATGGAGATTCCTCAAAAAGTTGAAAATAGAGCTACCATATGACCCAGCAATTGCACTACTGGGTATTTACCCCAAAGATACAAATGTGCACCCCAATGTTTATAGCAGCAATGTCCACAATAGCCAAACTATGGAAAGAGCCAAGATGTCCATTGACAGATGAATGGATAAAGAAGATGTGGTATATATATACATGGAATATTAGGCAGCCATCAAAAAGGGACATCTTGCTATTTGCAACAATGTGGATGGAAGTAGAGGGTATTATGCTAAGCAAAGTAAGTCAATCAGAGAAAGAATGTATCATATGATCTCATTGATATGAGGAATTCTTAATCTTAGGAAACAAACTGAGGGTTCCTGGAGTGGTGGGGGGTGGGAGGGATGGGGTGGCTGGGTGATAGACATTGGGGAGGGTATGTGCTATGGTGAGTGCTGTGAATTGTGTAAGACTGATGAATCACAGACCTGTACCTCTGAAATAAATAATATATGTTTAAAAAAAAAAGATAGTAGGAAGGGAAAAATGAAGTGGGGAGAATCGGAGGGCGAGATGAACGATGAGAGACTGTGGACTCCGAGAAACAAACTGAGGGTTCTAGAGGGGAGGGGGGTGGGCGAGATGGGTTAGCCTGGTGATGGGTATTAAAGAGGGCACGTATTGAATGGAGCACTTGGTGTTATACACAAACAATGAATCATGGAACACTACATCAAAAAAATAAATTAATTAAAAAAAATGTTTTTGAGGGGCGCCTGGGTGGCTCAGTCGTTAAGCGTCTGCCTTCGGCTCAGGGCATGATCCCAGAGTCCTGGGATCAAGCCCCGCATTGGGCTCCCTACTCCGCGGGAATCCTGCTTCTCCCTCTCCCACTCCCCCTGCTTGTGTTCCCTCTCTCGCTGTGTATCTCTCTGTCAAGTAAGTAAATAAAATCTTAAAAAAAAAAAAAAAGTTTTTGAGTGTCATTATTTTTGGTGAGCTTGTTTTTGTTCTTCTTTGCTACTTTATGTGGGCACATGCATTGCTTCCATCTTCTATGTTGCTGTATTTACAGTTTATCATCCCTTGAACAGGAATTGATAATAGTGATTTGTAGGGTTATGAAATGAACGTCAGGTTCATAAAAAATGAGAATTTAGAAAATGTGGTAAGTTTCCAAAGATATCAAAATTAATAAAATCTACATATGTTGAACATGATACAGTGCTGTTTACACATTATAATATAACTTTAAACTATAAACACTAGAAATATATAAATGCACCTTCTGCATGATGGGGGCCTGGGGATGGCACAGGGAGGGGTCTTCCCAGATAGGGACTTCCACTTTTCAATTCTAGGTCTAGAGCAAGCTTTATATACTCAGCAAGGACTTCTTAATATCTAAGCACAGTATCTTCTGGAATTGCTTTCTCTTTAGTATTTAAATGCCTCAGTTTGCAATTTTGGAAGCAAATGGGAAAAACAGAGGCCAAAGCACCGTAAGACAGATACAAATCCTTATCCTGCACACTGTTTTGCAGTTTTAAATGTAAATAGGTATCTCATATATTATGAAGAGAATTGGTTTAAGTCTCTGAAAATCATTTTCTAAGCTCTGTTTTATTTGTACCTCTAAATTAAGCCAGGCTGCAGAAATTAAACTGTCTAGGAGATATATGACCAAAAAAGTCCTGTCAGCCAACAATTTCTACATTACTTTCCCTACAGGATGAGAAAATAACTTTGACTTTTAGGCCATTGCATCCATAAAGAGCTCTGCTGATGGAGCTCTCTACGAAGAATCATTCAAATTAGTATCTTCTTTAATCTCAAGATCAATCTCTGTCTTCTAGGACAGCTCAATTGCTGCACCTTCCATGAACCTGCTCCATCTTCTCTCCCCAGGGAGATCTAGCTCCACAGAGTTGCTCCCTCGGCTCTTGGAAATGCCTGTGACAGCAATCTCTCCTATTTGGACTTGGAGTACTTCAAGTGTAGAGGACAGTATTTTGTTCCTCTTTGTAGCCCTGGGTCAAGCACAGTGCCAGTCACTTTATAGATAATCATCCTCAAAAAATAGCTGCTTTTCTGTAGAGTTATCTTTGATCTTGTGATCCTTAACTTTGTGATCAAAATGATTAAGGGGTGAAGCCATATTTGTAGTACTTACCCAAACTCTATTTTTATACTGGTAAGCTTCCCCTTGTCTAATTAGCATTGGAAACCATCAAGATTCTCCTGTGATTTGACTTAGGAGGGTATATCATTATCAAAGTAATGTGGATCCTTTCTATCCGTAGTATTGGCCACACAATCCCTCTCTGGATGTTATTTTAAGCTATTTAGTGAGAAATTCTTTAAATATCAGATTTTTAAAGATAGTAAAGCTATGAATGGTAAGCTGCACATACGACTACACAGCTGTATGCAGATAACTGTGTGTATAATTATGCAAACAAATCATCTGCCTGCTGTCCAACACTGTGCTAGGTGTTCTAAACAGTGCTGAACAAAGACCTTTAAAATTTATATTGATTTCCAGGAAACTATTTTAAATAAACATAAAATCATTCAGAAAAAAGGCAGGATCAATATATAAAATCAAAGCGTAGCCATTATTTTGCTTTTAGTAATGACTGACGTGGCTTCTTCATAGTTGTTCTTTCTAATGCCCTGACAATTAGGTAAATGTCTGATTCACTTAATCTTTCAAAGGCTCCAAGAGCCATAAACCTAAACGTCGGGTAATGGGGATAGTGTCAGATAGATAGATAGATGCCTGTCTGGGAATGTTATTTGGAAGGATTTGGCTGTTGAACGGCCCATTTTCTTTCTTTCTTCCTTCCTTTTCTTTCTTTCTTTCTTTCTTTCTTTCTTTCTTTCTTTCTTTCTTTCTTTCTTTCTTTCTTTCTTT